>NC_053493.1:375436871-375764131 GCF_905171775.1 Rana temporaria | reverse complement strand
CCCCCATAATCATTACAGGGACGTCCGGCTTATCACCCAGGTAGGTCAGAAGCATCTGCAGCACCTCCCTCGAGAAAGGGGGGGGAATATACACAAAGGCTAATATCATAGTTACCGTGAATATCTTGCAATATAAAAAGACATATCTACCAAGAGTGTCGACTGCTGCATCTATTTCCTGGTAGGCCAAGGATCCATGCACCAGCACGCTCACCCCCCTGGAATAGGAGGTGTGAGTGGAGTGATAGGCCTTGCCCACCCAGGAAAATCCCAGACACCCAACAGTGTCTTTAGTAAGGTGAGTTTCTTGAAATCCCACAATGGCAGGAAGGAACTTTTTCATACCAGAACGTATCATAGTGCGTTTCAGCGGGTCGTGTACCCCTCTCACATTCCAAGTCACTATTGGGGTGGTGGTCATGGCTGAATCAAGCAAAAATCTCTGTCCGAGACTCGAAGTCTCAGGGTCATCACAAGCGGGCAAGGCCCTAGCCAGGGCCCTCCAGTGTCCGCCAAACAAAAGTGTATAAATTGGTGTATTCCTGTGAGCAATGCATCATAAACTTTAAACAGAAGAGAACCAGTCGTGCATGTCCACCTTCTGGCCCCCGTCCGGGGCAAAGACCGACTTCCTCCACGACCTCTCTTCGCTCGGACTCAGCAAACAATGTGTGCCAACTGGGCACCAAAAAGCAAAACCCGAGTCCCCCAGCCGGGGGTCATCGTTGGCACCAAATAGCACATAGGTGCATGCCCCCCCCCCTGTAGCATAAAATCCAAAAGGGGGTGTAATTCAGCTTCTGAAGCTCTCATTAGACGCTAACCAAGAAAAATCAAATAAAGTTCCGGCTTGCAGGTAACAACATAACTGGTCTGCGGCGAACCCATCTGTCCTGTAGAAACGCACTCAGGGCCTCAGTCTCCTCTATCTTTCTCTCTGCGTCTTCTCAGGTCTTGTTCATTATGGTCAAGCCACTGCGCAGCCTCCGCGGCGGATTAAAAAAATATAGCCTGGCCTCTCACCGTGACCCGCAGCTTGGCAGGAAACAGCATGGCATAGGTAACTTGGACCCTCTGCAGACGTTTTTTAACCTCCATGAACTTAGCTCTCTTTCGCTGCACCTCCGCCGAGAAGTCCGGGTAAAATGATATTCTGGCCCCGTTATAGTGTACCGTGCCCCTTTCTCTGGCCAGCCTCAGGATTGTTTCCCTGTCCCGGTAGTTCAAAAGTCTGGCAAGCATGGATCTGGGGGGGCTGCCAGGGGGAAGGGGTCTGGGAGGCGTGCGGTGCGCCCGTTCGACCGCAAACAGTGTGGAAAATGCCTCTTTGCCAAAGGTATCCTGGAGCCAGGACTCAATAAAGGTAGTGGGGTCCCTACCTTCAACCTTCTCGGGTAGGCCCACTATGCGGACATTATTCCTCCTCAGGCGGTTCTCGATATTGTCCGTTTTCGCGGAGGCTTGCGCAGATTGCTGTAATGCTGTTCTGGCGTCCCTGGTAAGGGGTGGGAGCGCGTCCTCTATCTCACTAATGCGGCCCTCCACCGCCGTGGTCCTCTCCCTAATCTTCTGGAGGTCATGGCGCATAAGGGACACTGTCTCAGTGAGTTCTCCAAACTGTAGCTTCAGGCCATCCACCGAGGCAGTGACCGAAGTAGTACACTTCTGCACCGCCCGGAGTATTTCACTGAGTGTGGGCTGTGGGGCATCCTCCTGCACTTCCCCAAAGATGTCCTGCAGTGCGTCTGAGGAGCTCTCAAGAGGCAGCGTGTCGTCCATGGTAGGGTCGCCATTTTGGCCCTGCACTCTCTGCGCCCAAGTCAGCAGCGGGGGGGCCGGGGAGCTAGTGGGGCCCTGCAGCTTTTGTGTATAGTATATCATGTCTCTAGGGGGTTCCCTCCCCTGTTGTTTAGCCGCCTTGGATGCCTTACCGCCAGCCTCTGGGTGCTTGTCAGTGCCGCGCGCTGCCTTCTGCTGCTGAGAGACCCCAGCGCCATCTTGAAAGTCCATGGCAGCCGCAGCCGCCGCTCCCTTCTCGGGTTTACCGGACCCTCGCCAGCCGGGAATCACCCTCCACTAAGGTCAGTGTAGCGTTCTGTTGCGGGCAGATCGGTTGCCTACGGCGGTACTTGCCGGTAACAGGATCGGTCGAGGATCAGTAGCGGGAGCTCCGTGAAAAGCTACTGCTCACATGCCTGTCCAGGCCACGCCCCCCGCCCAGTGATTTTTGAACATGAAAAATTTTCCAAACTGTTTAGGAGCTATTGATGAAAAACATATTAGGCTAATAAAACCATGCCATAGCGGAAGCCAGTATTATAATTATAAAAAGTATTTTTCTGTTGTTTTAATGGCTGTGGTCGATGCAGAGTACAAATTCATTTTTGTTGATATTGGATAGTTTGGGAGCAGTGCAGACTCTGCTGTTTTCCAACGTAGTAAATTTGGAAAACGTCTTGCTTATAATGAATTGGATTTACCAGTTAACCGACCACTGCCCGGAACAGAGGGACCCGATAAGCCATTTGTGTTTGTAGCAGACGATGCTTTTGCTATTCACGAACATCTCATGAAACCGTATTCACTGAGAAATTTAGATACACGAAAGAGGATCTTCAATTACAGGCTGTGTCAGGCACGTAGACTTGTAGAATGCGCTTTCGGTATACTGGCCAACAAGTGGCAAATTTATAAAACCAATTAACCTTAACATAGAAAACGCATGTAGGGTAATCAAGGACACGTGTATATTACATAATTTGGTGAGAGAGAGGGATGGAGTAAATTTTGAGGATACACTGTCACAATATTGAACCAGCCAAATTTATTCATGTGCGTGGACCTATAGTGGGATTCACAATTAGAGATGCTTTTGCGGACTACTTTATGAGTTTCCGGCTGGTGCACTCAGTTGGCAAGAAAACATGATCTAAACTTTCAATATACATACTTTACTGTGTTTGAGAATAGATATTTCCTTCATATTTTCGAATGTTTATTCATTAAAGCCTTGTAAGAAATCACCAATTTTACATGCAATAATAAATTGATTATTAAAACATTTTTTTGAGTCAATTATATTTATTAGATTTCTAGAAAGTTAAAAACAATAATTTAATCATTACATTAAAGTCTCATTTACAATGATGGGATTAAGAAGGGGTTTTGCACTGTCAGTGGTGGGATTAGTGTTAGGGTTGGGGGTTTGGGGTTATGAGGGGTGGGATTAGGGTTAGGGTTAGAAGTATTGGACATGGAGGAGTGGGATTAGGGTTAGAAATATTGGGCATTGAGAGGTGGGGTTAGGGTTAGGGTTATAAGTTTAAGGCATGGAGTAGTGGGATTAGGGTTAGGGTTAGGAGTTTTGGGCAAGGAGGAGCGGGATTAGGGTTAGGGTTAGGAGTTTAAGCCATGGATGGGTGGAATCAGGTTTAGGGTTAGAAGTATTTGTGGTGGGGGATTAGGACTGACTGGACAAGGAATAAGGTAAAGAATTGGGAATAGGGACTAGATTTGGATTTGAACTACTTACAATTCTCAGCTTTTCTTTTGTTAGATAATGACTTCCAATTTTCTATATGATGATCAGCAACATCATCCCACCCAGCCTTTTTCTTCAGCCGGTTTGAGTACCAGCTGTGCTTTTTGTCCCAGAGTTCTGGGTACCTGCGCATGGTGTCAATGAACTCCTCTGGATCTCCACTTCCTGAGGCTCCTTCTGCAGCTGCTCCTGCAGCTGATGGCTGAATCACAGCAGATTGCTCCTCCATTCTGTCACTGTCTTGTCTCCTCTCTCTCTCTCTCTTGTCTCCTCTCCCTTTTCTCTACAGGATTTCCTGGTATCCCAGAATCCTCCACTCTACTGCGGTCAGGTGATCTTACCACCTTCTGGGCATTTTTAAAGTGGTATTACCGCGGTTATATAGCGGCACTCATTCATTTCAATGGGGATAGGCGTTTTTACATCGTTTTTACAACGCTATTTTATGCGCCCAAAAGATGCTTCCAAAAAGCTGTTTGCAGGATTTTTTCCAATGCACAGCCAGCGAAATGCCTCAGTGTAAAAGGATACACTGTGATACATGGGAGGCATTTTTCATGCGGTATTTAGGCGATAATTTTAGCGCTAAAACGCGGTAAAAACGCCTCAGTGTGAAAGGGGCCTTAATCTACCTTTTAATTTGAGTTTTCTTGTCATCATTTGAAGCCTCATGTGTCACTGCAGCCCCTCATCGTGATATTATGTACTGGGCCACTTCCCTCTCTCAGAAAAGAGCTTACAATGCTTGGATGGGAGAACTTTGCATTTTATACGCTCAGGAATCCATGCTCATAGAACATCAAATTAACAGCAATTATAATTTATAAATTGAGTGCCCTTGTGCACTACAGCTACGGTATTCCAATGGGAACAACAGCACAAGAGGTAAGGTATTGTATATGTTTCAATAATTTATTTTTCTTTTCTTATAAAAGTATACCTTAAGCCCAACTCCAGCCAAAACCTTTCTTAAAAGAGGATCTTCAGTCACAAAAATAATAATAATAATAATAATAATATTAATAATAGTCAGCAGCTACAAATACTGTGAAAACAACATAAAGGGGAAACAAATACTCCTGCGCTCGAGACGTTGCTGTGCGGCTGGTTAAAAGCGTGTTTCTCCATTGGTTCAGCAACCACATCGGCTGTGCTGCCACTCACAACAGTTCAAGGAAACCCAAGTAGAACTCTAAAAAGAAAGGAACAGAGGGCACACCAGCCTAGCGCATTACCTTTGCAAAAATTAATTATTAATAAAAAAAAAAAATTATACTCACAAACTAATGAATTTGTCAAGCAAAATATATATAGTGCACCAGATGCTACACCCATCATGATCTGCTGGCAATTACTAATTGTGGAATAAAGAGTACAAAAAGCTGACGCGTCTTGAGGGATGTCCCCTTGAGCTGAATTTGAATCAGCAACCTGCACTTCACATTAAGCTCTTTCAGATGCAGATGAAGATGGGACAGCCCTCAGTTTTTTGGACTCTTCATTCCACAACCGGCTTCTCAAGACATGTGTGCAAGTCACACTGTGCCTTGTGAATGCAGTCGCCTGGGACCTGTGACGTGTCCCAAGAGGTTGCGGGCAGGGAGGGAGGGAGAACTAGTGGTGGAACTGCCTATGTGATTTTAGGGGAATTCGGTGTGGGTACCTGCCAAAACTAGGTACCCCCCAAGAAAAGAAAATGCCAATAATGTTCGAGGTGTGGGGGGATTCTTAAAAGAGAAACGTTCCGGTTAGGGTGAAGTGCTGCTTTGTAAAGCGAGGATGAGGCTTGGCACAAACATAAATAAACACCTACTAATAATATTAGTAAATTAGGATAGTATGTTCAGTTCACTTTGTGGAGGTTTTCATTGTTTCTGTCCCATTGGAAAACTTAGTGCAAGGGTTTGATATGGTGAGATAAGTAAGGTGAAACACCCCCTTTAGTACAAACAACAAAAATGTCCATGGTTCAAACTTTTACCTTCTCTATCCGGAACTAAATAAAGAGTTACGTTTTATAAACATTTAAAAAAAAAATCACAGTGTTTCTAATTTATAAACTGATTCTAGTTGTATAATAGGAGGATGTACATAAAAGAGGACTTGGCATCCTGTATTTTATCTTTATCTACAATATAACACTAATAGACAATTATCCTATGCCAGAGCTTCATGAATGAACTGGAACATGGAACAAACAATTGCAAGGCAACCATAGTGATGATATGGCATCATTTTACATTTATTCATGATAATAGTACAAGGTAACACTAATACCACTAATAGAAGAGCTTCTAATAGACCAGGAATATTTAACTTTACCAAATAAAGATACCTCCTACCAAAGCTTGTATTAGTATTTTATGTTGGTTTTATATATTTTTTTTACCTTAGCTCTATTTATTAAAGTGAGTTGGATTTAATGGGGATTGTGGCATGTATATGGTATTATGGTATGGTGCAATCCAACAATGTTAATTTCAGCATTTTACACATTTAACACCAGTAATAATGAGAATGTAAAATGTATAAATGTTTCCCTCCCAACACTATCTCTTTGTCATGGTCTGGGGTCAGGCTCAGAGGCCAGTGGCTGTAGTGGTAGAGTGGTTCATGCAGTAATCAGCTGGATAAATACACAAGCAGATCCCTCTAGTAAATAATGTGGGCTCATGCGAAACGCAGACTCTAAGCCCTAGCCAGTCTTCTCCAGAGCTCCTGATCATTGAGATGGGTTTTGGTGCTTGTTAATGCCAGGTCGCGGCCCTCGGGATTGTCCCTGCAGGAAGAGAGCAAGCAGGAGTCTGGTAGTGTAAGAAGTGGATGGGGAAGAAGCATGAACCAGAAGTAGATGTGTCATTTATGAACAAGCCAAAGGGTCCCTAACAAGTAGTAGCTTGCTGGGATAAGGCAGAAGTGTAGAGGAAAGAAGCCAGAAGGCTGATAACCAATGGTAGCGAAGATAAGGGTGGCATTATAACAAATAATAATGTAATTATAATAAAAATTATTCAATAATGTAATCAAATCAAAAACACTGAAATTTGCCCAGTTGCAGAATTGTCACTGTCATTACTTTCAGTGTTTGATGATGATTTTTTTACCACAAATCACTATCGCTCAATTCTGCAAGTGATTCTAATTTATTATCGCTATTTTCTAGCTGCTCTAAAACCACTTTTGACATAAACGGACAATTTTCGGTTGCTATGGACAATCTACAGTTTCCAGGCAGAAAGAACACTATTTATAATATAAAACTGCATGCAGGACACTGGGCAGACCTCTAGGGACAAAGGGGATGTGTAATTATTTGACACAGTATTGTTTTTGATTTTTTTAATTTGGCGCCAAACTCCGCCCCGTGCGTTGCGGCACTCGGGAACGGAGCTCGGCACTCGGCAGTCACCAGTGTGTGAATCAAGCAAGATGACAGCTCGCACACACAGCGGGGGCACATCGCAGGATCCAGGGACAAGGTAAGTAACTTCCCCTGTACCCTGCAATGCGATCCCGAGTCTGGCTCGGGGTTACCGCTTTTGGTATGTAAAATTTACCTCGAGCCAGACTCGGGAATACTGCTAGGCAGGTTAAAGTATACATTTTTTTTGAGGAATAAGCAACCCTTTTCTGGTTACAAGAATTCTAGCAATATTCATTGTAGAGTCCTACCTTCTATAAGAAGTACTGAAGCTCACACATGGGTTTTGAAGAAGCACAATGTCAGTCTGAAACACGTCACCTCTTATTCTGTCTGTGTCCTGGTGGCAGTCTTTACATATTTACTAAACCTGTTGAATTGGCAAAGGTGTGTGGCCAGTTTTGAGTCCTACCTTCTACAAGAAGTACTGAAGTTTACACACGGATTACACCTGCTTCCTACCTCCTGATTTCTGAGTGGGGGGGGGGGGGTTCCTGGTATAGGAAGACCCTATTACAAGCCCCAAGTTTGTAATAAGAGAAAAATTGCTGGGAGAAGTAGAGAGCCATTTGCCAGGGTTTGAATTTGCCTTTACAACAAAGCCATACTTAATGTTTTTCTCCAATTTCAAAATGCCCCCAAAGATGTGTGTCTATAATAGCTGGGGTTCACAGGAAGGAGGGGTGAACGATGCTATGAGAGGACCAGCACCATGTTATATTATTTTTTCTGTATTTGCCAATTTTTTTCCCACAAAAGTGTAGTTACCCATTAAGCAGAAGATGGAGTTGAGCTTTAACACTAAATTACAAAAAGGCTTACACATCAATTATGTATATCTTTTTATGGCACAGTTATTAAAAGCAACATACAAGCTATAATAAATAATGGAAACCAACAAGAACTGATCTGTCGCTGATCTGGCTAGAGTAAGTTAAAGAGTATTTCCTCTTTTGCAGCCAAATTTGTATACCTACTTTATATCTGTTACATGTTCCAATTAACAGAGCATAGGTTTAAAATAAAAAAATAGCAGATTACTTTTTTAAAGTTCTTTTTACTAGGTAGTGCAATTCGGCCATATTTTGCATCTTTCGAAACATTCAGATGCATCCGAACGTCCAAAGAAAAAAATAACGAATTTCGACTAAAGCAAAAAAAATTATGACAAAAACAAAAAAATGTATTCAACATGATTCAATAATTCGTTAAGGGTCTAATGAAACCGCAGGTAGACTTGTAATGGCATAACAAACGATCTAAAATGTATTCGTATTAATTAATTTTTATCCTATTAGTGAGAAACTCAGCAAGTGGAAAGGAATTGATTCATCCGAGTTACTGTATTCTAGTCCAATTAGTTGATTCCTTTTGTGTTGGGGGATGAATTACTGGCAAGGAGTAAATCAAACGTGTAAGCGAAACGACTTTCCGAATTAAAAATCATTACCACGAATATCTATAGATGCATAAATAACAAATTATCCGAAAATGAAACAGTTAAACTTTAACACGAATTGAGAAAATAAAGTAAGAATTTATTGTATACAAGAAGGAAGAGGAAAGAATATATCTCTCCCATATAAAGACGAGGACTTTATAGGACGTGATGCTATCACTGAGGTGAGCACAGATTCGGTATATGGTTAAAATATCATATTTATTGTACAAATATACATAAAAACATCATCACAAAATATGGTATATCAATATGTAAACCACATGGAACATATTGTCAGTAATGATGCTTGTTCCCAGCAAATGCTTGAAGGATTCTTGAACATAGAGTCAATCCAACGCATTTTGCAGAGATACAACTCTGCTTCTTTAGGGAAACTCAAGCATGCATCTAAATTTATGAATTGAATTCAAAGAGAACATCATTACAATCACATAGAATCTACAGTTACTTTTAGAATTTTTCATAACAGACATTAGCGAACAGCAAAGGAGTTTAAGTAATAATTGTGCTCACCAATTAATGAGAATTCAAGATATATGTAGCCTCCACCCATAACGAGGAGCTGAAATATAGTCAATAGTGTCAGATCCATCGACCAAGTCTGACGGACATCAGATTGCACTTAAGACGGACCAAGGCGGACTTCACATGTAAATCTGGAATATTAAAATATGGATATTCCATATAATATATATATATATATATATATATATATATATATATATATATATATATATATATATATATATATATATATATATATATATATATATATATAATAGACCATCCATGCACAGTATATGGTGGCAAGATTTATGGGTGTGACCAGATGGCCACATCCAGGTGGTCCAACTGTCACTACTGCTGGTCCCCACAATTTAAGTGTGGAATACTGATGTGGAGGTGCATACTGGGCCAACACAGGATGGTACCATTCATACATGTCAATCCAATCAACCAAGCAGCATCCATGTAAACCACAAACACCACACCACCCAAATCCCCTTCCTCCACCCCCCATGTACAAAACCCTTATGGCCCTCTTACACCAGGCATCAGCACACAACCCACATGGTCATAGCCCATACCATACTATCTCTTCTTATACATAACTCACACACCATATGGATCACACATACATGGCAATGTATCACCAATAACAATCTCTCACCCACCCACCACAGCCACACCCCATTTACCCACATCCACCAACCAATCGCAAAAAACATGGTGTAAACAACTAAGGATACAATATCCACCTCCGCACCCCATGAGGAACCAGCATGTGTATAGCACCACTGCCCACATCTGTCCATGCCATAGACAACCATGAGGTACAACATGCACCCATAATTTTGCATCTACTGTATGCATCCATAGCTAGTCCTGGCAACTTATCGCCTTATCTTTAACTGATAGCTGTCTCGCCGCTGAAACCAGTGTTCCAGCCAGTGCCTGCCACCACCGCTCTATAAGCACGATCCCGTCGGAAATGACTGAGCCGCGTGGCTCACTGATGTCACATCTGCCGTGGGTGTGCCTGTGAGAGCGCACGAGACGATAGAACACTTTGCGTCCAGATACCAAGGTATCCAAAAGAGCAGCGGAGCATTCGTGGCGCCCCCTACCCGCCAACTGAGGCACATCAAGAAAATGACGAGGAGACAAGCTGGTCCCCCCCCGCCCCACAAGGGACGCACAAATGTCTGTCCAAAGGACTAGAATTGGGCAATTGGCAAAGTTATCCCCGTATAGCTGGAGCAACCACATATATAGACAAAAGGTCAACATATAGCATGTATACCTGTAAATACACATGCAACAGAAATTGATTCTTTATCTGTTGTATACGGAAATAACGAATTATTCTAAAATGAATATAACAGAACAAAATTATGTATTTTACTAAATTAAAACAAAACAAAATACATTTTTCCATCGTGCACAAGTCTACGGCCCCGTACACACGACCAAACATGTATGCTGAAACTGGTCCGCGGGCCAGTTTCAGCATACATGTTCGGTCGTGTGTAGGCGCGAACGGGCCGAATTCCAGCAAACATTTGCCCGCCGGGCCTTTTACCCAGCAGACAAATATTCCTGGAATCCTGCCCGCTCGGACATGTACGGTCGTCAGTACAGACCTACCGTACATGTCCGAGCGCCCGCCGTCCCTCGCATGCGAATGACTTCGACACATGCGTGGAAGCCTTTAAATGGCAGGCCCGCCCACGTCGCCGCGTCATCGTCGCGGCGACGACGCGGACACGACCCGCGTATTGTTTACGCGCGGACTTCTGTACGATGGTTAGTACAACCATCGTACAGAAGCCCTCTGGCAGGCATGTATGGTGAAAACGGTCCGACGGACCGGTTTCATCGTACATGTTTGCTCGTGTGTACCGGGCCTACTTTTTACTTGCTTAAAAAATCCTTACAAGCTCTCCCTGCTTTGTAATGTTTAGCAGGGGGCTGTGGAGTAATGTATAAAATAATTAAAGTGGATGTAAACCAGATTCATGAAATTTGAGCTGGGCACAAACAGTATATCTGCAGTATTTTGTTATCTCTCTTCAATGAGCTATGTCTTATAGCTCTCTTCTGAACGGTTCCTCTCTTATCAGCCTGAAAACTCCTGACAAATTCTCTGACTTTTTTGACAAAAGCAGCCTGCATCTTTTGTCAGAAGAGGTTGCTAAAATAGATTAGCAGAGGGCAGGTCCTATTACAAAACCAGACATCACACTCTGTGTTAACCAGGAAGAGAAAATCTCCTAACACGATCTCAACTTTCTAAACATTATATACATGTGAACACAGCAGATATACATATAAAACCTATGTAGGGAGATTTGGTGCATCTCTGTGTATCATCTGAGGCTGTTCACTTCACTGGGTGTATGGGGGGGGGGGTTTACATCCACTTTAACCCTGCCTGTACAGTGTTTGCAGTTCTTCGTCATTGGCTCTAAACACCGTCCCCGAAAAAGTCATAAAGACTGGAGCAGACAGATTTTGCAAAAGTGTGTCAAGCACATTCCAAAATTGGTGCAGCATGCGCCAAATTCATGTACCTATCTAGAACTTGTACTTAAGTTTGGCGCATGTTGCGCCACTATTAGAATGCAAGCAAAGCACTTTCGCAAGCGAGGGTCTCTGCCTGTATGCCAAAAGAGAGTTGGTCTTAATTAACTCAAATTTCATAAGATATGAACTGTTGATATTTTATTTTGAATTTGGCACATTAATTGCAACACAATGTAAAAATGGTGCGTTTCAGAACTACCTAAATTAGGTGCAGGGGTCACTGTCAAAATCAGAAGTGTTGCATACACTATGCTTCATGAATTTGGAACAATACTTTAACAAGAGGGATTAACGCTAGCAGAGTGGCACAACAGATTTATTAAATTCCCCCGTCTGCCTAACAAAGGGTTAAAAATGTAGAAATCGACTGTCCGGAAATTCTTTCAATCAGCTATGACACGTTATCTTTAGAAACATCTATATATACATACATATACATATATATATATATATATATATATATATATATATATATATATATTTATTTATTTGGCATGCTGTGTGAATGGGAATACACATATAGTAAGGTTTTCTTAAATTTAACTGCAAAAGCAGAAATACCCTTTAAATGGAATTGGTTGGAACACAATGCTACACATTCCATCTCATGATTGTTCTTTGAAAGTCTATATTGAACAAGCCTGACAGAATGGAGGATACTCTCCTGTATCTCTCTCCATAAGCCTGTGACAATGGTTTCCCACCCCTCCACATCTCTACCCATAGAGCTACAGATTAACAGTATGTTACAGCTGTCTAAACCTTCAGAACACTGTGGAAGTACTGTAATAGGAATGGATGGATCTTCACTTCCTTTATGTTTCTGTGGATGCCTTAGGGACAAAACGACAAGATTCTTCATTGTGGACGTGTGAGTGAGAAACATCAGTTATTGCGGCGCATAATGAGAGAAGATGTCTCTTAAACCTTAGAACGATGCTTTGTTCTACATGCACATTCATTGTGACATCTGTGTGGTACAGCCTGCCAAGTCGCCTGCATGTGAGATGCTCTGAATTTATTTGTGAGACTCTTGTGGAAATGTAGGCTGATGGAGACTGACCGGCGATGCCCAACAGCAGCTCGATGAGTGGGACTAGCATGTGGTGCTGGATTAAAATGTACTTGTTGCTTACTGACAGTCATGCATCGAAGGATATTTTGCATTATATGATCACAATGGGGGCAAAACATGCTTATTATGCAATGTGTGATTCGATCAAAATGACCAAATTCAATTGGTTTTAGCAGGGGTAAACAAACAATGAAAAAAGCCATAGGGGTAGATTCAGATAGAAGATACAACGGCGTATCTCCAGATACGCCGTCGTATCTCTGAGTCCGGATGGTCGTATCTATGCGCCTGATTCATAGAATCAGTTACGCATAGATTTCCCTAAGATGTATTCCGCGGGGATTTTGATCTGATGGTGTGTACAGCCATCAGATCAAAATCTGCCAGAGGATTTATCCGCTGGAAACGGTACGGCGGACCGTTTCCAGTGGAAATCCTCTTGTGTGTACAAGGCCGATTCAGAAACGTACGTCCGGCCGGCGCATTTTTTTACGTTGTTTACGTTAGGCTTTTTTCGGTGTATATTTACCCCTGCTATATGACGAGTATCCTATGTTAAGTATGGCCGTCGTTCCCGCGTCGAGTTTTGAAAATTTTACGTCGTTTGCGTAAGTCGTTCGCGAATAGGGCTGGACGTAATTTACGTTCACGTCGAAAGCAATGACGATTTGCGGCGGAATTTCGAGCATGCGCACTGGGATTTTTTCACGAACGGCGCAAGTACGTCAAGTACGCGGGGTCACAGTTAATATACATAAAACACGCCCACATCATCCACATTTGAATTAGGCGGGCTTACGCCGACACAGATACGTTACGCCACCGTAACTAAGAGCGCAAGTTGTTTCTGAATACAGAATTTGCGCCCTAAATTACGGCGGCGTAACCTATCTGAGATACGTTACGCCGGGCGGACAGATATCTGAATCTACCCCATAGTTTCCTTCCCATAGGTTTAGGCTCATTTTAGCTTGTATTCAATCAAACTGAGTTCATTATCCAGGGTGGAAAATTGTTAATCATTATGCATCAAGTTTGTATGGTGGAAAAAGAGATACAATTGATAACTTACAATCGTATCTTCTAACTATTGATCGATATCCACTTCCTTGTGTTTGAAATATCAGTCAATTGGGTTTTGGAATATAGATTATAAATTGATCAATTATTAAAGAATGCATGACCACCATAAAAGAAGACACCACTTGACAAACATGAACTCCTATTCATGGGCATAGTTTTTTTGTTCTTTATAATGTACACAATGCATGAAAGGGGAAAACACACACACATTATTTACAAAGCTAAACACAAGGATAATATATTAGATCATTGGTCTCCAAACTGCAGCTCGGGGGCCAGATGTGGCCCTTTGCTTGCCTTTATCAGGCCTGTGGGGCACTGTTCCTCTCACTGATACGAAATGCTATTCTTCTCACTGACACCAACTATGGGGCACTATTCTTGGTACTGACACCAATAAAGAGGTACTATTCTTTCTATTGACATCAATGATTGGGCACTATTCCTCCCACTGATACCAATGATGTGGCACTATTCCTTCCACTGACACCAATGATTGGGCACTATTCCTCCCACTGATACCAATGATGTGGCACTATTTCTCCCAATGACACCAACTATGGGGCACTATTCTTGGTACTGACACCAACTATGGGGCACTATTCTTGGTACTGACACCAATAAAGAGGTACTATTCTTTCTACTGAAATCAATGATTGGGCACTATTTCTCCCACTGATACTAATGATGTAGCAGTATTCCTCCCAATTGACATCAATGATTGAGGCAATATTCCTCCCACCGACACCAATGATGGGGCATTATTCCTCCCACTGATGCCAATATCCGGCCCCCTCATGTCTGAAGGACAGTAAATTGGCCCTTTGTTTAAAAAGTTTGGAGATCCTTGTATTGGGTCAAAGACTTAATAGCAGCATGTAATGCCAAGCAGCATCTACTAAAGTGAGTAAGATACCTTTTCTACAAAAAAAAGGCATGGACTACAGCTGCCTTTTTCAACCCCTGAGGGATCCTTTGAAATCATTTTTAGGTCTTGGGGAACCCCTGCTAAAACCAATTGATTGGGGGTCAGTGGAAAAAAATGCCTCTTGCATTGGTGGCCAGAAGGAAGGTCTGAATGCCAACTTTACAGACAGCTAAAAAAGATTGTTGGTGTCATGCCATTGACTCTTCCATGTGGTGTTGGCCCCGGGACTACGTAGACACCATCAAGTAGGAGGTCAGTTATCCACAGCTCAAGGAACCCCTAGCAACCTCTGGAGGAATTCTAGGGTTCCACAGAACCCAGGTTGAGAATGACTGGACTACAGAGAGAGAGAGAGAGAGAGAGAGAGAGAGAGAGAGAGAGAGAGAGAGAGAGAGAGAGAGAGAGAGAGAGAGAGAGAGAGAGAGAGAGAGAGAGAGAGAGAGAGAGAGAGAGAGAGAGAGAGAGAGAGAGAGAGAGAGAGAGAGGCATAACCAATTCCCTGTATAAAATATTGGTAAGAATTCATCTTAAAATGCAGTTCAGTTTTTGGCACGGAAAAAAAGATGTTGGAAACTGGTGGGAGTGCAGAAGCAAATAAACTAGTAAGGGGCATAGAGTAGTGTATATATCAAAGAAGTCAGCTGCTCCGCAAAAGTATATACACACAATTGCATCCTCGCTCAACTGTAAAGTCATTGAGAAATGTTCACACATTTTTACAAGTTAGATAAAGTTATTAAATTTTGACTTTTTAGATATTAAATAACCCAACTAAAAAGCATTTTGAACCTCAACCCAAACCTGAAATGACCGGAGGCCAAATATATATCATCATCACTCATAAATGAAGAAATCAATCCCCATAGAATAAGGATAATGAGAGACATTAGAAAAAATATATATATAATTATAATAATGACAGACATCCCATTCAACAGAGACGTTTTAAACGTGGGTTACTATATGTCAAGTTAAATCGTTTAGGAGAGGTTGCAAAAATGTTTTGTGTACATGAAGCCTTAAATTCTGCTGGCATACGTGTGTTCAATGTAAATAACCAAAACATCTCTCGTCAGCATAAAATATTACACATTTTATCGATCTTAACATCAACAAGAGAAGAGACTATTGTCAATCTAAGCTCCTGAATGGAAGGGGTGGCTGTTGTTTCATGTGATAATCATGTGTAGCCAGGTGCTTGGCTAAGAATGGAGAGTGGGAGAAACACTGGCTGCAGCTGCACTTTTCTGTAGTTGCTGCTTTGAAGTGCATCAAGCCAATGGGCCCCAAACAATTAAACCAGAACAGGTTAGAACCTCAGGCTGCAGCCCACGAAACACATTGACCAAAGGTCAAATCCTCAGAGGCTCGGTCAATTACGTGGTCAAACTTTATAAAAGTATGAACCAAAGACCATCCTCACAAACTTGAGTTACCGTGCTTCGTGTCGAATAGCCCAGAAAACACCAACACTTCTGGTAGAAAGAGCCCTAACAGAGAATGGTGGAACTTTGCCCTTAAATGGTAAGTTCCCCTTTACAGAAAACTGTAAGTGAACTTACACTTTAAGACCATAATTTTGAGAAATAAGCTGACAGTACTATTGAGGAATGGTAGATTTGAAAGCTGCATGGTCCTTCCTTAGGCCTTTAGGAAGCACAGAGAGAGAATCACACTGATAAATTGCAACAGTCAGATTCTGGTAAATTTTGACAGCACAAACCCCATCCAAGGCATGAAGAGCCATGACCCCTGGTGTCTAGGTTTTGGGACAGTAAGAAGGTAACACAATGTCCGGGTTAGGATGGAACCAAGAGACCACTTAATGTAAAAAAAAGGCAGAAAAACCTCTTGTCACAATAGATCACCAGGAACAAACTGTTCTTATCAGGCAAGTGCAGCCAATTCTTAAACTCTATGGGGCAGATCCACGTACCTCCGCGCTGGGCGCAGCGTATCTAAGATACACTACGCCGCCGTAACTTATTTTTTATTTTTTTAATCCACAAAGAATTTGCGCCGTAAGTTACGGCGGCGTAGTGTATCTTTGGCGGCGTAAGGGCGTGGAATTCAAATGGATGTAATGGGGGCGTGTTTTATGTTAATACGTCGTGACCCGACGTAAACAACGTTTTTCTTTTAACTGCGCATGCGCCGTCCGTGGGGGTATCCCAGTGCGCATGCTCGAAATTATGCACCGCCAATGCTTCCGACGGTGACGTCATTCACGAACGACTTACGCAAACAACGTAAAAATTTCAAATTTCTACGTGGGAACGACGGCCATACTTAACATTGAGTATGCCTCATAACAGCAGCTTTAACTATACGCCGGAAAAAGCCAAACGCAAATGACGTAAAAAAATCTACCAGACGGACGTTCGTGGATCGCCGTAACTATCTAATTTGCATACTCAACGCAGAATTAGACGGAAACGCCACCTAGTGGCCGCCGAAAAATTGCAGCTTAGATCCGACGGCGTACTAAGACGTACGCCTGTCGGATCTAGCCGAGATGCCGTGGTATCTTGTTTTGTGAATACAAAACAAAGATACGAAGCGCAAAATCTGAAATTACGCGGCGTATCAAGAGATACGCCGGCGTAATACCTTTGTGGATCTGCCTCTATGAGCCAAAGTAATGATAACTTAAAAAAAAACCTTCAAGAAAGTACCAAGTTGAGTCCTTACCACTGAAACAATATGTGTGACCCCTTGAACAAAGGCATGTGCCGAGGAGTACAAAGCAATAGGTCTCTAAAAAAGGACCGCCAAGGCCAAAATCTTCATCAATTGTAATCAAGGCAAACCTTGGTTGACTCCAGATATGCCAGGATGTGCCCATGAAATATTCATGAGTTCAAAGTCTCTGAACCTCACACCTGGGAAATTCAGACTTCCAAGTCCTGTGGTAAATCTTCCTTGAAGTCACCTTCCCAGCCTTCAGCAGAGTAGGAATGACTGCATCAGATAATCCCCATCTCTAAGGACCCTGGCTTCAACAGCCATGATGCTAAAGGCATTGGCTATAAAGAAGGATAGAAGATCAAACCTTGGAACAGAAGGTCAGTTTGAATCTGTACAGTCCATGATTTGCCCACCAAGAAGTTTACAATGTCACAGTACCACATTCTCCTGGGCCAGGCTGGCCATTCCTTGTCTCTGTCACTTATGCTGAACAGTTTGGTCTGTCTGAAAATTCGGACAAAAGCAGGGCTTTTTTTTCAGCAGGAACTAGGGGGAACTCGGGTCCACCACCTCTGGCTCAGGTCTTCTGCTCCCTGCTCACCACTATCACTTGTTAACACAGAGGTCCAGCTTCTGTGTTTACAAGTGATAGCTTATCTCCCTGTAGCTCCCACAGGTCAGATCTCCTGAGCAGATCCCACTGAGTGCCAGACAGTGACAAGGGAGATACAGAACAGGTGCCAAAGGTTCAGTGCAGTCAGGGGGTGCATGGTAGGCTGCACCCTCTGTGGTCTCCATTTTTTCTGTGGTGACCAGTTGTTAATGCTCCTACTGCATGATCTCCCTTGTAAGTGTCTGTAGTATAGTCTAGTAAGCTGGGAGGTACTACAGCCAAATGGGTGCTTCAGCTTAATATTGAAACAAAGGTAAGACGTGGCAAATAGCCTTTAAGGAGGAGGGAGAAGATGAGGGCAGTGGATGGAGGGATTGTATGCAGAGGGGAGAGCTACTATTTGATGCCATTTGGCAGGTATGCGTGTGTGGCAGGCATGATTGAGTTCCTGCACCTATTCTCTGAGAAAAAAAGCCCTGGACAAAAGTATAAATAAAGATAGAGTATGTGGGGAAAAAAACAAGGATTTCACGATTTTTCATGATAGTGACTTGGTTGGCATGTAAAAAACAGGGGGGGGGGAGTTTCTGTGCAACCTTGGAACACAGGCTTCACACATTGGGCACTGGGGAAGGCAGGGTTGCTGTCATTTTGTATAGGGAGCTGGTAAGCAGACTTTTGGACTACTTTTTCCAGTATTTACATGATGAAAGGAATAATGGAATCTGAGCTACCAAGTTGCAGATGGAGAGGATTTTCCTTTATACGCTAACCCCTTATATTTTGCTGAATACTTGAACTAGGACAGTGGCTCACAATATATTAAAACAAGAATATGGCTAGTAACCCTGAAGCTTGCATCCTAAAAACAAAGTAACACTGACAGCTCTCATATTTCTGCACTAAAAGACTCCCCGGCTATTCTGATGATGCATTCGTTCTACTCTGATGCATTCTGTATTTCAACCACAAGAGGACAGTGTTTGATTACAGTTTCAGGTTTATCCAATACGCAATTCCAGTTCAAAAGCATCAAGTGCAGTAACACTGGGGAATCAATTCACTTTACTCAAGTTATATACTGCTTGAATACTTGGCAACAACACTTGGTTCCCATACACCTTACACTGTTTTATTTAAAGCTGAAGTTTAGGTATGGCAATTTTTTACATACAACTGGTCATGCTTGTGCCAATGTAAGTATGTACAGTATGTGCCGTACCTGTGCGATCCCTGCGGAAGCTGGAAATCTTTGTAGTAAACATTGAAATCCCAGTGATCTCCACTAGCTTCTGGGTCCTGTGATGAGTGGCTGCCTTGCTGTGAACACAGGAGGTTCTTTATTATGCACAAGCACCATTCAACAGTTTTCTCAATAAAGGCAAAGCATTCCATGATTGGATGAAATTGAGAGGCAGGGCAGTGAAATCAAGATCTAAAGTGAATTTTAGTGCAAACAGATACAATACAATACCCATTGTTTGTTAAAATATAAAGTTGTGTTGAGTAAATAGATACCAAACATGCCAAGTCTTAAAATTCATCAGTTAAAGCAGGGGTCTCCAAACTTTCTATACAAGGGGCCAGTTTACTGTCCTTCAGGGACAGTAAGGGGCCGGACTATGGGAGTGGAAAAAGTCCCAATGTCAGCAGGAAAAATCAATGCCCCATCTTTGGTTTGAGGGGGAGGATTCTTGCCCCATCATTGGAAGGATTCTTGCCCCATCTTTGGTGTCATTGGGAGAAATTGTACCCCATCATTGGTAGGATTCGTGTCCCATCATTCGTGTCATTGGGAGGATTCCTGACCCATCTTTAGTGTCATTGGGAGGATTCTTGCCCCATATTTGTTGTCATTGGAAGGAGTTATGCCCCATAATTGGCGTAATTGGGTGAAATTGTGCCCCATCATTTGTAGGATTATTGCCCCATCTTTTGTGTCATTGGGAGGATTTTTGCCCCATCTCTGGTGTCATTGGGCCCAATTGTTGATGTCATTGGGAGAAACTGTGCCCCATCATTGGTGTCATTGAGAGGATTCTTGCCCCATCATTGGTGTCATTGGGCCCAATAGTTGGTATGTCCCATCATTGGTGTCGTTGGGAGGATTTTTAAAGAAGGCGCTCAAAGCTCTGTCAGAAAAAATTGAAAGTCAGCAGCTACAAATGCTGTGGCTGATAACTTTTAATATAAGGACATTTACCTGCCCACGAATCCAGTGGTGTCCACATCCAAGCTGATTTTTCATTTGGCTCTCAGGCGCTGTCTCCACCATTTCTTGTAAGGGAAAACAGCAGTGAAGCCTTCCAACTTCATAGCTGGTTCCCTACTGCGCTGCACTTTGTGAATGGAACAGCGGCGGAAGGAGGAGGGGGTCAGATGGGTCAGAACAAGATACCTGCTCCCCCCTAAAAGGTGCCAAATGTATCAGCAGAGGGAGGGAGGAGGCAGACAAGTAGAGCTTTTCCTTTTGGGTGGAGCTCTGCTTTAACCCAATCATTGGTGTCATTGGGAGAATTCTTGTCCTATCATTGGTGTCATTGGGAGGATTGTTGCCGCCCCATCATTGGTGTCATTAGGTCATTGGGAGGAATTGCGCCTCCTCAGTGGTGTTAGTGGAGGGGGAAATGATGCCCCATTGTTGGTATCAGTAGATGAAATAGGCTGCATATGGCCCCCGGGCCGCAATTTGGAGACTGCTGGTTTAAAGTTAAAGTGGAGTTCCACCCATAAATATAACATTACATCAGTAGTTTAAAAAAAATGTCATTAGTCCTTTAAGAATTTTTTTTTTTTTTTTAGATGCCTTCAAAGTGTTGTTGCTAGGCAGAATAGTTAATCTTCCCACTTCCTGCACCTAGGTGCTTAATGCTTCCTAACCTACACCGCACAGACTCCTGGGAATGTAGTGGGTGTAACTTTCCAGGAGTCTGTGCACTCCCCAGTCTCAAAGAATCATGTGACTTGGACAGTACAGGTGCTGAAACCTGATCTGAAACCTATTACACTGCTTGTGCAGCACAGAGGGTATTTTATGGCTGATTTAAGACACGGGTCAAAACCGACCCGTTAGCTTTCTGTTACTATCCATGATGTTAACATAAGAGGAGGGTTATAGAGCAAAAAATAAAAACCGCAGAGGTGATCAAATACCACCAAAAGAAAGTTATATTTGTGGGAAAAAAAAGATGCAAATTTTGTTTGGGTACAGCGTGGAATGACCGTGCAATTGTCAGGTAAAGCGACGCAGTGCCTAATTGTAAAAAGTGCTCTGGTCAGGAAGGGGGTAAAATCTTCCGGGGCTGAAGTGGTTAAACATATATTAGGGATGGAGGTTTGCCACTGCTATGATTATGTTGTGTCAGGTCACATTATTATATTACAGTAGAGTTCTTTCCCAAACTAAGTGTAATTCAGTTAAGGTTTCCTCCTTCTTTCGGTAATCAAAGGTCCATGGGTTAAATATTAATTATATGAATTAGGTTTATAGAAGAAAATTGCTGGACATTTACACACAAAGCACAATCAAAATAACTTTGTCTGCATGACATAAATTTGGCTAACAGGTAAATACAGTAATCTGCATTTGTAGAAATAATGGCTTTGTTGCGTTAATGTAACTGAACTGTTGGCTCGCCATTAAATATTTCATTTTTATGGGAGGTAATAAAGGATTTCTAGTAATCCTTGGGTTACGTAGGGCTATTTATTTTTCTACTTAGTCTGCAATATATACATCTCCGGAGATACTGAGTCAGTTCCAGCAAACACATGTGTATACACCATGAAACATAAAAAATACATTAGGATGAACGCGACATTTTCAGTAATAGCTTTAAACAGTGATGTCTGCGAATCAGAAAGGAATTCTATGTGAAAATCTTGGTAGTTTCCATTCCTCTGGAAATGATTTTGTAACCATTAAAATGACTAAATGTAATTAGTCACTGAAATAACATTATTGATATTAAAATGTTGTTATTGTTTTATAAAACATGCACGGTTCAACAGTCTCAAAAAGAGCTCCACTATACTCTGTGACAAGTTGGGGATTTCGTAGTTTATTGGTTGTGCCAAAAAGTGAGTTTACTCCATGTCAGAAGTACGTTTTAAGCCCTGTAGACACGACCGAGAATCCCGTCTAATAAAAACCATCGGTTTTCTCGACGGGATTCCTGGCAAGAAAATTTTCTTGCCAAGCCCTGTGTACAGACGCACATTCAAAAGAACCACCGTTTTTTTAATGGCAAGAACGCGGTGACGTCATCGACTACGACGAGCATGCGCTCGTCACATTCTATGCCGTTGCCGCCATCTTGCTTCACCCTACCTATGCCTTGGAAGCTACCACGCATGCGCCAAAGTCTCATCGAGCATGCGCAGGTTTCCATGGAGGCAGGTAAGCATACACACGCTTGGGTTTCTCGGCAGGAAAACACTGCCGAGAATCCCAACAAGAAAATAGAGAGCAGGTTCTCTATATTTCTTTTTAAGATTACCATACATACGAACGGTTTTCGTGACGAAAAGCTCTGCCAGCAGTTTTCTTGCCTGTTTCTTGCGCAAAAAAACGGTCGCGTGTACGAGGCTTTAGGGCTTTTTTTTAGCACTTTCATTTAAAAGGAACACAAAAGTTCACAAAGATGTCTTCCCATGCTGGGGGTTCTGACCATTAACCCCCCTGGCGGTATTCCCGAGTCTGGCTCGGGGTAAGATTTTTATACCAAGAGCGGTATCCCCGAGCCAGACTTGGGCTCGCCTCGCTGCAGCCAGAGACAAAGTTACTTACCTTGTCCCTGGATCCTGCGATGCCTCCCCGCTGTGTGAGCGAGCGGGACCTCGCTCGATTCACGCAGTTTTCCCGTGTGCCGCCGATCTCCGTTCCCTGCGACGTTATGACGCACGGGGGTGGAGAACGGTGCCAAATTCAAAAAAGTATACTGTAATATTATAGATTACAGTACTGTATGTAAAAAAAACACACCCCCTTGTCCCTAGTGGTCTGCCCGGTGCCCTACATGTACTTTTGTATAATAAAAACTGTTCTTTCTGCCTGCAAACTGTAGATTGTCCATAGCAACCAAAAGTGTCCCTTTATGTCAAAAATGGTTTTAGAGCAGCTAGAAAACAGAGATAATAAATTAAAATCACTTGCAAAATTGTGTGATAGCGATTTGTGGGGAAATTCGTCATAAAAAAATAAAAGTAATGACAGCGACAATTCTGCAACTGAGCAAATTTCAGTGATTTTGAGTTGATTACATTATTGAATAATTTTTATTATAATTATATTATTATTTGTTATAATTATTTATTATATTATAATTTATAATTTTGTTTTTCAAACTTTTTTATACCCGGGATGTCTACTAGACTCTTGTTTGGTCAGATTTAAGTGAGTTATTCCTAAGAATTACAGGCCTACAATTTAAAACGCCAAATTTCCTTGCAAAATAATGGTACCGCTTTCAGCACCTAAAATCTGAAACAATCATACCGCCAGGGAGGTTAATATGATAAGGAAAAACAACATTCAGCCTCGTAGCTCTCTTCACAGCTTTACTGATCAACTTAGTAGTTTTGGCCTTCCTAACCATCAAACACATCCAGTGCCCTTGCACACACACTGTACCTGTGTCTTTTCTGCAGCCTACCAGCTCCTCCATCTGCCCAAGACTGCCTGTCTCTCTCTTATGACGCGTACACACGATCGGAAATTCCGACAAGAAAACCGTGGATTTTTATCTGATGGAATTTTGGCTCAAACTTGTGTTACATACACACGGTCACACAAATGTCTGAAATTCCAACCATCAAGAACGCGGTGACGTATAACACTACAATGAGCCGAGAAAAATTAAGTTGATTCAGAGCATGCGTGTTTTTTTGTGCGTCAGAATTGCATACAGACGATCAGAATTTCCGACAAGAACTTTTCCCGTCAGAAAATTTGAGAACCAGCTATCACATTTTTGCTGTCGGAAAATCCGACAGAAAAAGTCAGATGGGGCCTACACATGGTCGGAATTTTCCACCAAAAGCTTACATCGAACATTTCTTGTCAGAAATTACGACGATGTGTACACGGCATTAGGCTCGTACCTCAATCTGTCCTGGACAATATGGTGCGATGTGCACCTCTCACGGCTCCCTTGCAATCACTAACCCTCTAGGGCAGGTGGGGCATTCACCTGTACTTCTGATTCTAAGATGAATGCTGCATTTAGTGTGCCTGCTTCTAAGAAAACCTGGCCCAGACCACCATATTAAACAGTGCCAAGGGCTCGCCCTGCCAAAACTCTATTAATAATGAAAATGGCAAGGTTATATATATTTTTTCATTTCAGTGCACACAGAGCTCAAATATCCATGAATACGTGCACAGATTTAAAAAAAAATTCCACATCACTTCATCGTGACATAGTTGACCTAGCTGAACCATAAAACAAGACCTTGGCTTCCACAGTGCAATACCAGTCCTTAGATGTGGTGGCTGCTGGAGATGTTCAAATCGGCCCGGGTTCGCTTCACAAAATTTGCTTAAAGCTCACATAACTTGCGTGAATCCCAGCCGCACACCAAACATGTCAGAATATTCTTAATGTCCTCGAGAAATTGTGTTTTGCTACAGGCATAAACCCTCCTCTCCAAACAGGCAGCATCATGAGCAGGCTCCCCATGGTCATGAACGGCTCCACATCTAACATTCCAGGCTTCAGAAACAAAGGGGAAAAATAGGCGAAAAATAGGCACTCATCATAAAAGCCAATGTAAGTGATGTACTGTAAGTATAGTACCCTCCTAGATGGGTGCTAGGATTAGGTAAATTTAGTTCTGGCTCACTGTATCCAGTGGAGTTGCAGTTCATTGTTAGGCAAATGTAGCCAGTGTGGCTGTGTTGATTGTTCTGGCCAGTTCTATGTTTCAGTGACTGCAGCTTTGACTGTCTCCCCCTGGATGTTCCAGAAATGTTCTGAAAGTCAGTGGGCAGGAAGAGTCAAATCAGCAGCTGAATAATCATACAATCCTGGCCAATCCCTGGGGAGAGATGCTCAGATGGTGACTGGGAGTCTGTATAAATACTCTGGGGCAGAAGGCAGCTGGGTCTTTTCCCTGGGAAGGAGATAGCAGCCTAGAGGGGCTGCTAGTCCCCTTGTCCCTTTGGCTTAGTCATGGAGACCCCATTGCAGCCTATGGGGGATGAATCTTTTTATTCAATTCTGTTCATTTGTAGGACTAATAAGCAAGCTACTGTCAAGCAAAAGGCATAGTAAGCCAGGTACTGCCATTGGAGACATTTACAGATGCCAAAATTATAAATTTGTTTTTTTAAAGATTAATAAAGTTAAATTAAAAATCTTTTCCTAAACAGAATTGAAAGGTCTACCTTAAAGGGCCACTACATACTGACAACATGGCTGCTTTGAGACCACCTTTTTATAGAAAGGGGCATTCCATTACACATTGTTCCTTATTTCCAGAGGTGAACCAATTTGTCAAATCTTGCTTGAAGGTTACAAACTTTACACAAACCATATTTGCACCTTCCAGGGATTTACTGCAAACCCAGGGTAGCAGTGAATCTGAGCTTCTTCCCTAGTGGCTGCATTTGTTTTTCTCTTTTTTTGAGAATAAGAACATTTTCAACACATACAGAAAATATTGGGAAGGATTTATTAAAACTGGAGAATGCAAAATCTGGTGCAGCTTTGCATGGTAGCCAATCAGCTTCAAACTTCAGCTTGTTCAATCAAGCTTTGACAATAAAACCTGGAAGCTGATTGGTTTCAATGAAGAGTTGCACCATATTTTGCACTTAGTAAATCAACCCTACTGTGTCCTTGTCTGTCTGAGCTAATCATAAAGTGTACACACTTAGAATATTCCTATCACTGTGCACCTAGAAGAATCGTTTTATACTCAGAAGAATTATCACACACACATATATATATATATATATATATATATATATATACACATTATATTATTTGGATTGGATACTAGTGTGGACTTTTGTATTTATTGTTTATTATTGAGTTTCACTTAGGAATTTGCGCTGATCACAATTTATTTATATTTATATTTATGTTAGGGCATTTGTAACACTATTGATTTTAGAAGCATTTTCAATATATTTATTTATTTAATTGATATATTTGCACATTTAGTTCACTTAATGGTGCGAGAGATCACACTTTAAATAAATACACTGTGCACTTTGAAAGTGCAGATGTTCCATAGCTTAGTAAATAAGGCTTCACGCTGAAAAAAATACCTAATCGCAAGCAAGGAATATTAAAAAAGAAACATTTTTGCTTGCACGTGATTGGAGGATGAAAGTCATTA
The DNA here is from genome assembly GCF_905171775.1 of Rana temporaria. NCBI lineage: Eukaryota > Metazoa > Chordata > Amphibia > Anura > Ranidae > Rana > Rana temporaria. The sequence continues at coordinate 375,737,887 of NC_053493.1, read as the reverse complement.
GAGCTTACCCTCATTTACTAAGCTCAGGGGCAACAGTTCACAGGCTATTTGCCTTTAGTAAATCCACCCCTTAGCTTCTTTCTGTAGCGCTTCCAGGATGGATCAGAGCGATTCTGATTGGTCAGCACAGAGTATCACTTCGATCCGTCCTGGAAGAGCTGTACAAAGAAGAGGGAGAAGAGCAGGTATTTCAAACCCCTGGACCGCTACACTGAATGCATGGGAACTAACAACTCATCACCCACAGAGGCAGGGATGGACTGGCCATCGGGACTACCAGGAGTTTCCCGGTGGGCCGATGGCTCAGTGGGCCGGTTTCATTGACAGTATGTCAGATTAATGGCTGCGCGAGTGTACTGCCCATGGCTAGGTATCGAGCTTCGGAAAGAGCCGGTGCCCTTCGGCTCTTTCCGCCCCCGCTCGGCTCTTTCAGAACAATGCACACATCTTCGGCCACCTCCGGCCAACACTCGTCCTTTTCCGCCCCCGCTCAGAACTGCACACATCTTCAGCCACCTCCGGCCCACATTTGTCATTTTCCGTCACCGCTTGACTTTCCCCGCCCCCCTCCTCTCTGACAGCTCTTCAACTTCGTCCACTCCAGCAACACTCGTCTATCTCCAGCGGCCCACGCGCGCTGTGGTAACGGTCGCTCTAAGTTTAAATGAGTCGGAGCCGCCCGTGTGACGTGCCGACAGGCAGAGGGGTCCCCAGAGCAAACAAGGGAGGCCTCAGGATGACGGTGCTGCAGGAACCCGTCCAGGTAATCGGCCGGCCCGACACAGCCATTGAATACTGTAAAGGATGTGGCGCTAACTAAGAAAAAAAAAAAACATTTTGGTGAAAAAAATTATTCAAACAATATGCAAAATCCAACATAGCTAAAAGTTAATCAAAAGTGTTAATTAATATTGAAATGTACATAAAAATATTTTCAGCAAAAAAACATATATAAACCATGCTTATTAAAACCATTATACCCAAACTACGTATGTCCATGGTATTAAAGTGCAAAAAGAGTGCAAAAAAGTTGTTTATATATGAATTTTTTGCTGAAAATATTGTTATGCACTTATTTTTTGCACATTTTAATATTAATTCATACTTTTGATGAACTTTTAGCTACGTTGGATTTTGCATATTGTTTGAATCATTATTTGCACCAAATGGATTGTTTATGTTATTTTAGTTAGCGCCACATCCTTTGCTATACAGTATATTCAATTTATCTGTGGGTTTGTGGTAACCTGTTTGATGTTGCTCATTAGTTGTTTATTTTAAAATATATAATGCAAAGCCAGGCTTCAGGCTTGGTCCTAGGGGGCAGGTGACTGCTGACAGGGGCTTACCCCTTCACCCGGTCTTCCTTCTGAGTTTGCATGCTCCTGCTGTGTAATTAGCTGGGTCGTGATGATGTCACTATCGTGCAAGTGCACAGGATACTGTTTTTACCGTATTTGCCGGCGTATAAGGCGACCAGGCGTATAAGACGACCCCCTAATTTTACAATTTTTTACGATTTTTTTGCCTGTACTAACCGTATGAGACGACCCCCATTCCGATGCTTCGTATTTCTTTCTTCTGGAGCCATATTCTTCTTCATTCTGGCTGGAGATGGAGCCAATCACAGCGAGCGATGTATTCTATTAATGAATACAAAGCCTGCTTGGATTGGCAGAGGCTGTAACATCATCAGCCCACGCCTCTCTGACTCTCAAAGCCAATCCGAGCAGCCTACTGTAGGCACTCGGATTGGCAGAGGTTGTTACCCCAATCCGAGCAGGCTCTGTATTAATTTGAATACATCGCTCACCGGGATTGGCTAAGCAGTATATACTGTATGTAGCCAAAGCTACATACAGTATTACCACACATCCAGCAGGCATCCGAGCAGCTGACCCGGCGTATAAGACGACCCCTGCCTTTTGGACAGTTTTTTTAAGTGTAAAAGGTAGTCTTATACGCCAGCAAATACAGTATGTATGTTTGCAAAATTAGAGCGGGCCGGTCTGGATGAAGTCCAGGGCCACTTTTTTGTCCCAGTCCAGCCCTGCACAGAGGTAAGTACAGCCAGGACCAGGGGGTGGTGGGAAGGGTGTACAGTGTTAGTTCACCTTTTTATTTTATCGGAAAAGAAGAACTAACCCTTGAAATAGCTGTTAAAAGTATTATTTTCGCAACAGGGTCACTTTAATCTTTTATATGAAACTCTAGTTTTGGAGAATGTTTGAATAAATAAAAACAGCCACCCTAAACTGCTATTAAAAGAATGTCTTGACATTTTTTACATTTCTAACCCACTGGTTTTGGCACAAGTATTTTTATATGACACCAGCTGAATTATGTTGATCCTGGATGGACTTCCCCATTTGACACAGTCAGTTCACTTCATGGGGAGATTGTCATGTCCAGGACTCCTGTATCAGCAGAAATGCCATTACAATGAAGCGGAAAATGACTCTAATGTCTACTTTCCACCCTTCTTACTGCACTACAACTATGAAACTGAATGGACACTAAGGCCAAGAGCTACAATTAATAGCAATTTATTGTGAAATCAAAGTGCATTTACATTGGCATGAACAGAACTGCTGCTCAACTTAACTTATAACAATGCGTAAAATAGCTTCTGAGGTCGGCAGGCAGCCATCTTGCTCCCAGACACACAAGGACAAATTATATTTTTCTTCCCATTATGCTTTTTCATAAAACTATTTTCCTCGGACATGGTTGCCATTTTCCACTTACTATAGGAAATTCTAGAAATGTAGATATAATGTGAATGTGTTTTGGTGAAATCCAATCTAAACCTGCATAGCAAGCATGTCAAATCCTCTCTGGAATAAAGGTATTTGTTAGGCAAGAAATAAGCTTCAATAAGCGTGATCAAATTATTAAAGAAGAATTCCAGGTATGGATATTTTATACATAGTTAAATTAGTCTAGGTTGGACCAGTGTAAACATGTATATATTATATCTGGCCAATGCCCCTGGAAGCTGCAAATCACAGAAGTAGACACCACTACTCCAGCGAACTCCACTTACGTTCAGATCCTGTGCTGAGTTGCTGCCCAATTGCATTCTGAACACAGGAGAGTAGGCTGTAGGCAGGTGCAGTCAACTTTCTCCACTGCAGGTGGCGCTCACTTGCAGCTGGAGAGGGAGTCGCGAAGAACATGGTTTCTGTATAGGAATGGCCTGCCGGTTCGCCCAGCGGTCATTTCGCGACGAACTTTGCGTGTTCGCGGTCCGCCAAACCGGCAGACATCTGGCGATGTCCGCGGCGGTCCGCAATGTTACATGGGTAAGAACTTTGACCTATGACACATCCATCAGGTGGTGCAGGACAGCCAATTGAGACATTTCAGCACATGGACATACCCCCTACCTTATAAATAGACCTGATCTGGCGGCCATCTTACATTCTGCTTTTTGTCAGTGTAGGGAGAGGGTGCTGTTTGGAGCAGGGACAGGCTGTATTCTATCAAATAGCTATCTAAAAGGTCCACAGAGTCCTTTTAAGGACTGGTATAGGTGTGCTACTTGCTGTGCAGTATATAGGTGTCTAATACATTCATATACTTTTTTTCAGTGTAGGGAGAGGTTGGCGTTTCCAGCAGGGACAGACTTTAGCGACACAAATCGCTACGTAACAGGTCCACAAAAGTCCTTTCAAGCACTGGTATAGGTGTGCTACTTGCTCTGCAGTACATGATAGTGTGTAATACATTCATATACTTTTTGTCAGTGTAGGAAGAGGTTGGCGTTTCCAGCAGGGACAGACATTAGCGACACAAATCGCTACCTAACAGGTCCACAAAAGTCCTTTCAAGCACTGGTATAGATGTGCTACTTGCTCTGCACTATATAGGTGCAATATACATTTATAATATACTTTCGAATATAGAAAGTATATTATAGTGGATTTGTATTGTGCAGCATTGTGACTGGCGGTGTATTTGGTTTCGCTGCGTTACCTCTGCTACACACATTAAAAAAAAATCCTGAAAAAAAAGTTTCAGAACTGGTGCGATAAACCAGTGGCCCCCCAAAACTACAGATTTTGTTATATACCTTCTTCCACATATACTGCGCTTCTCTAGAGACTTTTGTCACAGGGTCATTTAAAAAATGACAGGCAGAGGAAGAGGCAGGCCCTTCCGCAGGGATGGTAGGGGTAGGCCAGGAGCACCAGGCCGGAGCCAAAGTGGGAAGTGGCACAATGCTTGTTCGATTACGTCAAAGGACGCACCAGACTTGGTTGAGTGGCTCGCCACCAACACCACCACCACCACCACCATATACCCTCCGCTTGAGTCACAAGAATTATTTTCCGATCCATTAGAAGACATTTCAGATGCGCAGCCATTCTTGGCATTGGATCAGGAAGAGGAGGTAGCAACAGCCGGCACTCAGCAGTCTGACGACAGTACTCAGATCAGCCCAAGGAGGTTGGTGCCCGCTGTTGCTGCCTACTCCGAGATCTCTACTGTTAGTGATGGGGAAGGTGACGTCGATGGTGACGTGTCTACAGACGTCACATGGGTGCCCACAAGAGAGGAAGAGGAGGGGAGTTCAGGGGGAGAGATGGACCAGCAGATAGGGAGGAGAAGCAGGCCGAACTTACATTGCACAGGAGGGACAAACCAGACTCCTAATGTATCAGGAGCGAGCCATCAACCATGTACGGTATCATCTGGCGCTCCCAGGACGCTGGCCAATGGCTCCGCAGTGTGGGCTTTTTTTAATGTGGATGCAGGGGGAGGAAGAATGGAGAGGCACACACTGCAAGATGCTTGGAGTCCAGTGTGGGGTTTCCACAGTCTGTGTTGATTTGGGGAGCCATATCATCTGCTGGTGTTGGTCCACTGTGCTTCATTAAGTCCGGGGTCACCGCAGCCGTCTACCAGGTGATTGTGGAGCACTTCATGCTTCCTTCCACAGAAGAGCTCTATGGGGATGCGGACTTCATTTTCCAGCAGGACTTGGCACCTGCCCACACTGCCAAAAGCACCAAAGCCTGGTATCAGTGACGGTGGGATTACTGTGCTTGATTGGCCAGCAAACTCGCCTGACCTGAACCCCATAGAGAATCTATGGGGCATTGCCAAATGAAAGATGAGAGACATGAGACCGAACAATGCAGCGCTGAAGGCCGCTATTGAAGCATCCTGGTCTTCCATAACACCTCAGCAGTGCCACAGGCTGATGGCTTCCATGCCACGCCGTATTGAGGCAGTAATTCCTGTCAAAGGGGCCCAAACCAAGTACTGAGTACATATGCATGCTTCTACTTTTCAGAGATCCGATATTGTTCTATGTACAGTCCTTGTTTTATTTACTGCATGTAATAGTCTAATCTTCTGAGATTGTGGATTTGGGGTTTTCATGAGCTGTAAGCCACAATCATCACAATTATGACAAATCACGGCTTGAACTATCTTGCTTTGCATGTAATGAGTCTATCTCATATGTTAGTTTCACCTTTTAAGTTGCATTAGTGAAATAAATTAACTTTTGCACGATATTTGAATTTTTTGAGTATCACCTGTAGTTGTCACAACTATACTTAATGAAGAATGATTGTATTCCTCCCAGTTTCAATAAAGGTGATGAAAATAGTGAAGAGCACAGTGTGTTATGTGGACATTGCAATTTGTCTTTGACTTTGTTAACATTTTGTTAATGGTTTTCTTCTTGAGTCCCAGTATGGTACCAATTGTCTAATTTGGGTCCTCAGAATAAAACGTTGTACATTAGATTTCGATAAATATGTAACTGCATTTATTGATGTTTCTTTGTAACTGGTGGGAGTTCAGCATTACAGTCAGTTTGTGCTTTTGATTTTTTTCATGCAAGTAAATATGAACATATGGCAAGTGCATGCTAAAAGCAAACACATTTCACAAGTCCTAAAATAATGTTATTTAGATTAGAAACCCATGCTGCATTTCAGTGACCAGGCCAGCGGAGGCTGCTGTTTTGATTAGTTGAAAATCCACTATAGATTCCCTTCCAATTGGGTAAATGGTAATTAGATTTTCATTAGACAGATGCATAAATTGGAATAATATGTCAAGATGCTCCAGGCCTTAGGATACGTGTTGGAGAAAGTCTAGCCTGATAAGCTGCAGTGGGTTTTCTTAAAGCCTTAATCCTTGTACACACGATCGGGTTTTCCGATGGGAATTATGTGATGACAGGCTGTTGGCGGAAAATCCAACCCTTTGTACGCTCCATCAGAAAATTGTTGTCGGATTTTCGGCGGACAAATGTTGGATGGCAGGCTTTAAAATTTTCCGCAAACAACGGTCTGTTGTCGGATTTTCTTAGCGTGTGTACACAAGTCCGTCGGACAAAAGTCCAAAGTACAAACACGCATACTCCGAAGCAATGCTCATCAAAAACAACATTAGCAGAAGGTGCCCAAAGGGTGGTGCTAAAGAGCTAAACAATCTACGTAGTACACGTAACTACGTTTGTGTTTGTTGCCTGACAATTGTGTGTCGTTTGTATGCAAGACAAGTTTTTGGCCAGCGCCCGTGGAACAAAAGTCCTACGCTTTGTGCTGTGACAGGCGAGAGAACATTTTACACACGCTTCCTGTGCTACTCTACATGCTGCCTGGTAAACAATGTCCACCATAATGTGCCCTGTGCCCTAATGTGCTATGTGCCCTGATGTGCTATGTGCCCCATGCCCCGATGTGCTGTGCCTCAATGTGGTGTGTCCTAATGTGCTGTTATGGACCCTGATGTGATTTGCCCTGTACGTGTTGTGCCCTGATGTGCCCCGTGCCCTGATGTGCTGTGCCCTGGGCCGGTCTGGATGAAGTCCAGGGCCACATTGTTGTCCCAGTCCAGCCCTGGTGTCAGGGATCATGCAGCCTCATAGGACAGTCAAAAGAGAATGAAAACTCTTTCTACAAGCTTTAACCAGTGCTTGGCCAGACACTGATAGAAGTCACAAGAGTATTATATACTGCTGATGAGAATTGGTAATTTTTTGGCAGTGTGGGCAGGTGCCAAGTCCTGCTGGAAAATGAAGTCAGCATCCTCATAGAGCTTGTCTGTGGAAGGAAGCATGAAGTGCGCCAAAATCTCCTGGTAGACGGCTGCGGTGACCCCGGACTTAATGAAGCACAGTGGACCAACACCAGCAGATGACACGGCTCCCCAAATCAACACAGACTGTGGAAACGTCACACTGGACTTCAAGCATCTTGCAGTGTGTGCCTCTCCATTCTTCCTCCATACTCCGTCTCATTGGTTTCCAAATGAGATACAAAACTTGCTCTCATCAGAAAAGGGGACTTTGGGCCACTGAGCAACAGGCCAGGTGTGTTTTTCTTTAGCCCAGGTAAGACGTTTCTGACGTTGTTTGTTGTTCAGGAGGCTTGACAAGAGAAATATGACATTTGAAGCCCATGTCCAGGATCTGTCTGTGTGTGGTGCTCTTGATGCACTCCAGCCTCAGTCCACTCCTTGTGAAAGTCCCCAACACTTTTGAAAGGCCTTTTCCTAACAATCCTCTCCGGGCTGCGGTCATCCCTGCTGCTTGTGCACCTTTTTCTTCTACTCTTTTCCCTTCCACATAAAACTTTCTATAATGTGCTTTGATACAGCACTTTGGGAACATCCAACTTCTTTTGCAATTACCTTTTTAGGCTTTCCCTCCTTATGGAGGGTGTCAGTGATGGTTTTCTGCACAACTGTCAGGTCAGCAGTCTTTCCCATGATTGTGATTCCTATTTAACCAGGCGGAGAGACCATTTAAAGCAGGGGTGTTAAACTCAATTTCATTGTGGGCCGCATCAGCATTATGATTGCCCTCAAAAGGGTCGGTTGTATCTGTAAGATTAGATGTCCAGCACATCCCTTCCTCTTACATTAGATGTCAAGAGCCACCCCACCATCACAAGTTGAGTCCCCCACTCTCCCTTACATCACAGTTCACCCCCTTTCCTTATACTGCTGCTGGGAAGAAGCTGGATGCATTGCTTGAAAGCAGAAAGTAGGGGTCTGGAAGAGGACTGGAGCTCTCCTGCAGCTGCAGGAGAGGTGTGAAGGCCACACGAAATGGCCTGTAGGGCCAGATTTGGCCTGCACGCCTTGTGTTTGACACCTGTGATTTAAAGGCTCAGGAACCTTTTGCAGGTGTTATGGTTTAATTAGCTGATTATAGTGGGACATTTTGAGCCCAGAATATTGCACCTTTTCATAATATTAAAATTTTCTGAGATTGTGGATTTGGGGTTTTCATGAGCTGTAAGCCATATTCATCACAATTATGACAAATCACGGCTTGAACCATTTTACTTTGCATGCAATGAGTCTCTCTCATATATTAGTTTTCACCTTTTAAGTTGCATTATTGAAATAAATTAACTTTTGCCCGATATTCAAATTTTTCGAGTATCACCTGTATATCTTTTAAGTATTTTTGCCCCACCTTGCCTGTGTCATTCCCTCCTCCCCCCCACCTTGCACACGGTCTAGTCCCCCATGCGTGTCTGTGCTACCAATCATATTAGTTTCATTGTTTCTTGGGTTTTCAGAGGAGAGGTGATGTCACGGGCCAGAATATGTATTGAGTTTTCTCCCATGGACATACAGTAAACATTTTGCATTATACTTTAATCACATTGTTTATAGACTACTTTATTGTAGTATACAGTTGTGCTCATAAGTTTACATACCCTGGCAGAATTTATGATTTCTTGGCCATTTTTCAGAGAATATGAATAACACAAAAACCTTTCTTTCATTAATGGTTAATATTTGGCTGAAGCCATTTATTATCAATCAACTGTGTTTATTTACTCTTTTTAAATCATAATGACAACAGAAACTACCCAAATGACCCTGATGAAAAGTTCACATACCCCAGTTCTTACTTACTACCGTGTATTGCCCCCTTTAACATCAGTGACAGTTTGAAGTCTTTTGTTGTATTTGTGGATGAGGCTCTTTATGTTCTCAGATGGTAAAGCTGCCCATTTCTCTTGGCAAAAAGCCTCCAGTTCCTGTAAATCATTGGGCTGTCTTGCATGAACTGCACATTTCAGATCTCCTAAGAGTGGCTCCATGATATTGAGGTCAGGAGACTGAGATGGCCACTCCAGAACCTTCACTTTATTCTGCTGTAGCCAATGACAGATCAACTTGGCCTTGTGCTTCGGATCAGTGTCATGTTGGGATGTCCAAGTACGTCCCATGCGCAGCTTCCTCGCTGATGAATACAAATGTTCCTCCAGTATTTTTTGATAACATACTGCATTCATCTTGCCATCACTTTTGACCAAATTTCCTGTGCCTTTGTAGCTCACACATCCCCAAAACATTAGCAATCCACCTCCATGTTTCACAGTAGGAATGGTGTACCTTTCATCATAGGCCTTGTTGACTCCTCTCCAAGTGTAGCGTTCATGGTTGTAGCCAAAAAGCTCTGTTTTAGTCTCATCACTCCAAATGACTTTGTGTCAGAAGGTTTGAGGCTTGTCTCTGTGCTGTTTGGCGTATTGTAAGCAGGATACTTTGTGGCATTTACATAGTAATAGCTTTCTTCTGGCAACTCGATTATGCAGCCAATCTTTCATCAAGTGCCTCCTTATTGTGCATGTTTTCAGAGAGTCCTGTATTTCACCTGAAGTTAATTGTGGGTTTTTCTTTGCATCCCGAATAATTTTCCTGGCAGTTGTGGCTGAAATTTTAGTTGGTCTACCTGACCGTGGTTAGTTGGTCTACAGAACCCCTAATTTTCCACTTCTGATTGGCATTCTCATTTCGTTGCCAGTGTACATGCCTCTGTCATCCGCAGCTTGCTATCTGTCTCCTGTGTGCTCTCCTCTATCCTCTCCCCCCACCCCTCTCTGCCTGTCCTGATGCTTATCTGCACTGATAACACAGTGGGGTAGATTCAGGTAGCTTTGCGCTTTTCTTACGGAGGCGCAGCGTACCGTTTTGCCGCTGCGCCTCCGTAAATTACCTGCGCTACGCTTGATTCACGGAGCAGTATCTCCGTAATTTGCGTGAGCACTCCGGAAAACTGTCTGGCGTAAGCGCGCGTAATTTAAATGATCCCATAGATCATTTAAATTAGGCGCGTTCCCGCGCCGAGCGTAGTGCGCATGCTCCGTCTGGAAACTTTCCCGATGTGCATTGTGGTAAATGACGTCGCAAGGACGTCATTTGCTTCTAAGTGAACGTGAATGGCGTCCAGCGCCATTCACGATTCACTTACGCAAACGACGTAATATTCAAATTTTGCGACGCGGGAACGACGGGTATACTTAGCATTGGCTGCCCCTGCTAATAGCAGGAGCAGCCTTACGTGGAACCCGACGAACGCAAAAGACGTAAACTGCGTACGCAGGGCGCGCGTACGGTTGTGAATCTGCGTTAGTATGCAATTTGCATACTCTACGCTGACCACTACGGGAACGCCACCTAGCAGCCTGCGTAAGAATGTAGCCTACGATACGACGGCATAAGGAGCCTTATGCCAGTCATATCTTAGGCTGCAGTCGGCGTATCGAGGTTCCTGAATCAGGAGCATTCGAAACGCCGGCGCAAGCAAGCAATCTACCCCAGTGTCTTCCTGCGATCATGTGACTCCTCGGCTCTCTCAACTCTCTCCTCTCCTCCCCAGCTGATGTCAGCGGCAGTGCTCGGCCCCGCCCACTGATCACATGATCACTGATAGCTCAGTTCTCTGTCATTACTGAGCAGAGAGCGATGACCATCCAGAGCCTGGAGCGTCTCTGTGACGTTAGCCAAAAGTGGGCTTTAGCCACAAGAAAAGTATGGCCAAAAATCCTTGGCCATTCTTCGCTTTTAATCAACTGGCCAAAGAGAAAATTGGTGTGGCGGTATAGTACCTTAATCCCCCTGCTAGTTTATTTTTTAGATTGCATAGCAAGCACCCTTTCATTGTGGTGATGGATTTCTTTAGGCTGAGGAAAGTTTTTAAGCAAGTGTGCCATAGTGCTGCACTGATTGGTTGACATGGTGAAAGGTAAGTGTTCCTAATTGGGTTTTTGTGTTACAGATGTAGGCAGGTGCCAGGCAAATGGTCTACTTTACCTTGTAATAATATTTTCTTTGCACTATATGTCACATTTACATTTGTTTTGCAATGTACATCTTAATTGTGCTGTACTGTGGTGCCTCCTGGTTAAAGTAGTTCATGATACCACCCCCAGGTGGTGGCTTATAAATACCAGGGTGTAGGCAGGCCTCAGGGTAAACTGGTCCATGTATGGGAAGAGTGAGGAGGACCTGTGTTATTTTGTGATCGGTTCTTTTGCAACCCTTTGGCAGGAACCCGAGTGGGGTTTCAGAAACTGGACTTTGTTTTTGAAGGACACTGCAGATAGACACATAGGACTCAGCTAGGGGTTGGGGGTTTGGGGGAAACAGCCAATGGTAAAATGTGTTAAAGTAGAAAACATTATAGCTTCAGAATCACTTTAACTGCACCCCAAACAACATATAAAATGCACTATAGCCAGGGCTTTTTTTCTCAAACAATAGGTACTGGAACTCAACCACGAACCCCCCAAAACCTCTGCCCCCACACACACCTCACAAACAGTAGGAGGGTCTTAAAGGGGCATTAAATACCAGTATTGCATTACATACAGTAGAGTTCAGGAGGGATGCACACAGAGTGCAGAGCTGTCACTTGTAAACACAGAAACCAGACTTCTGTGTTTACAAGTGATTGTGGTGCGCACCTGAAAAAAAAGCCCTGACTATAGCACACCTTGCAAATACTTGTACTGTGTGCAACTGCATTGTAAAACATGCTTCAGCATCTACTTCTTGTGTGTTGAGGCGCATTGACAGTCCATTTGAATTGAAAAAGTGTATGTGGGAGCGAACTCATGGTATGATTTCAAAAGTAAGCCCCGGGTTAGATACTTCTTTCCGAAAAGGGAAGTATTTCAGTTTGATTGCATGTGAGTGACACCTTCATTATGGCTTTTTTTTGGAAAATCTTACCTTTCCATCTTCACATATGTAATTAAAAACTGGCAGGTGTTTCAGATTATTAGTGGTCACCAAAATAGCTATTTTTAAAGATGACTTTATCTTATAGCTTATTTTAATCAAGTACATTTAGGAACTGATAGAAGGACCCCTTCTTGGAAGAATTATTTACTGAGATTTTGCAATGTCAACAACAAAGTCAATGTGAAAGCAAAGCTTTGAGATCAGATATCTGCATAACAAGTCATTTTCTGCAGCATGGCCACCTGTGTGATCGGCAGATCAGATAGCCCCATATACAAGGTATCTAATTCAAGCCTTGTCCGTGTTATAAGCTGAGATCATTCCTTATCTGGTTACTGCACTCTCCAACCGCATATTTTGTCTGTATTCTATTACAGCAAACTTTCTGCCCCGTCTCTAACATTTGTCATGATTACTTTTGCACTGATCAAGTGCATGCCTCCCAATGTAGGGAAACTGTGATGCAGTGATACAATTACATGAGCAGAGTGTTCCAACTGTACACCAGAGACTTGTAATGCCGCAACTCTACACTACACGTTAAAGGTTGTCTTTTTTTAAGCTTCAACACACATAGTTGAAGTTGTTTACATGAAAGTTGACCTAGCATAAGATTGGTACTATCAACCAAGGAGAATAGGAAAATATGCAATGTTTTATTACGGAAAAACATACCCAGCTGTTAAACCATTACATTATTTCTACCCCCTTGGATATTTATTCAATCAACTGGTAACTCAGCACAGGAGCTATGTCCCACGTTGGGCACAGTGGTAGTTCTGTCCTCTTCTAAGCTGGTGGGGCTCAAAAACGCAGCGGTAGAGTTTTTGCGCGTTTTTGAGCATTTTTGAGCGTTTTTTAACGTCTGGCGTTTTTACAGCTCTAACACTGGAGCTTCAGAACGCACTGGTCCTGGGTTTTTTTGCAGCTTAAAAACGGCTCAGCCATCTACAGCTCAAAAACGTCATGGTGGGCATGAGGCCATAGACTAACATGGAGAGCCGTTTTTAAGCTGCAAAAAACGCTCAGAAAAGTGGCTGTAAAAACGTCCAAAAACGTCCATGGAAATGAAGCCTTAAAGTGGCAGTTGAAGATAGGGTTTTGGTCCTGAATTTTTGGCCTGTTACATACTCTGACCTTGTCTAGTCTAATGAGAACTTTCCAGGCCAAAGATAGCTGACATCCTTCTATATGTGGTGGGTTGTGAGGCATAGTGGGTGCAAGGTAGACAAAGTTATTGAGCGCCAAACTTTTCTTTAATGTAAAAGGTTTTAATTCTCTTAACAGTCCTTTTTGTATTTTTGGGAAAATTGAGGTTTAGGGCCAGGACATCCTTAAGGAGACTTCTATAGGAGGATAGTTGTACAGGGAAAGGCCCCATCAAGGCGCCACATCTGCACATGCAGGAATGCTGTCTCCTAAGGCAACAGCCTTTAACAGTTCCAAACTTAAACATAACAGTTCCTTAAGCTTAACTACATACAACTGCCTCTTGTAGTTCAACACTTGAGCTCCTGGTCTCTTACTAGACCCTCTGATTCACTGACTCCGAATCACTTGAGCTCCTCCAATTTTTGCACTGGTAAATCTCCCTCAAGCATCACCCATGCTTTCTTGCTGGGTCCCTAGCTTGGCACTTCAGATACTTATCAAGCTTCACCCTTGCTGACCCGCTCGGTTCCTGGCTTGACTTACAAGGCTGCTCTGCAAGCGTCACCTCCACTGGTTGGTTTCCCTGACTTGATCACCGCCTGAAGTTTCCCAATTCTCCACCGTGCCCGTTCAGTGAGAATGCTGCTCCGGTACTTGCTTCAGTTTCTCACTGATGTCCCTGGTAATAAGGTGGTTGGCCCCTTTGTGGCAACAGCTTCCCTTCTACCTTCGACTACTGAGAGGTTCTCCGGCCACCAGAACAGTCACTTCTGGTTGGATTCCATGCAGCAATCCCAACCTGGCACTGCTCTCTTACTTCTGGAAAGGCCCTTACACAGCCTAGCAGCCAGATGCCCCCGGGATAGGCCCAATCTCTGGCCTAGCAGCCAGAGGCATGCGGCACATGTACACCCAGACAGCCGTCCAGGTGGCACAGAACGCAAATCACCTGACTCCACCTGAATATATAGGCTCTCCCAGCAGGCCAAGGGATTCAAGAAAACCCCTGCCCATTGGCTGAGATACCCATATACCCATAACTCGACCCAATTTTCCTTCTCATATCTAATACCACTAAGTGCTTGGCTACTAAAATTTAAACATGTTATACTTACCTGCTTTGTGCAATGATTTTGCACAGAGCAGCCGGATCCTTTTTTTTGGGGTCCCTCGCCAGCGCTCCTGGCCCCTCCCTACCTCCAAGCAGGTGTGCTCCAGAGCTAGATGGGGGAGGCCGATCTGCAGCTTGGTGTGTGAATGGACACACCCAGCAGAAAGGAGGAGCCTGGCTGTCCATTCACACACCAAGCCGCGGATCGGCCTGGTGTGTGAATGGACACACCATCTTCTATTTTTCTTACTGGCTGTGACTGACAGCAGCAGGAGCCAATGGTTCCCGCTGCTGCTAAAAGCTGATCAGAAGTGCGAGTCCCTATAGAGCAAAGGCTCTAGTGGACATGGCTGTATTGAGGGGGGGCTCAGGTCAAGTCTTGGAGGGCTGCTGCACACAGAAGTTTATTTTTACCTTTATGCTACAGTAAGAATGTCTTTACAACCACTTTAATTAAAATTAATTTAAAACATGGGGGCTTCTAAGCAACAAGCAACACTTGAGTCGGTAAGTACTTTGATCAGGAGTGTGTTATGTACAGCACAGCATACAAAGTACAGTGGTCAGGTGTAAGTACATTGCTGGTCAATGGATAAAAAAAAAACAGTCCTATCATTGGTCTCAATGGGAGCAAAAATAAATCCTTTCATTGTATTCCTATTAAGTGGTTACTTTCCTTATCACATGATATGCTCCTGTGCAGCTCTGCATCTCTTAATTTAGAATAGAACCAAAACTATGTGGGCACCATCACACAAGAGATCACTCGGCTCTGTACTACTGGCATAATTGCATTGCCTGGTAGAGATCAATGGGTTTGATTAATAAAAGGCAAACAGTACCTTTGTAAATGCAGTTGCACTCTGCAAGTGTAGTTGCACCAGAGTTTAGTAAGTAAGGAAAAGCTTCACTTTGCAAAGAATACCTACAGTAATCACATGCAAGGAAAAAAATATGTTTTTGCTTGCATAGGATTGGATGATAGAAGTCAGCAGAGCTTCCCCCCATTTATATAAGTGAAGTCCTCCTATGAGAGTAAGGGCTCTTTCACATGGGCAGCCGGTTCAGGTCCGCCTGCCAGTTTTTTTGGCGGACCTGAACGGGCGCTCCGTGCTCCTCTATGGAGCTGCGGATGTCAGCGGTGACATGCCCGCTGACATCCGATCCGCTCCGATCCGCCAAAGTGTGACGGAGGAAAAACCTACTTTTCCATCCATCTGGCAGATCGGATCGGGTGAACACGGACAGACGGTCAGTGTTCATCCTATCCCCCCATGGGGGAGAGCAGTGAAAAGACAGGGCGGTCCCTGCACAGTGTGCGGGGACCGCCCTGTCATCTGCCGGCTCAGCGGGGATCAACGGAGCGATCCCCGCTGAGCAAGCGGAGGTTTACAGGGCGGATCATTACCGATCCGCCCCGTGTGAAATGGGCCTAAGAGGGCCCTGCAGTACCAAAAGACACCACCTGGCATTTCTTAATGTTTGCATAACCATTGTTGCTGAAATTGTGTTTTACTTATTTACTTAACACTTTTTGGATTTCCTTTAGTAGAATTGATATTGTTATATCCTCTGTGTTGTGAGAGACACAAGACTCTGGTCTGAAACAATGGATGTTAATTTCAGGTCATCTGTACACTGCAACATGCATCTCAGGACAGTACATCTTATCTGCTTCCTACATGTGCTCTCTAAGATGTCTACTATGCCCCTTGACCCTTGTTATCACTCCTGGGTGGAGCCAGCCTTAAAGTGCCAGTACATATGGAACCCTTCAGGTATAACAGATATAATTATTCAATTATGTACAGTATGTGAAAAAAAACACCATATCTGTAAAGAGATTCCATTGACTTGATAAAAAGAGTTGTCCTACCCCTCAGTCTCCTTACTCCTCTTCAATAACCACTAGACATGTGAATTTGTTTTCGTCCGAATGCATTTTCGTCCGAATTTCATGTATTTTCGTTATCGTTTTAGTGAAAACGAGCGTACAGAATCCGAAATCTGAAAGATCCGACAAAATTCTTTATTTTCATTTTCGTTGCTACAACAGTTCGTTATAGATAGGAGATTCGATATGACGCTGACAATAGCTTGTGTCTATCAAACCTGCGGTCGAATGTGCCTAACCTTAACTCCATTAGTCCAAGATTATTCTACATAGAGAGAAAAGATTAGACATTATAGAGACAGTGTTGGGGTAGACCATTCGACATGAACGACGAAGATTCGACGAAGCAGCGAAAAACATACAAATGTCGAATCTGTCTTTGAAGGCTTATGGTGTCTGTTGAAAGTTCTAAGAAGATTCGACAAGCAGCTAAACTGTACGACGCCGCAATCATACATTTCTGGTCAAATGCTCGGCCCATAGGCTATAGAAGAATTTGAATGTTTGTTGACTAGTAATAATAATTTATAAATGTAATTATTACTAGTGTCATACAACATTAGAATTCTTCTATAGCTTGTAGGCGGAACATTCGACCGGAAATGTACGATTGCGGCGTCAAATCTTTTAGCTGCTCCGTCGAATCTACTTAGAAAATTTGACAGACACCATAAGCCTTCAATGACAGATTCGACCTTAATTAATTCAGATTTTCGGACGAATGCATTTTTTTATGAAATTAAATAAATAAAAACAAATTTCGGGAGTAACTAAATAAATTTATTTTTGCGGACGAAAACGATATATTCCGAAACAAAATATTTCAGTGTGCACATGTCTAATAACCACTATTATTTTACAAGCATCTCTGTAGGTGGGAAAAGAACATGCCTTTTTGCATATGAGTGTCAGTTAGGTGAAGCGTCCTTAATCATTCTGATTGTTACTTAACTTCTTTCTGCCAACCTATCAAGGAAAAGCAATGGATTTCATCCTTAGAACAACTGGAAACATGTCTAAGTCTGAAGTTTTACTTTGGTTACAACATTTAGGCTCTGTTTCTCTTTCCAGTAAAAGGAAGAGAAATGCCAAGAAAGGGAGTTTTCCTCCATGAGCATCCTGCCTTGCTCATGTTGGAAATCTAACCAACAAGACGTCTGAAAAGAAAATACTTGAACCTGTGTAAGATCCCACATAACACACAGTGACATGAACAAAATGGAGGAGTACAAAGAAATATGACCTTCTCAGGTTTTTTACAAAACAAACACTGTGGATAATTTACACATCCCGCATTTCTCTGCAGAGCCAACTTGTCGGAGTTTGTGGTAGTCTCCAGACAACCTATTTTGCTTTAACATGGCTGATTAACAAAACACAGCATGGGATATTACAAGGAAATCTACCACGGTTGGCATAAGCACAATCCAGTCATATTCGTGCTTGCTTTATTACGAATGATGAAGGTGTTGACAGCTATAAGGCCATTGTACCTTGTTTATTTTTGTCTGTTTTTTATGCAAACTCTCCACAGCTGTTGAGGTCAACAGAAAATGTTTTAATTACTTAAAAAATTACAGAAACTTTGTTGCAGGTATAGATTTCTAGCATGTGTTCCTACTCAGGTATTACTAAAACTGAATAGAGAGGCATGGAGCCACAGGCTGCAAGCATGAGCATAAGGCCCACATGACAGGTTTACAGTAGGGTCTAGACAGAAAGGGGAGTTAATGGAATTTCTTGTGGTGCGGAAGGAAGGGCACCTACCCAATTAGGTTGTCTGAGTCTGCCAGATGGGACTTCAGAGGCTGAAGGTTGACTCATCAGTTCAGAGCACCTGCTGCCATTTTTCTGCACCCAAGTTCCTATGTTTTAATGCATAGAACATGGAAAAAAGGTTAAGCAACTCAACTATGCATGTAAACATAGAAAATGGGGTGCAGAAAAATGGCAGAAAGTGCTCTGGAATGATTAGTCAAAAATGAGTTGAAATATTTGGCTGTAAATATAGGTTAGAAGGTCATGAAGGTCTAGAGAGTAGTGAAGCATGGTTGAGGTTCCTTGGAAGTTTGGGTTGCATTTCTTCAAATGGAGTTGCAGAATCCATGGTGTCCTCAATGCTGATAAATACAGACAGATGCTTATCCATCATGCCATACCAGGGAGGAGTGTGATTGTCCCCAAATTTATTCTGCAGCAGAAGGAACCCGGACATACAGCCGTTATTTAATTCAAAACTATCCTTAGCGTGAAGAAGAACAAGAAGCCCTAGAATTTATGGTTTTTCCCCAACAGAGCTCTGATCTCAGCATCATCAAGTCTGTCTGGGATTACATGAAGAGACAGAAGGATTTGATCAGCCTACATCCACCGAAGATCTCAGGTTAGTTTTCCAAGATGTTTGGAACAACCTACCTGCCGAATGTACCTAGAAGAATTGAACAATTGATACTGTTTTGAAGGGAAAGGGTGGCCAAACCAAATACTGATTTGATTTGGATTTCACTTCTGTTCATGTATTTTCCATGTTGTTAACAATTATATTATTATTATACATTATTTACATAGCACCAACAGTTTACGCAGTTAATTGATAAAAATAAACTATTAAAACTTAATTTTTCTGAGAGCATTCTTATAACTTTTGCACAGTAGTGTGTATATATATAAAATCATATACATATGCGTATATGGATGACAGATGGTGTCAAAGGCTCCCACCCCTGTTTAGCTATGGTACGTAGATGACTATTTTCACTCCTCTTGTAAACCAATTGTTTTCTCTGTCCAAACTTTGCACCTAACTGTCCTCTAAAGAATGTTCCTGTATGAAGACTGCCAAGTCCTGACCTGCAGAGTTTTCACTCTTAACATATAGACATTTAGATCCAGCTTGCTTTGACTATGTTGTTTTTGAGCATTCTTGAGACTTCTTTACAGTCCCCGAGTTACGAACTACTCCTACTTAGGAACAGCCTCAAATACCGGCCATATGTGCTCCACGCTGGTCTTGGATACCTCCGAGCACCTCCGGACACATCCCACACTGCAGTACTACATGTACTGCATGGCCAGAAGAGCCCCAGATAACATAACAAGCACCCGGAACATCCCACATCCATGCACAGGCAGACATTACACGAATGTGGTGTTGTGACTTACAAACAACTTCGACTTATGAACAAACCTACAGTCCTTTTTGTGTTCGTAACTCTGGGACTGCCTGTATATTTTGTAATAAAAAGGCTGCTATGATCATTACATCTCAAGATGATCTCATGATGATAAGATGAGCCATACTGTATTTATTGACTGGTATATTGTGGGTTGAGAAAGGGGGGAGTTTTGAATAGGCAGTTTGGTGACAAAGCCATCTGAAAATACCATAGTTGTGATCTGTGAGATTAATGTTTTACTTATTTATGGTATGTTTGCATTGAGTTTCAGATTTTGACTGCCACCTTTTGTATGGATAAAAAGAAAACAAATAGGAAGCTCTATAAGATACTGGCAAAGAAAGGCCCATTTTAGGAAGATGTCCTTGCCTTTCTACTGGACTAATGATTTTATGTTGTGTCTTTTCTTTGTGACAGCTATCCCCTACAACAGCCAATAGTGAACTGTGCATAAAGAGCTATTAGTATGGATAGGCAAGAAAAGCTAATTATATTACTATTAGTATTAGTACTAAATAGTATTTTCTGAAACTAGACTGATTAAAATGTCCTCTCCTCACCCCTTTCTGACCTCTTCTTCCGAGCCCTAAAATCTCTCCCCTGTAAGCCAACAAAACAAGTGATGAGAAAGCCTTTTCCAGTTAAATAAGAAACATATTATGGAACCCAGCCTACAAGTACTATGGACAACCACAGAGATATCTTCCTTTTTCCCAAGTGTTCATGTATGTAGCTGACGTGTTGTTACTTCCTAGGGTAGCAACAGCAGTAAAAGAACATCATAAAGTAATCACGTTCAAAATCTGCTGAACACTGAGGTTAAGTTGCTGATTTTGGACAATTCTTGTAGTCGCTATGATAAATTTGGATTGTTACGCTATTTAGGATGAAGACTTTTTAATTGACCATTGGCACTGGTACCTCTATATTGTGTTTTTTTATAGGGAATAATGAGCCCCTCAGGTATTACATTTTTGTATTTTGTCTTTTTGCAATATTTTCATGTTGGGAAGTACTGGATTCATTCATTTTTGTTTTCCTTAGCCTAAATTCTCTTGCTGATGGTTTTAAAGACAAGTTTTTAGGAATAAATATAGTACAATGTACTTAAAGCCATTTTCAATAGATTAGAAAGATTAGAGGGTTATTACCTCTATCAGATTTTATTGATTTCTGTATTTCTGTTGGGAAGTTTGTATATTCAATCGGTCACATGAATTGGAAGTGGACACAGAGCAATACAAACCCAACAGAACTTCTAACTACTCCCGAACATAAATTAACAAAAAATGTTTTGTCTTGCGTCACACTTTAATCTATAGTGCAGCCATTCTCAACCAGGGTTCCTCCAGGGGTTGCTAGGGGTTCCTTGAGCTGACTGACCTGCCATTTAATCGTGTCTGCATATTTCCAGGGTTAGCGCCACTTGTCATAGATAGTTCTTCCAATGACCATCAATGTAAGGGACATTTTTCCATTGACCCCAAATGAATTGGTTTTAGCAGGTGTTCCCCAAGACCTGATTGCAAAGGTTTCTCTAGGGTAGGGGAAAAAGAGGTAGGCGGGAGGGGCGGCTGCCCTGGGCGCATTTGCTTACTGTAGGGATGGGGGCACCTTTCTACTATCATAAGGCTGACAGCAGTAGTAAAAGCGACAGTGATTTTTTTTATACGTACACTTTTTTTTGTTTACAAACCTCCTCTAGTAAGGAAAAAAAAGGAAGAAGAATGTGACCGGTCTTAGTCTATTCCCCTTGTGGAATCCTGTATAAAAATAAAAGAAAAGAAAACAACTCCAATCAACATAAAGCTGTACACTCCAAATCCATAGCTCTCAGCAGCTCTTACGTATTCACGCTGGGACTAGGTGGAGCTGTGTATGCTGAGGATTGTTTTGTGAAATGCCTTACTTCTAAAATGTGAGTGGAATCTTATGTGGAAATAGATATGTTTTATTAGCGATTTGCACTATGGTTCTTTCCTGTTGCCTATTATGTGATTGACACCACGCTGAGAGCTGCAGAGCACTTAGCATTGACAAACTTAGCATTTGTACTCAGAGAAAAAGCCTTGTATTGAGGCCCAAAGAAAAAGTTTGCTTTGGTGTTCAAAACAAAAATTGCTATAGTACTCAGGGAACAAACTTTGCTTTAGTGGTAGGCATTGGCAGTGTCCAGGGACGTATTGGGTGCTTGTATCTAATGAGGTTCTGGATCCCCTCTAGATGGCCAATCCCAAGAAAAGCCAATCAGCACTGTGGGAATGATGCCCTCTCCTTGGTCAATGGCCACACTATACTGGCCAGTTGCTGATCTGTAGTCCTGCTCTATCATTGTTGCCCAGCAGCCTCCTAGCTTCCCAGGCAGCCCCTGAGCTATTAGTGGTAGCTGCAGTAGAAAAAGCTTAGCCATCATTGGGCAGATATAAATCAGCTGCAACAGCAGTAGACCCTTGTTGAAAAACCCTGTGTCAAACTGTTGCTAATACACCTATGTTTGTAATTAACAGAATTGAAACCCTCCCCTGATTTCTGATATATATAGCTGACATGTTCAGAAAAAAAAGCATGCATTCTCTAAAATTAATTAATTAATTGATGTCAATGTCAACATGTTATCAATGGTCATTTAGAGTTCTTTGGTGATTCTTGTATGACCACGAAAACCTACGTTAGACTTACCGGTAACCAGGGCCGTTTGAAGGAATTTGGGGGCCCCAAGCAAAATGGACATAGAGGCCCCCCAACCCCCCCCCTCCACAAAACCTACAGGAACCACAACATAGCGATACAGTTTAAGTTCACTCATACTCAAAGACTGGTGCCCCCATCACAGACTGGTGCCCCCATCACAGACTGGTGCCCCCATCACAGACTGGTGCCATCACAGACTGGTGCCCCCCATCACAGACTGACCCCCCCATCACAGACTGACCCCCCCCATCACAGACTGACCCCCCCTATCACAGACTGACTCCCCCCATCACAGACTGACCCCCCCCATCACATCCTGACCCCCCATCACAGACTGACCCCCCCATCACAGACTGACCCCCCCATCACAGACTGATCCCCCATCACAAACTGGTGCCCCCATCATAGACTGACCCCACATCACAGACTGACCCCACATCACAGACTGACCCCCCACTCACAGACTTTTCCCCTCATCACAGACCCCCCTCGATAGTAGACTCCTGTCCCCATAACAGCACAGCACTCCCCCTCCTCACAGAGCATTACCTTATTCACACACAAATCGATGAGAAGCACAGCAGCCCTGGACAACGGGCGGGACTTTTCATGTTAAAAGTGAGTGATTGATTGATTGCTGGGACCGCCCCGCTGCATAGCAGCCAATCACCCACTTCTTAACTTAAACAGTCCGGTGCTTTGTCCAGAGCGGCCGAGGCTCTCATCTTGGGTGAATAAGCAGGGCCGCTGTTAGAAATCGTGGGGCCCCGTACAGCCTATCTGACAGGGCCCCCTTCAACCACGCCCTTGCCCCCACCCCCGGCCCCACTCCTGACCCTGACTTGAAGCAAAATGCAGGTTTGTTGCTGTTTACATATGTGTGTGGCGCCAGAAGTGATCAAATCTTCGTCACTTCTGGTTTCTGACGTCACCCGGTGGGAGGAACGACATCCATTCCTCTCACTGTGTCCCAGTAACTGGACGCTACTGGTCACATCTTAAAAGTAGTAAAGTCTGCGGTGGAATGCCCTTCCACTGCCTGTAAAAGTAATCCAGGGGCTTCTTGTGAAGAATTGCTGGGGCTAAAAAATGATATCTCGATCATTGCTGTAGTGATGACCGAGATATCACCCCTCCAAGTCAGTGATGATGGGAAGCAGTTAAAGGGGATTGGTTTGGGGGCAGTAAAAATTCAGCTCCGCTGCACGTTTACTGCACCCCTAAACTAAGTTTAAAGTAGCATGTTTCTTATTATCATCATCAGGTTACAATTATCACACAGGCAGCACAGTAAGCAGGGGCTCTATCATAGCTCTATCATAGCTTTATCATGGCTCTATGCCACATGGCTGTTGAGTGCTGGCTTAGTTAACTTATGGCTGTATTGTATTTAACAGACTAACAGTACAACCATAACAAAGTCAGCACCCAAAAGCAATGTGGCACAGAGCCATGACAGAGACCCTGCTGTGCTGCCTGTGTGATGATTGAAACCTGCTGTGAGATAAATAATAGGACACAGTGAGTATTCTTTCATCTATTCCCACTCACTGTGTCCAGAGTCCAGTGCAGCCACGATCTCCTCCTGCTCCCCCAATCTCCAGCCGCTCAACTTCTTCACATCTCTTCAGAGAAGCAGTCAGGACACGAACGGAGCACAGCTGTATCACTCCGCCAGCCGGGACTCGTAGAATAGTGGGGCGGCATGATGTACATGTGCCCGAAAATGAAGAAATAGTCCCTCTGCTGTGCTCCCCTCAGCCTCTGTGTTGACCAGGTGAGGCACCGGACAATAATAGACCCACTCTGTAAGCAAGTGCAAGTGGGGAAAAGTTTAGAAAACAGGCAGACAGACAAGCCAGCTTGGGGGCCCCTTTCTAGCTCGGGGCCCCAAGCAATTGCTTGGTTTGCCTGTCCTGTTGCAACGGGCCTGCCGGTAACGGTATTTCTACGAACCTTCCAGGACGGCACACCTGAGAGATGAGGGCTCCTCCCTCAAAAAACAAATATTAATAAAAATGCCATAAAAATACCCCTTATTTTGTAAACGCTATAACTTTTGCGCAAACCAATCAATAAACACTTATTGCGTTTTTTTTTTGAAAAATATGTAGAAGAATACGTATCAGCCTAAACTGAGGAAATTTTTTTTTTATATATATATATATATATTTTTGGGGGATATTTATTATAGCAAAAAGTAAAAAATATAATTTTTTTTCAAAATTGTCGCTCTATTTTTGTTTATAGCGCAAAAACTAAAAACCGCAGAGGTGATCAAATACCACCAAAAGAAATCTCTATTTGTGGGAAAAAAAGGACGGCAATTTTGTTTGGGAGCCACGTCGCACGACCGCGCAATTGTCAGTTAAAGCGACGCAGTGCCGAGTCGCAAAAAGTGCTCTGGTCTTTCACCAGCAATATGGTCCGGGGGTTAAGTGGTTAATGTAGTTTTAACAAAATAAGCCCATATTTCCAGCTTAACAGGTTCCCTATAGTCAAGTGTTTATGGAGCATTGTATTCATTCTATTTCTGAAATAACATGTTCTGCAGCCTGTTCTAAAGTTGGCTCCCTCAAGGCCTTAGACCCCACAGTAAATGAGAATATTGTTTATGTAATGCCATCATTTATCATTTAGAAATTTTACCTGTTTTCATTTCAATGTTCACTTAATCATGTTACTTTATAAACTTCTCTGAATAAACACTGAGAGTTTTTGGGAGGGAATTCTGCTTTTTTTAAATGAAATTAATAGATGAACAATTTTGGACCATGTCATTCATTTCAGGCTGTCACTTCTGATCAAATAACATTACTAGGGGTTTTTATGCATGCCAGCATGATTACTGCATACTTGGGGAATATTTATTTGAAGTGCAAAGCACTGATTTACAGCAATCCTCTTTTTCTGCATGTTATCAGAGCCAAGATTGCTTCATACAGATTAGCAACAGCAATTAGGAAATCATTTCTAGATTTCTTATGAGTGTTTAAAGATTTTAATGGGTTTTCAAATTACACGACAGCTATTTGGAGGGCAAATAAATAAAATGAGGCTTTGTCTGATACAAATATTAATGAAGTGCCTATTGGATTGATTGCAAGGTATGGTTCCAAGTACAATGTAAAGGAATAGATATACTAGATGCAGTGTAATTCATACCCTGCTTTGGAAATGATATCGACATGTGGTCTATTATAGAGGTGAGTGAATCGATTTGCGCAAGTTAGAGTTTGCAGAAAATTTCAGATGCTAATCATTCAGTGAACCAGTAAAATGGGCCAAAGAACCACTTAGCAGCGCATCTCCAGGTGGCTTAGTATCTAGAAGAACACCACTAGGAATTTACCAACCTTTGGGTGACATTTGATCATTTGGTGGGATCCAAAGGTGTTCCTTCTTTTTAGGTCAAATCTGTCATTTCATAGAAAACATCTATAAAATGGCTCCTACAATAGTAGACTCCTAATACTTACCTCTACGCTGAGTGGGAATGTCAAAATTATCTGTCTTCAAGCTCTAGAGCCTCCACCAGAATTTCAACTTTTGTAAAGCACAGAAATGCTTTATGGCTGCAAAGTAAAAATCCTCAACCTGTTGCCCGGAATGGCTTGCTGACCTGAAAGTGGAAGGAACTTTTCATCACCCTCTCAGCAGTGGGTAAACTGTGAATGTACAGCTTTTTGGTGGGTCTCAGCATCTCTGAACTTCTTAACTTTTAGGCTGCTGGCCATGGTGAGCGAACTTTCTACATTCAGAAGCTTCTAAAGGGCCACTGACAGGTGCTGTATATCCGTGAGTGCATTTTGCAGTTTTTCAGACTCTGTGTTTACAAGTTAAAAACAAGTTTTTTTGCTAGAAAATTACTTAGAACCCCCAAACATTATACTTTTTTTTCTAACCTAGAGAATGAAATGGCAGGCATTGCAATACTTTTTGTCACAACGTGTTTGCGTAGCGGTCTTACAAGCGCACTTTTTTTTTGAAAAAAAAAAACACTTTTTCACTTTTAACAGTAAAGTTAGCCCAATTTTGTTTTATATTGTTAAAGATAATGTTACGCAGAGTAAATTGATACCCAACATGTCACGCTTCAAAATTGCATCCGCTCGTGGAATGGCGTCAAACTTTTATCCTTAAAAGTCTCTATAGGCTACGTTTTAAAAATTCTACAGGTTGCATGTTTTGAGTTACAGAGGAAGTCTAGGGATAGAATTATTGCTGTCGCTCTGACGATTGCGGTGACACTTATTAAAGTATAGCCTCTAAAGTAGTTATACATAAACTTTTTAATAAAAGTACCATCATCCAGGAATTTTAGTATAGAGAGATTGGGTCTAAGGTCCCCAAACCAGAGAACCAAAAGAAAGGGGGTCACAACTGGACTATTGCGGTACTGGTGAAATTAGGTAACAAAAATACAATTGAAATGATAAAATAATATAATTTTATTAAATACAGTATCAAAGAGACACAATAAAATAATTAAAATGTTGACGACCATACATAACACCGATATAATAATCCCAGAGGGGGGGAAATTAGTGGGTTGAAGGTCACGACAATAATCTTGACTAGTTTTGCAGCGATAGCCGCTTCGTCAGAAGCATGTCTACAATAAAATTGAAAAGCAAACAATTATACACATGACAGAAGTTACAAAATGTAGATTGGGGAACAGGGGCTCAGCTGCTTACCTAAGAGGACCCCGCAAGAGAGGGAGGCGGGGATCACCATATAGAGTCCCATGTGGCAGCCAGGAGGCAGACATATAGGGAAGAATCTACTTGCCAAATATATAGAGTAAAATAATGGTTAGTGTCAGGAGCCCTGGCTTTGGACTTTTAGGGGGGTGCATAAACACGCGTGTTGACTACTAGTGATGAAAAATAAGAAAAAAGGGATGTGAGGATGTGAGTGGGGGACCAGTGAGGGGGGGGGGGAAGTGGGGAGATGCAGGGAAAGGGGGGAAAGGAAAGGAAGAAATGGAGGGGAAATCAGAGAGGAGGAGAAGGGAGGAGGTGGGGAGGAAAGAGGGGGGGTGGGTAGGGAAAAGGGGGGGAGAGGGGGAGGGGGTGGGGGGGGCTAAGGGAAGAGGGAGGATGTTTGTGTATACCTTGGATACAAGGGGATGAGTGATGCATAGAAGGTGCCCCAAAAAAATGGAGCCCAGCTTGGACATGTGCTGGGAGCACATGTTGGCTTGGTGAAAAAGAATTTTCAAAGGTGGTAACCAGGTATGAAGGAGGGGTGGCGTCATGGTAATGAGGCCAACCAGTAACACCTATGGAGACAAATTTGATTGGAGGTAAATATAAGTGGTGGTCAGTGAAAGAATGAAATGGGGGGGGGGAGGGCAGAGCAGCCAGGGCGGGCTGAGCAGGTAGCTAAAGAGAGCTGAAATTGTATGACTTACTGTGGACTGGGTAGATCCACAGCGATCCCGAGATCCGGCATCCGTTCCGCTGTGAGCAGGGGGATCCTATTTATGTGTCCCTTGGCTGGCGCCAATGACACATGGACGGACGTCATGACGCAGCGTCGCTGCGTCTGGCCGCCCACGTGACGTCCGCCTGATGGATTCGCGCATGCGCCGTGCGTCGATGTCCCGCGATTAAGGGGCGGGAACCCACATGGGACAACATGCAGACGAGGTACAGCCCCGGGGGCGATACTTCACATGTGTGGTTTGAACACCATTTTCATATGCGGGTGCTGCTCACGTATGCGTTCGATTCTGCGCGTGAGCTCGTCGGAATGGGGCGCTTTAAAAAAAAATCTTATTTATTTTACTTTATTTGTTTGATTTTAACACTGTTTTTTTTTAAAAAAAATTGGGTCACTTTTATTCCTATTACAAGAAATGTAAACATCCCTTGTAATAGAAAAAAAGCATTACAGGTCCTCTTAAATATGAGATCTGGGGTCAAAAAGACCTCAGATCTCATATTTGGACTTAAATGCAATAAAAAAAAAATTGTCCTTTGAAAAAATGACAACAAAAAAAATGTCCTTTTAGGCCGGGTACTCACGAACAAGTTGTCAGGCTGACCGCAGGGAAGCCTGTATTTGTAGGAGGAGTCGGGAGGTATTTAAACCCGCCCTCCTTCCTCCTTCTGGGCGTCGGTTTTCTGGTGTGAGCTTTGGTGCTCACGCATCGTCATTTCCGGTGCGACCAGTCAGGAAGTCGGGCGGCTGTAAGGAGGGGCTCCGAGTCTCCCTGTTTTCTCGTGCGGGGGTTCAGGTTTGGTCACGGGTGGCCAGCTACCCCCATCTGCTCTGTTTTACTTGGTGCATGCTCCCTGTTGGGGTATAGCGGTCTCCGGCGGCAGCACATTTATTTATCTCGGCCCCACACGGGAGCGCTAGGCAAGGTTTCTGAGGGCACTTTCATTTTTTACACGCTGCTGTTAGGCGATGTCGGTGTAAGCCACTTACACTCCCGGGAGAGGGGATTCATCTGCCCGCATTGTTGGGGCTCCATCTGGCAATGCTGAGGAGCTGCACGCCCGCTTCTTCCAGGGGTCGCGTGCATGGCTCCTTTGGCGTGCAGCAAGCTACCCGTCCGCCCGCTTCTCCCGGTGTTCACGCCGGGGGGAGGGGGAACTTCTGCCCACTGCATTGCTCCCTTTAGCATGGAGCCGCCTACCGCTTCTCTCGGTTCACGCCGGGGGAGGGGGGGGGCACTCCGCCCGCTGGATTACTCCCTCCTGCAATGATACACTGAGAACATTTCTGTTGGTGGATTGCTCCCCTAGATCTTTTTTCTTGGCTGCAATTTGGTCTCTTGCCCCAATGACTGCAGGCTGTGGCTTTGGAACTGAACATAGCCATATGAGCCTCCTCTCTGGGGTCTCGCTGGGAGATACTTTTCATCCAACAACAGTGCACTGTGTAGAAGAAGCTGAGATAACTAGATTCTATGATTGGACCAGGCCGTGTAAATAAGCACCATGGTGTTGAACCCTGTGGATTGATTTACTACAGGAAGTCTGCTGCTGTAATCCACTCCATTCTGTATGTACAGATTTCTATATTTATGCTTTAAAATACTATATTTTTTATTATCGGCTGAAGGGAGCCGCCCGTCGCTGGTTCATGCAGGTGCTAAATTAAATCTTCCTTTACCCTCCCTGGCTGAGCCTACTCCTCCATTTTTGTCTCAAACGCTCACTCCAGTAGCACGAGGGGGGGCGTCCATCACCCAGCTCTTATCCTGGGCATGTTTGGGGGTCTTGCGGGGAGCTCATATCCCGGGCCTTACTGGCGGCAAGAGGGGGCAGTGGTTCACCGTTCTGCTAGGATTTGGTTGGAGTGGGTGTATGATCAGTGTTTCAGTTAGTGAGTGCTTTTTTCAGTCAGGTTCGGTGTGCATTTATGTCACCTTTCTCAGACTTAGTCATGTTTCCAAGTATTTACGTTTCTCATGCGATGACGTTCTCATGGTGTTTTCCTCATGGTGTTTTCTCATGCGATGACGTTTCTCATGTGATGACGTTTCTCATGGTGTTTTTCTCATGCAATGTCGTTTCTCATGGTGTTTTTCTCATGCGATGACGTTTCTCATGGTGTTTTTCTCATGCGATGACGTTTCTCATGGTGTTTTTCTCATGCGATGACGTTTCTCATGCGATGACGTTTCTCATGGTGTTTTTCTCATGCGATGACGTTTCTCATGCGATGACGTTTCTCATGGTGTTTTTCTCATGCGATGACGTTTCTCATGGTGTTTTTCTCATGCGATGACGTTTCTCATGCGATGACGTTTCTCATGGTGTTTTTCTCATGCGATGACGTTTCTCATGGTGTTTCTCATGCGATGACGTTTCTCATGCGATGACGTTTCTCATGGTGTTTTTCTCATGCGATGACGTTTCTCATGCGATGACGTTTCTCATGGTGTTTTTCTCATGCGATGACGTTTCTAATGCGATGACGTTTCTCATGGTGTTTTTCTCATGCGATGACGTTTCTCATGCGATGACGTTTCTCATGGTGTTTTTCTCATGCGATGACGTTTCTCATGGTGTTTTTCTCATGCGATGACGTTTCTCATGGTGTTTTTCTCATGCGATGACATTTCTCATGGTGTTTTTCTCATGCGATGACGTTTCTCATGCGATGACGTTTCTCATGGTGTTTTTCTCATGCGATGACATTTCTCATGGTGTTTTTCTCATGCGATGACGTTTCTCATGCGATCTTTTCATGCGATGACGTTTCCCATGTGATCTTTTCATGCGGTCACGTTTCCCATGAGATCTTTTTCATGCGGTCACGCTTCCCAATGCGATCTGTTCATGCGATCACGCTTCCCAATGCGATCTGTTCATGCGATCACGCTTCCCATGCGATCTGTTCATGCGATCACGCTTCCCATGCGGTTACGTTCCCCATGCGATTACGTTTCTCATGCGAGTCAGGTCCTTGTGTGTTCACGTTTCGCATGCGATCATGTTTCACGTGGTAGGTTTCATACGATCATGTCTCATGAGTCATGTCCTCATGTGTTTACGTTTCTCATGCGATTACGTTCTCATGCCATTACGTTTCACATCGTAGTTCTCGTGCAATTACGTTCACATGCGGTCACGTTTTTATGTGATCTTGGTTTTTCACGAGTATTGTCCTTGTGTCAAGTTTCTCATGCGATTACGGTTCGCATGGTAGTTCTCATGCGACTACATTTCGCATGGTAGTTTTCATGCGATCACGTTTCTCATGAGGCATGTCCTCATGTGTTTACGTTTCTCATGCGATTACATTTCTCATGCGATTACGTTTCACATGGTAGTTCCCATCCATGGTAGTTCCCATCCAATCACGTTTTCATGCAATCACGTTTCTCTCACGAGTCATGTCCTTGTGTGTTTACGTTTCCCGTGCGATCTCGGTTTGCATGGTAGTTCTCATGCGACTACATTTTGCATGGTAGTTCTCATGCGATCACGTTTCTCATGAATCATGTCCTCAGGCGATTACGTTTCACATGGTAGTTCTCACGCGATTACGTTCTCATGCGATTACAGTTCACATGGTAGTTCGCATGCGATTATGTTTCCCAGGGTAGTTTTTCATGCGATTGTGTTCTCATGCGACCACGTTTCTCATGCATTATGTTGTCTCATGCATTACGTTTTTCATGCTCATGTCCTCATGCGTTACATGTCCTCATGCGGTTGCGTGGCCTTATGCGGTGACATTTCTCATGCGAGTTAGGTCCTCGTAGGTTTACGTTCTTGTGCAAGTCATGTTCTCATGCAATTTTTACAGTTCCATGTTTCGTTTTACGTTACGTTTCTCATGCTATTCATGTTCTCTACTTTTACTTTTCTCTGGCAGGGTTCAGTTGTGATACAATTACATTGGTCACGTTTTCACACGAGTTACGCTTTTCACACGATTACGATTTTCATGGTATTTTTATGTTCTCAAGTGTATTTTCGTTTCTCATGCAATCATGTTCTCAGGTGTTCACGTTTCCCATGCATTTTGTGTTCGCATACAATTTTTCTTCTCATGTTTTCGTATCTCATGCTATTGAGGTTTCTCTTGTTTTTCGTTTCTCATGCTATTCATGTTCTCGAATGTGTTTCTCATGCAAACCTTATGTTTCTCATGCAGGTTCCAGTTGTATTAGTTTTCAGTTGGTAGTATTAGCATGTTCTTTTTTGATTCATGGCGTTCCACCGCTGGGGGGGGTCACCCATCACGTCTATGGGTGCTTACGGATTGAGATGATCGTTTTTTAATTGGCTTGTACGGTGGCAAGTCTCCTCATCCATTTCCCATACGTTTCATGCATCTTAACATTTCGTTTCTCATACCATGACCTGACACGTCTTCAGGTTCATCAGGCCTGAGTGTACGTTTTTAATTTGCCTGCTATGCCTCAGGTTGCTCGGCCTTCGCATTTCATGGGGTTGTCACATTGTCGGTCCAGCTGCACTAGTGCTACACTTACCTACATTTTATTGTCTTAGTCTGGGCATACATGTCACGTTCATAGCCTCACGTTAGTTCATGGCCACTCTCCACTGCTGGGTACCGTCACGGTTAAGGGTACTGTCGGATTGAGATGTTTCGTTTCTAATTGGCTTGTGCAGTGGCAAGTCCCCTCATCCGCTTCTCATGGCTATCATTACGTTTTCGTACGTCATGTTATCTTACTATTTACATCACTTGCCTGACACGCCTTCAGGTTCATAGGCTTGGGTGTTACGTTTTCAATTGGCCTGGTTTGCCTCAGGTTGCTCAGCCTCGCTAGGTTCTTGAGACTGACACGTTTCAGTCTTGTGCTGCGTAGTCGTTCCTGCTCTACGTCACTGAGTGTGTCAATCACGGACACCCGCGTAGGCAGGGGTTAAGGAAGGTAGGGTTTTCCTAAGGTAAGTTGGGGCTCGTTGGTCATGTTTGGTTTTAACGATGTTGTTCTTGTTTGCAGAATTCATGTCACGGGCAGGAAAATCGAAGATTTTGCCGCCATCCGTCCTTCTCCGGTCACGGGGTTCCATACATGGTGGCAAGCCCTCTTGAACCTCCCGATACTGCCTTCTCTTTTGTTACAGACGAAGCTTGATCTCAAGTCCTTTTCAATTCAGCTTGGTAGCTCTTGACTCAGCCTGGGATATCTTCCAGGCATTTCTATCTCAGTATCCTGGTTTCTTTTCTCACAAACATTCTGTACCTACTTGCGGTTTTGGTTCTTTTGCCACTTTTCAACTCAACAGGTTTTTCAAGTTGGTGCCCAGCACAGTCAGGGCTCCGGAGTTTCGCGAATGTACTCAGAGATAGGCCACCCTCCTTTCCCTAGCACTCCCTTCCCTGCTAGCACAGGGCATGACACGCAGCCATTCCTTGCTGCCTAGCTGGGGTAGCACTTCAATATTCTCTCCAGGCCGTGCTTTAGTACAGGTGCAGTTCTGCTGCTTTTCATCGAGGGGTCTGTATCTTCGTTGTTGGGAAGTTAGATTGGCGGTAGCCAGCTTTCTTTTCCGGACATATCCCAGTTCCACATGTCTGTCACAGGCATTCTTGCATTGGAGGCTTGTGGTTACATACGGTTACTTTCAGTTCAATCTCTTTGCTAGCTCATCCTACTGTTTATTTTTTGGCCCCTTTTAGGCATACCGACCACGTGACCCCGGCACACCTCAGGTCAATTTCCCTGTTTCCCCTCAGACCTTTCTCTAGCACGATTACCTGAGACTCTGAGTACAAGTTGTCAGGCTGACCGCAGGGAAGCCTGTATTTGTAGGAGGAGTCGGGAGGTATTTAAACCCGCCCTCCTTCCTCCTTCTGGGCGTCGGTTTTCTGGTGTCCCACCCACCCATCCCCTTTTTTCTTGCTATTTCTTCTTTTACTTCTACTTGGGTATGCCCCCTTTTAGGCATACCGACCACGTGACCCCGGCACACCTCAGGTCAATTTCCCTGTTTCCCCTCAGACCTTTCTCTAGCACGATTACCTGAGACTCTGAGTACAAACATGTACGGTGAAACCGGTCCGTCGGACCGTTTTCACCGTACATGCCTGCCAGAGGGCTTCTGTACGATGGTTGTACTAACCATCGTACAGAAGTCCGCGCGTAAACAATACGCGGGGCGTGTCCGCGTCGTCGCCGCGGCGATGACGCAGAGACGTGGGCGGGCCTGCCATTTAAAGGCTTCCAAGCATGCGTCAAAGTCATTCGACGCATGCGAGGGACGGCGGGCGCCTGGACATGTACGGTAGGTCTGTACTGACGACCGTACATGTCCGAGCGGGCAGGATTCCAGCGGACGGTTTTAAAACACGTCCACGAATATTTGCCCGCTGGGAAAAGGCCCGGCGGGCAAATGTTTGCTGGAATTCGGCCCGCTCGCGCCTACACACGACCGAACATGTATGCATTCATGTTTGGTCGTGTGTACGGGGCCTAAGATGTATGGGCGGAAGTGACGATTTGACATCACTTCCGCCCTGCAGTCATATGGAGATGGGTGGGGGCCATCTTCCCCTCACTTGTCTCCATACACAGCAAGGGAAAGGACCGTATCGCCTCCGCCGCTGCCGGTGTCTCCGGTAGGCGGCGGAGGGCACCGGAGAGTGGCGGGAGTGATCTTGCTGTGTATCCGCGCTTAAATCAACCTTCTAATATTACATAAATGTATACATATTCCAATGGCATAAAAACAATAGGTGTAAAATTAAAAAGCAGCTGTGAAAGTCCAATATGTGAACTATTAATCACCACCACCAATTAGTGGGTGTACTGCTCACCTAACGATTCATTCGTAGATTGCCAAAAGAAAGGAAAAAACACACACATCTCTCATGATTGAGAGAAAAATCCCTGGAATACTATCCAGATAGAAGCTTATCAGAGGCTGATAAGCTAATTTTAGCGCATTATTACTCTATTAATATAGCACATGTGGTGATATCAGTACACTTTTAAAATAGCTGCAGCTTTAATCATTTATTTATCTTCTTAATAGTTTTAGTTCATATCAGCGCTTAAGTACCCATTTTTCACATACCTTAAAATACTGTATTCAGAAGTTAAGGTGTACAGTGTCACGAGAAAAGAGCCTCCAGTTTAACCACTTGCTGACCATATACTGTACATATATGGCGGCTCTCCTGTGCAGAATCACGTACTTGTACGTGAACCTGCAGTTCTGGGTCTGGGGCGTGCCGTCGGTGGCCTACTCGCACTGTGATTGAGCACAGCGGGAGCCAAACAGCGGGTCGCCGATCATTGAGAAGAGAAGCAGAACGTCAGTCTGCCTATGTAAACAAGGCAGATCGCCGTTCTGTTAAAAGGTAAGGTAGTGATCCTGTGTTTCTGCAAGGAACATGGATCTCTGCCTTCCCATAGTACAAGCACCTCCCCCACAGTTAGTTAGCACTCCCTAGACACACATTTAACCCTTTGATCTCTCCTGACGTTAATCCCTTCCCTGCCAGTGTCATTAGTACAGTGACAGTGCATATTTTTAGCACTGATCACTGTATTAGCGGCACTGGTCCTTTTAAAAAAATTGTCAAAAGTGTCACTTAGTGTCCGATTTGTCTGCTGCAATGATGCAGTCCTGCTTTAAGTCACTGATCGCCGCCATTACTAGTAAAAATAAATAAATAAATGAAAGTTCCATAAATATATACCATAGTTTGTAGACGCTATAACTTTTGTGCAAACCAATCAATATTGGTAATCAGTATTGGTAATTTTTTACCAAAAATTTGTAGCAGAATACATATTGGGCTAAATTGATGAAATTCGATTTTTTACATTTTTTATTGGATGTTTTATAGCAGAAAGTAAAACATATGGGGGCACAAAGATCTGCCCCGGCGCAGCGTATCTGAGATACGCTACGCTGCCGTAACTTACTTCTCTTTGGTTCGAATCCAGAAAGAATTTGCGCCGTAAGTTACGGCGGCGTAGTGTATCTCTCGCGGCATAAGGGCGCGGAATTCAAATTGGGCGGGTAGGAGGCGTGTTTCATTTAAATGAAGCAGGGTCCCCGGGCCGAACGAACTGCGCATGCGCCGTCCCTAAATTTCCCGCCGTGCATTGTGCGAAATAACGTCGCAAGGACGTCATTGTTTTGACTTGGACGTAAATTACGTCCATCCCGCGATTCATGGATGACTTACGCAAACGAAAAAAAAAACAGAGTGGGTCAAAACTAACTGGAACACATTGGCATTTGCTCTACCTTGTAAATACATAAGTGAGGTGATGCCAAACTTGGGCTCTACCTACCTATGCTTTGCTAAGGGAATTTGGAGTATAAAGAGGGTGAACTTGAAGTCTTCCTAATTAAAGTGTCACTTTTCAACCTGCTGCCTACTCCTTGAACTTGCTGTCAGCAACAACATCCTCTCAAGGGTAGACAGAGAGCAAAACGGGGAAGAAGGAGTCAGTCTTTTGGAGCAGTTCCTTTGTGCCCTTCAATCCCTTAGGCCGCGTACACACGGTCGGACAAAACCGATGAGAATAGACCGAGGTTCAGTTTCATCGGTCCAAACCGACCACCGTGTGTATAGCCCATCGGTCTGTTTTCCTTCGGTCCAAAATTTTAAAACATGCTTCAAAACCGAACCGATGGACCGCTGCCCGATCGGTCCAAACCGATGGTTAGTACAGAAAAGCATCGGTTCAAAACCCGCGCATGCTCAGAATCAAGTCGACGCATGCTTGGAAGCATTGAACTTCGTTTTTTTCAGCACGTCGTGTGTTTTACGTCACCGCGTTCTGACCCGATCGGTTTTTGAACTGATGGTGTGTACACACATCAGACCATCAGGCCACTTCAGCGGTGAACCGATGAAAACGGTCCGTCAGACCATTCTCATCGGTTTGGATCGACCGTGTGTACAAGGCCTGAAGGGTTGTTTTCATCATCATTTACTTCAAAGTAATTGTTTAGAACAGGGTGGTTACCCTGTGAGCTTTGGTCCGTTCCATCGATCCAGGACATCAAACATCCAGGGTCTTCTGCCGAGGACCGTTTTGGTTTTGATGACCCCGTTCAGGTCTTAACAGCATGGAGTCTCCAATCAAGTTTACTTGATATGCCTTGAGATTTCCCATGCCTACATGATCTGCTGTCACTGATAGGTAGATCCATTGGTTCTGGTAAGCGAAATTCAACTACTTATTTAGTCGGAAGGAATTTTGTTTTCCATGATGATTGACGTGGTCGCACGTTCATTCATTTTTTCTTTCTTCACCCATGTGGACTTTTTAGCACATTTATTTTATATTTTTTGGGTTGTTTGGTTTATATTATCACTTATTTAGTTCATTGATTATATTTATCGAGTGAGATATCACTGTCTCTTTTCAATCACCCAGCGCTACATTTTTATTCATACTCATTGAACTGCAAATGACAATTACCACACTACCCACCCATAGCTCCTTACTTCCACTTACTTCCAAACCAATTTCATACAAACCTGCATAGGTAGAAAGACAGATTCATTTATATGAACATCCAACATTTTACTATAGAGGGTAAGCTCTACCTTGTTTTACATAGTTAGCCAGGCTGAAAAGAGACAAAATTCCATCGAGTTCAACCAATAATTTTTCTTTAAAAAAAATCATACAGACCTATATACACATTTCTATAGGAGAGGTAACTGTCAGCGCAGATGCAATGTGCATGTAAAAGTAAGGGGTATGACGATTAGTCCATTAAAAATAGTAGTAACAAGCAGCTCAAAAGTTAAAAGTACAGGTGTTGTGGCTGTTCAATGGCGGCTGCTATCCTCAGAGAGCTGACTCTGTAGTAAACAAAAGAGGGGTAGAGAAAGGAAGCGCCACCTAAGTGCAGTATTAAAGAGGTTCTTTTAATTACACATTATACAAAACACACTTACAAGAAGGTAAGTATAAATGCTAGTACTCAGTTATATTATGTACATGAACTGGCCAGAACCACCTCTTAAAGCAGTTGTATACCCTTAAAAATGATAAAAAAAAATCTGCAAGACAAAGGCACAATGAGCTAGTATGACTAGCATACTAGCTCATTATCAATTACTTACCTTAGAACGAAGCCCCCACAGCAGTCCTAGGACACGTCCTCCGTCGTCGCCATGATACCCGGCGCTGTGACTGGCTGGAGCGGCGATGACGTCACTCCCGCGTATGCGCGCTGATCGGTACAAACATTTCCGCCACTTTCCGGCAGGCTCCCATTCATTAGCCGCAGCGCTCAGTGTGCCTGCGCCATTGTCTACATGCGCCGGTGCCCGCTTTTCTGCAAATATCTCCTTAACCATATTTTTACAGCTCTTACTGTGAAGAAACCCTTCCGTATTTGGAAATTAAATCTCTTTTCCTATAGATTTATAGAGTGCCCCTTGTCCTCTGTGATGACTTCAAAATGAATAACTCAACACCAAGTTCACTATATGGACCACTTATGTATTTGTCCCCTTAGCACCGAGCATACGCACATATGCGGCCTCGGCTTTAGGGGGTTATGATGCCCGCAGCTAGCAGTTGGCTTTCCAGGGATAACAACCAATGCAGCTAAAAGCCACTCGGTTGTTATCCCGGAGGAATGGGAGGGGATATCTCTCCCACTGCTCTTACCGGGCCTCCCATCCCACCGGGAGACCCGATCTGCGATCTGCCACAGTCTTCTCTCTGTAAACACGGAAGCAACATCACAACGTCACTTCCGATTTACTCGGCTGCCAATGGTATTCACAATCGCAGTTTTTGGCAATCTGAATACTTTGAAGGGTAAAGGAGGGATTTGGGGTCTTTTAGACCCTCGATCCCTCCATAAAGAGTACCTGTCACCACCTATTACTGTCACAAGGGATGTTTATATCCCTTGTGACAGCAATAAAAGTGTTCAAATTTATTTATTTTTTTAAAACACAATGCAAAAATAAATAAATAAAATACGATTTTTTTTAAGTGCCCCTGTTCCCGTGAGCTCGCGCATCATATGTATGAGGGATCGAGGACAGTGGCCTCTCTAGATTTAGAGAAGGCCTTTGATACAGTTGAATGACCCTTCCTCTGGGAAATACTCAGAAGGATGGGATTTCCATTAATATTCATTAAGTGGATCCAAACAATATACGGGAGACCAATGTCAGCAGTGAAGTTGGGAGGAGGATTGTCATCTTCCAGTTATATAGAGGCATGAGGCAGGGCTGCCCTCTCTCTCCAGCGCTATTCGCAATAGCAATAGAGCCAGTGGCAGAGGCTCTCAGGACCACATCAAACATTCAGGGACTCCGGGTGGGAGGGCTGGAGGAGAGGGTAGCCCTGTATGCCGATGACAAGCTTCTATATTTCAGAGATGCGGGTCCATCCCTAGAGGGAGCTTTAGAACTGCTGAATGCTTATTCAGCATTCACGGGGCTTAAAGTAAACTGGGGTAAGTCCATATTGTTCCCCATAGATCAAGGAGCACAAAAAAACGCTGCCCCAAATTCACCATTGAAATGGGTAATGGAATTTAAATACCTGGGTATAACAATATCTAGACAGGTGGAGGATTTTCGGAAATTTAACCTAGACCCAGAGGTGCAGGAGCTTGGGAGGAGATTAAAGATATGGGTGACGCTGCCTTTGTCGCTCTTGGGACGTATAAACCTGGTAAAGATGAAAGTCCTCCCTAAGTTTCTGTACCTTTTCAGGAACTCTCCACAGTGGTTGCCAAAAAGCTTCTTTATACAGCTACATGGAATGCTCTCTATATTTATATGGGCAAACAAACCAGCTAGAATTAAATTAAGTACACTTATGAGACCAGAGGCACAGGGAGGATTAGCATTCCCAGACTTCCATAAATACTATACAGCCGCACAATTAGTGACAGCAGGGAGATGGTTAAACCGGGATGGGTATGACTCGGCTACCATGTTGGAAGCAGCGGTCCAATCGGTAGAGGCACTGCAGGGATTGTTGTGTAGAGGGATTAAAACAAGGTGAGATTTGACCCCATCAATGAGAACAACAGTTAAAATATGGAAAGCTGTTATGAGAAGACAAGGAGACTTAAAAAAGAACCTATCCCCCAATACTCCACTGTGGAGAAATCCTGAGCTACCACACCTGGATTCAATTCAGGATCCAGGAGCATGGACTAGATATGGGGTGAAGAAACTATCACAGTTGATACAGGAGGGAAAGTTTCTCTCATATGTGGAAATGAGACAGCTTTGGAATATTCCCGAGAGCTATGCGTTCAGGTACAGGCAGCTCATCCATGCCTTATCAGCCTAGTTCCCAGAGGAGACCCCGCAACTAACGGAATCAGGTGTAGAGCAAATGGTAAAAAGTGGAAAAAGGACAATCTCAAACTTCTATGTGTATTTAATAAATACTACATCCTCGGATATAAGCAAATTAAGGGAAAATTGGGAGAGAGAAGTTCCCAATTTGGAGAACTGGGAGGAAGTATGGAGGTTCCCACTGCAGATATTGGTATCACTTTGAGATAAACTGATTCAATTTAAAATTATACACAGGAGCCACTATGCACCATATAAGCTACATAAGATTTCTCCGACCAATCCTCAGAACTGCTGGAGATGTGCAGATACTCCAGGAGATTTCATGCATATATTTTGGCTCTGCCCAAAAATAGTGGTATTTTGGAGAGAGGTTCTGAGAATGATTGCTACAGTGACATCAATAATATTGGAACAAGAGGCGGAAATCTGTCTATTAGGATTGGTGGGGGTAAATACTATCTCGATGGAAAGGAGAACTCAGGTAGGCCTATTATTGTTTTATGCTAGAAAAGCAATAGTGCTAAACTGGAAAAAGTTAGAGGCACCCTCAGTAGCGCAGTGGAAAAAACTAGTAAACAGCAATCTGACATTGTATAGAGAGACATACTGGAATAGAGGATATGGGGAGAAATTTGAGAGAGTAGGCAAACTGGATAGAGAATTCTATGACAGCGTCAGGATAAAGGGGGTATACTGGGAGGTTAATCACACCATTGGAAAAGGGAGAGAGAGGAATGTGTTGGATTGGGTGGAGGGATGATTGTGGGGATGCTTCAGAGGAGAGCAGAGGAATGTAATTGGAATGTAAATGAAATGGAAATGTAATGTATATGAATGATTTTATTTTTGTATGGAAAAAATTCAGAAAATTAATAAAGAGATTTATAAAAAAAAAAAACACAATGCAAAAATAAATAAATAAAATAATAATTTTTTTAAGCGCCCCTGTTCCCGTGAGCTCGCGCAGCAAAGAAAACGCATACGTAAGTCGCGCTCCTCTTTAAAGTGGAGGTTCACCCAAAAACACAATTTTTAACATTAGATTGAGGCTCATTTTGTCAAGGGGAATCGGGTGTTCGAAGCAGTACTTACCGTTTTAGAGATAGATCTTCTCCGCCGCTTCCGGGTATGGGCTGCGGGACTGGGCGTTCCTATTTGATTGACAGGCTTCCGACGGTCGCATACAGTGCGTCACGATTTTCCGAAAGTAGCCGAACGTCGGTGCGCAGGAGCCGTATAGAGCCGCACCGACGTTCGGCTTCTTTCGGCTACTCGTGACGTGATGTATCCGACCGTCGGAAGCCTGTCAATCAAATAGGAACGCCCAGTCCCGCAGCCCATACCCGGAAGCGGCGGAGAAGAT
This sequence comes from Rana temporaria, assembly GCF_905171775.1. Lineage (NCBI taxonomy): Eukaryota > Metazoa > Chordata > Amphibia > Anura > Ranidae > Rana > Rana temporaria. Next base: position 375,696,716 of record NC_053493.1, on the reverse strand, counting down.
CTATCTCTAAAACGGTAAGTACTGCTTTGATTTTAAAAAAAACACCCGATTCCCCTTTACAAAATGAGCATCAATCTATTGTTAAAAATTGTTTTTCGGGTGAACTCCCGCTTTAACTCCAACCTGGTAACTGTTAAATTTTTTTAAAGCGTCGCCTATTGAGATTTTTAGGTACCGTAGTTCGCCATTTCAGTGCGCAATTTAAAAGCATGACATGTTTGGTCTCTATTTACTCAATGTAACATAATATTTCACATTATACAAAAAAATTGGCCTGACTTTACTGTTTTGTTTTTTTTTCTTAATTCATAAAAGTATTTTTTCCCAAAAAATTGCATTTGAAAGACCACTGCACAAATACCGTGTGACATAAAATATTGCAACAATCGCCAATTTATTCTCTAGATTCTCTGCTAACAAATATGGCCCGGATTCACATACATTGGCGCATATTTATGCCGCTGTGGCGCAGCGCACAGAGGCAAGCACTGGATTCACAAAGCACTCGCTCCCACTCGCTCTTAAAGATACGCTGGGTTTCCTCGGCGTAAGCCAGCGTAGGTGGAAGTGGGCGTGAGCCATGCTAATGAGGCGTGACCCCATGCAAATGATGGGACAAGCGCCATAGAAGTACTTAAAATGAACGGCGCATGCGCCGTCCCGTTGCCGCATTCTAGTGCGCATGCTCAGAATCACGTCAAAACAACTGCCTAAGATACGTCGAATCACTGCCTACGACGTGAACGTAACCTCAGCCTAGTCATATTCACATACAACGTAAACGACAAAAGATACGACGGCTTGTGTTCCCCGGTCTATACCTTTGCATGAGTTGCGCCTCCTAAATGGGGAATAACTTTACGCCAGACGTACGACTTACGCAAACCGCGTATATTATGCGCTGGGCGCAACTACGTTCGTGAATCAGCGTATCTCCCTCACTTGCATATGTGCATAGAAAATCAATGGGAGCGGAAAATGCGCCCAGCGTAAATATGCGCCCACGATACGATGGCGTAGGCAAGTTCCGTCGGTCGTAGGAAGCCTTTTTTCAGACGTATCTCAGATTGTGGGCACGGCGCACAGATACGACGGCGCATAGTTACACTTACGCGGCGTATCTCTAGATAAGTCGGCGTAAGTGCTTTGTGAATCTGGGCCTATATATATATATATAATGTTTGGGGTTTCTAAGTAATTTTCTAGCAAAAAATACGGATTTTAACTTTTAAGCAACAAATGTCAGAAATAGGCTTAGGCATGAAAGGGTTAAACATGTTGATTATATCCCCCTTAATCTCCTCCCTCAAGAGAGAATAAATTCAGTTCCTCTAATGTTTCCTCATAGCTGAGCTCCTCCATGCCTCCTATCAGTTTGGTTGCCCTTCTCTGCATTTTCTACAGTTCCCTAATATCCTTTTTGTGAATTGGTGCCCAAAACTGAACTGCATATTCCAGATGAGATCTTATTAATAATTTGTACAGGGGCAACATGATATATTTTTCTCTGGAGTCCATACCTCTCTTAATTAATACAAGAAAGGTTACCATTCTACCTTATGGGCTTACTTAAAGGCAAATGAAGCTATCCATAACTTTAAAACACCAATAGTGAGCCTTGTGTGGCAGGAGGGGCAAAAAACAAACTTGACTTTTATGTGAAAATGTTAAGCTAGTATATAACTATACCTTTTACTAGTTTTTGATAAAGTTGGCTTTTACATCTCCCAGGTTTCTCATACCCCATCGAAATTTAGTTGTAATGATAGCTTGCCAATTGCCACTGGCTACAACAAAGGGCCAATTCACATGCATTGCTCTGTAAAAAGTCCTGCCTGTTGCATATTTGATTTCCAGCAAAAGTTTCACTTTTCATAGGGATGAATGGCAACCTATGTAGTATGCATGCACAATGCATGAAATCGCATATGTGTTAACAACTCCTAAAAATTAGCCCCTAACTTTGCATGTCTGAGAAATTGCAGAAGACAGAAGCAAAAACATTCCAAAATAAATCACTGTTTCGATGTGAAAATGTCTACAGACATGGAAGACACTTAGCTTTTCCTAGACAGAAAATTGGCAAAGAATCTCAGTATCAGAAACACAAGTGAAAGAATTCCATCAGAGCACATAGCTCTGCGTCCACAATAAACGACTTGATAAGTACTTGATTGTTTTGTTTGGGCCACGCATTTCATTGTGTGATCATTAAATTGTGTAATTTTTCAGCAGATAATATTTGACTTTGGAGTCAATGTTTTCACAGATTTTCAGGTCAGGGAACCGCCATCAATTCTCATTTTATCAAGTCAAAACATTTCACTAGCTTGGTTCCTGCCACGGGTGCATTAGTGGTTTTACAGGAATGTTAATGGCTGACAATTACCTTCTGTCACTGCATATAACTATTTACTATTAATGTTCTCTTCAATGCAGAGCTGGAATTATACAGAACTGGTATTAATGGAAACAACAAGTGGAACAGACGAAGATATCAACTCGCAGTTTAAAGGAACAATTCATTGTTAACCCTCTGTAAAATTATAGGGTAGTAAAGCTCAAAATTAGCCTTATCGATATTTGTATGTTCAGATGAGGAGTTATTTTTAATTTTTTGGGGAAATACACAATGATACACACAGAAAAAAAAAAACCTGTTTATGTAAATCATTATCAGGGATAATATAAATAGGATTTCCCTTGTAACCAACATTGTGGATATGTTGGGCTATTGTGCTAAAGCAGTGGTCTCCAAACTGTGGCCTGTGAGCCCCATTTAGCCCTTCGCTTGCCTTTATCTGGCCCTTGGGGCAATATTCATTTCACTGATGCAAAACACTGTTTATCCCATTTTCACCAATGATGAGGCACCATTCCTTCCACTGACACCCAATAGTGGGGCATAATTCCTAACACAGACACCAACAATGGTAGAACTATTCCTGTTGTTAGCATCATTTCTAAACAACCAACAGTATTCCTCCCACTGACAGCAACAATGGGGTACTGTTGCTTACACTGACACAATAGGGCACTATTCTTCCCACTGACACCAATGATAGGGCACTATTCTTCCCACTGACACCAATGATAGGGCACTATTCCTTCCATTGACAACAACAGTAGGGTACTATTCATTCCACTGACACCAACAGATAATATTCTTCCCTCTTATACCAATGATGGGGCACTATTCCTCCCACTAATACTAATGATGGGGCACTATTCCTTCTACTTCTGATCACAGGTGCCAAGTCATTTTCTTTACTCCCATTGGCCACCAAGCCTGAGGCTTTGTTTACTCCCACTGACACTGGGGCATTTTCTAACCCTACTGGCCACAGTCTGACCCCTCTGAAGTCTAAAGGACAGAAAGCCTGCCCTTTGCTTAGAAAGTTTGGAGTGTTTGTTCTCCATACCAAAAATTCAAGTGTGAACCTACTTCCTTCAAGTGAAAGGTAGAGGTGTTATCTATCCTTGACTAGGAACGTCCTATGAGGAACTTCCTCATGTATCCACTAGTCTCCATTGGATGTAGACAATCTAAAGCCAGCTATAGATGGTATGATTTACTTTCCTGTATTCACAGGTTGCAACACAGTCAGTGTTGATGGGATAGTCCCTTCCGTGGAGCTAAAGTGTTCTCCCGGCAGGGTGCAGTGGGAGCCATCCCAGCCAGGGGAACACAGAGAGATTATTGCTAGTGGCTATTCAACAGATTAGTTATACCCATGTTGATTGATCGATCAACTTGGGTACAATCATGATACGAATCTCAGCCAGTTCAGCAGGGAATTCTGAACCGTCTATGACCGGCTTTAGTGGAGGCCCAGGAGCCCCTGTTACCCAGTTGGTGCTACAACATTGGGATGTTACACCTCTACAACTGTTCATGGGAGGTAAGACTAGGAAAATGGCGAGTGCTTATCTGATCTATTTCTGTGACCTCAGTTCGGCTTTTCTTAAAAGGCAGAGCAATTACCAAGGCTACAGATAACAACACAGTTGCTATGCCATGAATTAGCCAAAAAAACTAATGCCGCGTACACACGACTGTTTTACGGGTTCTAAAAAATTACGTTTTTTTTGTATGTCATTAAAAACGATTGTGTGTGGGCTCCAGAGCATTTTTCACATGTTTCATTAAAAATTTCGAACATTCTCTATTTTTTCACGACGTTTTTAAGGTTGTAAAAAATGGTCGTGTGTGGGCTTTAACGACGTGAAAAACCTGCGCATGCTCAGAAGCAAGTTATGAGACGGGAGCGCTCGTTCTGGTAAAACTAGCGTTCGTAATGGAGTAAGCACATTTATCACGCAGTAACAGACAGAAAAGCGCAAATCGGCTTTTACTAACACGAAATCAGCTAAAGCAGCCCAAAGGGTGGCGTCATCCGCATGGAACCTCCCCTTTATAGTGCCGTCGTACGTGTTGTACGTCACCGCGCTTTGCTAGAGCATTTTTTTTCACGATCGTGTGTAGGCAAGGCCGTTTTAATGATCGGGTTGAAAAAAAAAGTCGTTTTTTCTAGACCCTTAAAAACATAATTTTTTAGAACCCGAAAAACGGTCGTGTGTACGCGACATAAGAGAAAAATACAACAAAGGGCCAACATTCCCAGACCATTGCCGGGATTTGTTGAGACCTCATTATTTTTATTACTATTGTTGATATAATCCTTATTGTTATTATTTCTTGGAAAATATATTTTTGCCACATATCAAAAAATAAGCCCTTGCTGAATTCTTGGTATGGTTGTTAACATTCACAATGCTGAGCAGTGTTATATGACCTTCCTGTACATACATCAATTATATAGAAAACTGTGCTGATTTCGGCTGCAGAAAAATCCAGGAGTTTCTTTTGGACAGAACTTTTTCACATTATTTTAATAGACGTGCCTTCCTAGTGAAAATGAAAACCAGTTATTCCTTCGTTTCTGCGCCAATTTCACTCACAAGAGAATTAAATATGCACGCAAGGCCAGGAATTTAAATTGTACACAGATTTTAATAGAAAAAAAAGAGCAAGTATACCTTAAAGCTGAAGGGCAATACATTTGATACAGTCTTATTTCATATTTAGATCTACCTTACAACTCTTAATTGTTTAATTGATCCTTAAATTGTATTGTAACTGTCCTGTCTGCCCTCATGCTGTAAAGCGCTGTGCAAACTGTTGGCGCTATATACATCTTGTATAATAATAATAACTCGAAAACAGTGGGCCTCATTTATAAAAAAAAGTAAAAACTGGGGTTGTCCCGATACCACTTTTTTAGGACCGAGTACAAGTACCGATACTTTTTTTCAAGTAGTCGCCGATACCGAATACCGATACTTTTTTTAAATGTGTCCCCAAATGCAGCCATGTCCCCCCCCCCATATGCAGCCATGTCCCCCACATATGCAGCCATGTCCCTCTAGCCATGTCCCTCACATATGCAGCCATGTCCCTCTAGCCATGTCCCTCACATATGCAGCCATGTCCCTCTAGCCATGTCCCTCACATATGCAGCCATGTCCCTCTAGCCATGTCCCTCACATATGCAGCCATGTCCCTCTAGCCATGTCCCTCACATATGCAGCCATGTCCCTCTAGCCATGTCCCTCACATATGCAGCCATGTCCCTCTAGCCATGTCCCTCACATATGCAGCAATGTCCCTCTAGCCATGTCCCTCACATATGCAGCAATGTCCCTCTAGCCATGTCCCTCACATATGCAGCCATGTCCCTCTAGCCATGTCCCTCACATATGCAGCCATGTCCCTCACATATGCAGCAATGTCCCTCTAGCCATGTCCCTCGATGCGGCGGCGCGATGCGGCGGCAGCGGCGGGGGGGGGGAAGGGGGAGGCAAGTATTCTATTTAGGTATCGGGGGTATTTGCGCGAGTACGAGTACTCCCGCAAATACTCGGTATCGGTCCCGATACCGATACTGGTATCGGTATCTGGACAACCCTAGTAAAAGCAATAAATGTTTTTTTTTTTATAAAAATAGACTTTATTGGTCACAGGCATAGTTTAAATAAATGAGAAAATCTGGAATTAAATGAGAAAAGCTTCTATGCAGAAAATAATGGAAGTAAGTTGGCGTTGGTCATAGTTGACCCCATAACTTCAAGGAATCGGGAGACATTGCATCTTTTGTATCCCATACAGTTAACCACCTCCCACCCAAGCTATAGCCGAATGCCAGCTAAAGTGCGGGCTTCAATTGCCGGGAGGATGTCCTGCGTTGCATGAGCTGCCTGTGCTCCCCCTGTGGGCCATGCGCGGCACGCTCGGTGATCATCAAGTCAATGAGACTGATCGGCTGATCACAGATCGGAGTAAGGGCCAGACCCCGGCCCCTTACCACGTGATCAGCTGTCAGCCAATGACAGCTAATCACGTGATGTAAACAAATGATCAGTGATCAGTTTTATTTTGTTTACAGCGCCTCCACTCTGGATAAAGGAGCACAGGGGACACAGCAGACAGCAGCACTGTCAGTTTGAGGGGAAATGTTCGATGTACTAGAGCAGTCGTCGCCAAACCTTTTAGACCTCACGGACTACTAAACTCACAATTTTGAATCCTGTGGACAACTAACATGAATTTGACATGCCTTATACACACAATGTTCCAGCACTCTGCCCCCTCCCCCTGGATCACACTGCTGCCTTATACACACAATGTTCCAGCACTCTGCCCCCTCCCCCTGGATCACACTGCTGCCTTATACACACAATGTTCCAGCACTCTGCCCCCTCCCCCTGGATCACACTGCTGCCTTAAACACACAATGTTTCAGCTCTCTGCCCCTTCCCCCTGGATCACACTGCTGCCTTATACACACAATGTTCCAGCTCTCTGCCCCCCTCTGCCCAATCCCTGCACTCTGCATCACACTGCTTCCTTACGTAGACTCATGATTGGATCTTACCTCCTTATCCAGCCATGTGCTTGAGCTCCGTGCTCCTTCCCACAGTCTGTGATTAGCGCTGCCATTGGAAGCCCCCTTCTTCTTCGCCTTCTGCTCTCTACACTATTTCCGGCATCTCCCTCTGAGTTCACAGGAGAAGGAACTACAGGGGAGGCCACAATGTTGATTTGCGACAGAATGGCTGAGTACCACCAACATTTTCTTGTGGACCATCAGTGGTCCATGAACCACTGGTTGGTGGCCTCTGTACTAGGAGATTTAGATACACTAACATATTCAAGCCAAACACCAGCTTACACTGCAGTTACCCAAGCAATTACAGTAGCAGTTTATTATTTGGGGGGGGGTAAAGATTTTACATGAGTAAAAAATGGATCATTGTAAGCACTCCTGTCAGTGGTAAATGGTTTGTCTCATCCCGCATCTTCTGGGGTCCCCCATAGGCATTCTGGGCTTCTCCTCTTCTCTGTGTGCCATAGGAAGCTGCTTCTTTTGGACGCACATGTGGGGGCTTCATCCCAAGCCAGGCTCTGTGTGTCCATTGATACACACAGTGCGGCTCAGACCAACCCCTGCTCCCTCCTCACTGAGTCTAGTACTACCATTCAGATGGAGGGTTGAGTAGGTAAACTTTTCTCTCTGTTGACTTTTCGGGAATGACCTCCCCGCAACCCACATTTGCCCACCCCTACCATCTAACCTCAACCACCAAATCAGGTAAGGCCTCATTTTGCTAACACTTTACATATTGACCCTTTCTTGGCCTATTCCTCCCATTAGTCAGGCAGCCTCTCTTTTTTTGTTTTGTTTTCTTGCTTTGGAAGAAACACCTATGTGCCCCAAAATGCTGGAATCATGCCAGGAATTAAGCCTGCCCTATCCACATGATGTTCTAACTACAAAGCTTTTCTCACCTCCTGGGAACATCATTTTTTACCTTCAGCAGAGACCTTTCTACTGCTCTCAGAAACAAAAGAAATTCCTGGGATACCCTGTTATTAAGGGAGTTAAGTGAATTTTTTCTTTTAATCATGACTGGAGCCATTCTTTAAAGGAGCAGTTGGCAATGCCGGCAAAGCTTTTCTACAAACCTGGTCCTGGTTCTACATGTGGGAGCATTTTTAGGTGGAATCATCTCAATATTTTGTCAGTGGGCTTGCATCTGTTAAGAAAGGGAATGCCAGATTTGGTTGTCTTTAAGTGCTTAAATGCAAAAATGATGTAGACATGAGGGAAGTGTTCTCTCGGGACACAGGAGTTGAAAACTCGTCATGAGGGGACCAGTAAGGGGATACATTGGATTGCACATCAAGTTACCTACAGTGATCTTTTTCCTTTTCTGCACTTAGGGGGATCAAAGACAGATGTAAATAAGAAAAACAACTTAGCAGATGGAAGAAAGGAGTACAAGCTGATATCATTCTTTGAAAAATGCTAACAGAAAGCGCATTGTACATCTAAATTTGTGTAATTTTACTCAGACCATCTGATGTTAAGCATTAATGATATACTGTATGTAGGAATGTCAATATTCAGTCTTAGATTAATATATTAATGCATATATATTAATATATTAATGCAAGCTTACTATTAAAATCAATATTTTACATAAAGTAAATCTAAACCCCGAACGTTTCTTTTTTTCATTTTGAGTAGGTTATACTCTTTTTTTTTTTTTTTTTTTTTAGATCTGTGTCCCATTGGGGTGATTTCTTTTTACTTCCTGTACTGTAGACACAACAGGAGGAAATGAGAGAAAATCTGTCTAAACTGAGGAAATGCCCTCTTAGACAGTTGTAAGAAAGTTCCCCCGATTGAAGATTTTCCCTCTATTCCTGTTCTGGTGAAAATAAAAAATTTGGGATTTTCCCTCACTTTTATTAATTGTCACCAGCAAAAGAAGAGAGACAAAATTGCCCTTTCAGCCCAGGTTCACACTGGGTATCTCAAATCGGTGGCAATTGTCGGCAATGACACCGTCCTAATCGGTGCAACGCCGCATCTGCGGCGCTGCACCGATTTCAAAAAGTAGTTCCTGTACTACTTTTTGCGATTTTGGGCTGCGATTTACATTGACATCTGTGCAGAAACCTGCACAGATGTCTCTTAAATCGCGGCCGAAATCAGGACTGCCAGCGGGAGTGAAATTTACTCCCGCAGCCCTGTGTGAACCTGGGCTAAAGGACACAGGCAGCAGTTAAAACCTGGCCAATGTTCTAAAACCCCACTGCTAAGACTGAAAAAGAACTTTTGGAATTAGATACACCATAATTTTTGTGAAAGTGACTTTTGGATTCAGAGAGAGTGAGGAAGCTTAGATCCCTCTAAAGCCCCATACACACGGTCGGAGTTCCCGACAGAAAAAGTCAGATGGGATCTTTTGGTCGGGAATTCCGACCGTGTGTACGCTCTATCTGACTTTTTCTGTCGGGAATTCTGACAGAAATTGTTTGAGAGCATGTTCTCAATTTTCCCATCTGAATTTCCTACTGAGTTTTCCAGATGGAAATCCTGATCTTGTGTACGCCTTATTGGTTTTTTTTCATTAGGAGGCACGCTCACTACCATTCCACATATGGAGCCACATATATTAGTGCAGATGTGTTCCTTCACCTCTTTTATATGGATCACTTTCTGGAAATCTGGCCTATTCCTTGGCTGTTCCCCAGGTTTGGGCGGTTGTTCCTGCCTCTGCCCCAGGTCAGACACTGCTTTTGACACCCCCTTTTCCCCTTTTATAATGTGGGTCATTTCTTGAGCTGACGAATCCACAAAACGCGTAGAGCTCTAGAATTTTAAGACAGTCTGTTTCCTACATTTTGTATCCATCATGTACTTGCACAATCAATTTTATCATGTTTCTGTCTATCATGAATTTATTTCAACTATCATGTGCTATATGTCAGCTCCTTATTTTGGCTTATTAACCACTTGCAGACCAGCTAACGCTGATATACATTGGCAGTGCTGGGACCCTTACTTTTTAATATCCTTATAAATTATATTGGGTCTGAGATCAAAAGTAACATTTCTGTCTATGCAGTGGAATAACGTCTTTACAGGATGTCGCCAACTTACATGTCGACCTCGATGCTCTGTCTAATTGGGAAACTATGTGGCAGATGAGGTTTAATGTTGATAAATGTAAAGTTATGCACTTGGGGGCTAAGAATATGCATGCATCATACGTACTAGGGGGAGTACAATGGGGGGATCCGAAGTGGAGAAGGATCTGGGGGTTTTGGTAGATCATAAGCTCAATAATAACATGCAATGCCAAGCTGTGGTTTCCAAAGCGAGCAAAGTCCTTTCTTGTATTAAGAGAGGTATGGACTCCAGAGACAGAGATATCATTTTGCCCCCCCTGTACAAATCATTAGTAAGACCTCATCTGGAATATGCAGTTCAGTTTTGGGCACCAGTTCTCAAAAAGGATATCGGGGAACTGGAGAAAGTGCAGAGAAGGGCAACCAAACTGATAAGAGGCATGGATGAGCTCAGCTATGAGCAAAGATTAGAGGAACTGGATTTATTCACTCTTGAGAAGAGGAGAATAAGGGGGGATATGATAAACATGTACAATTATATAAGGGGTCCATATAGTGAACTTGGTGTTGAGTTATTCACTTTACTGTCAACGCAAAAGACAAGGGGGCACTCTTTACGTTTAGAGGAAAAGAGATTTCATCTCCAAATACGGAAAGGTTTCTTCACAGTAAGAGCTGTGAAAATGTGGAACAGACTCCCTCCAGAGGTGGTTCTGGACAGCTCAGTAGATTGCTTTAAGAAAGGTCTGGATTCTTTCCTAAATGTACATAATAAAACTGGGTACTGACATTTATAGGTAAAGTTGATACAGGGTAAATCCGATTGCCTCTCGGGGGATCAGGAAGGAATTTTTCCCCTGCTGTAGCAAATTGGATCGTGCTCTGCTGTTTTTTTTTTGCCTTCCTCTGGATCAACTGTGGGTATAGAATTGGGTATATGTGATTGTACGATATTTTTTTTTTTTTATGTTTGAACTGGATGGACTTGTGTCTTTTTTCAACCTGACTAACTATGTAACTATGTAACTATGTAAGAATGGCACAGCTGCGCAAAGCAACGTACCCGCCTCGTGTTTCATGAGCGTGCCTGCGGATCCCGCAGACTTGATGTCTGCCGGGTGCCTGCGATCATCTCATGGAGAGGCAGAACGTGGAGATGTAAACAAGGCATTTTCCTGTTCTGCCTAGCAACATGACAGAGATCTTCTGCTCCCTGTCATCGGGAGCAGTGATCTCTGTAATTTTCTAGGTAGCCCATCCCCCCATAGTTAGAATCAATCCCTAGGACACATTTAACCCCTTCATCGCCCCTAGTGTTTAACCCTTTCCCTGCCAGTGTCATTTACACAGTAATCAGTGCATTTTTATAGCACCGATCGCTGTATAAATGACAATGGTCCCAAAATAGTGTCAAAAGTATGCAAGGCAGGCTTGAGAGGAATCACGTTGAGAAAAACACCGTTTTTTTTCCATGACATGAATAACGGTCGTGTGTACGCAGCATTATACTTAAAGTAGAACTATAGGCATTTTTATTTCATTTTGGATAGAGTCAGGGAGGGCTATAACCCCTGTAAGGTTTATGTTTGCCCTTGTTGTCCCATTGGGGAGATTTGTCTTCACTTCCTGTCCAATAGCCAAAACAGGAAGTGAGAGGAAATCCCTGAAAATTAAGAGAATCTGTTGGAGACCCGCAGGTCCCCATTGGAAAATCTCCCCTCTATTACTTTTCTGGGGACAACCCAAAATGTGGGACTTTCACTTTCAATGATAATGCTAAACAGGACAAAAAGGGAGGGTGAAAAACAGGGACACAGACAGCAATAAAAATGTACTGGTGTTTTAACCAGTCTGCTGGTGAAAGCTCCAGAGGGGGGTCAAAGATGTATGTATGACTGGAAGTTAGAGACCTTAGGTGTAAGCATCTTGAGGGCAGGGACTGATGTGAATGTACGATATCTATGTTAATTGAAGGCGCTATATAAGTAAATCATCTCCCTTCTATCCAAAACTGAAAAGAAAACCTTTGCCTTTAGCTATACAATTAAAGAGAAAAGTATAACACTCTGCAACAGTTTTATGTCACTATGACTTAGACTTACACGTTTCACCTGACTGCATTTCATCAGGGGAATTGAGTGTAATGGCGTATAAGTGTTTAATAACTGTGGAGCTGGTTGTACTGATGAAGATGGCTACTAGTGGTCTGCTTATAAATGAAGTCTGTACAAAGCTTGCCCATGCTTCATTCATAAATATGATTAGATCAACAGCAGGAGGAGGTGGAAATATAAATAACACTGATAGCACTGTCAAAGAGTATTTATCTAATGGCGGGTGGGGGGTTGAGGGAAGAAAACTCCAACTGGCCTTCCCCTACTCTTGTCACCATAGCTGCTGAGTAATCCATTTTGGTGTTACTTCCTCTGCTTTATACCACAACAGTCTGAAGAACCCCCCCCCCCCCCATCACAAAATGAACCTGCCTCATGCTGAGTGTTATTGCTCCAAATTTGAGAGCCCCATGTTTTTAGCATTACCTAAACATATTAGAATTACAGTGACAAATAGTTATGTTTAATGGAGTCGACCACCTTCTGTGTCTGAAGTCATGACCTCTTAGTAGCATTACTCTTTCCCCTGAAATATATGGAAATAATAATCCCAGCGAAAGCTGTTTTGTATTTCCTACGACAAACTTTAAGACAGGCATTGTTCATCATTTCAGATGATCTGTTTTTCATCAGCGCTGAATTGTTTGAGTGTTTTTGGATGTATGTCTTCTTCCTGAAGTGTTCCCCATGGCCAAGGTATGGCATAAGCCACTGGAGCATAAAAAAAGTCATAACTGGACCTCCTGCAGATAGAGAGACCTTCCTGAGCTTGCTGACAAATTACATAAACTGTGTGTTATTTTATGTCTAGGTTGTTTTTCACAGGCTCATCCTAAAGAAGAACACTGGGAATATGTAAAATCTTCCTCTTATTTAAAAGGGACACTCCACCCACAACTTTTTTTTTTTAATCCACTTTATTTTTATCTTTTCTAATTTCATACATAAATATGCCTATTCGGCATCCATTACAGTTCAAATGACATACATTCTACAACATTTTTATATTCCTATGACATTCCAGTGTACGTCACTATATTTCTATATCCCACCCCCCTCCCCTTCCCACCCTGTCCTCTGCACTCTACATAGATAGTCTATCCAGCACCAGTTTTGGTGGTGCGACCCTCACGTCTCTCAACCAGGAATACCAAATCTCCTCAAATTTGTCCTCTGCTTTCCTTCGTTTGTAGGCAAGATGTTCTCTACCCAACAGGGAGTTGACATATGCAATCCATTGTTTCCCTGTGGGGACCCCGGGGGCCATCCAATAACGTGCTATGAGTTTTCTTGCCAAATACAGCAGTCTTGTTATCATATAATATTTTCCTTTTGTGTACTCTCCCGGGTCAATGGCCCCTAGCAGATATACTAGGGGATCCAATGGAACTGGTACCTGTGCCACTCTAGTAATACATTGTGATACTTCCTCCCAGTACCTATAAAGCTTTGGGCATCTCCAAATCAAATGTATGAAGTCCCCCTGCTGGGCCTTACATTTTGGGCACATAGGAGTATCCCTTCTTCCCCATCTATGTAGTTGTGGCGCAGTTCTATAAGCCCTGTGTAGTATAAAAAGTTGCGACAGTTTGTGCGACGCAGAGACGGATACCACCGGGACAGATTCAAGCGCCCTCTCCCACTGGTCTTCGTCTAACTCCCCAATGTCCACCCACAACTTATAAATTACTCATTGGTATGCTTGAAAAATAAACCAATCGGTCAAGTTAGGTACAACCAGCCTGCTAGATTCTCTTACGATTATTGCTAGTGGTTGCTATAGCCGCTAGCGATAATCACTGTCTTCTTCTGGAAGGGGATGGCTTCTCCTTGCCCTCCCCTGCCCTAACTGTCTGGAAATATAAATATCATACAAAAAAAAAAAATCATGTGCAGTATTTAATCTTTACTCGATTCACAAAAAGTTCAAATATTTCTGAACTGTATTTTTTAAGCCGTGTACACACAACCATTTTTTTTGTCCTAGAAAAAAACAAAGTTTTTCTCGATGTGATTCTTGTCAAGCCTGTCTTGCATACACACGATCGTGAAAAAAAATGCTTGAGCAAAGCGCGGTGACGTACAACACGTACGATGGCACTATAAAGGGGAGGTTCCATTCAGATGGCGCCACCCTTTGGGCTGCTTTTGCTGTTTTTGTGTTAGTAAAAGTTTGGTGAGAGACAGTTCACGCTTTTCAGTCTTTGCGCTTTTCAGTCTGTTACAGAGTGACGAATGTGCTATTTCCATTATGAACGCTAGTTTTACCAGAACGAGTGCTCCCGTCTTATAACTTGCTTCTGAGCATGCACGCTTTTTTCCCGTCGTTAAAGCCTACACACGACCGTTTTTCATGAGCATGTTCTAAATTTTTAATGGCCATTTACACATCGAGAAAAATGCTCTGGAGCCTACACACGATTTTTAATGACCATTTAAAAAAAAAAAATTTCATGAAAAACTGTTGTGTGTATTAGTTCTAAACATAGTAAATAAAAGAAAAATAAATAAAAGAAAAAATATATATTTTTTAAAGATGTTACTTTAACCACTTGCCGACCGCCGCACACCTATTTACGTCAACAGAATGGCACGGGCAGGCAGATTGGCGTATACAGACAGAATTCTCACCGCTCCAGGTGAGCCTCGTGATGATCAGGGGTTGTTGAACCACCAGGGTGCTGGCAATGCGGTAATAGCAAAAAAACAAAAGAACAAAAGCTGGACAGCCGCACTCCAAAATTTTCTTTAAAAGAGATGTCTTTATTTTCAACTGTGCATACAGTCACTGCAAGCCCACAAAAATCAGTATGGCCAACGTTTCGCACTGGCGTCAGTGCTTAGTCATGGCTTATAGGTGGGCTTTAAATCTGCCGCTCAGTGGGCACGCGCCTGTCGCTTGCCTCGCAAGTGCGGCCGCGTGTCCCGGAAACTCGATGTTCCCGGGAATCCCACGATTTTAGTCGGCAAGGGCAGAACAGGGGAATGCCTTTGTAAACAAGGCACTCCCCTAATCTGCCTAGTGACACTGTCACTGATGACCCCTTCCTCGTTATCGGGAACGGTGATCAGTGACGTGTCACGTGTAGCCACGCCCCTTAACGGTAAGAATCACTCCATGGGGAACACTGCACCACTGCAGCGCTGCCTAGTGGTTAACCCCTTCACTGCCAGTGTAATTTTTGCAGTAATCGGTGCATTTTTATAGCACTGATCGCTGTAAAAATGACAATGGTCCCAAAATGGTGTCAAAAGTGTCCGATGTGTCCGCCATAATGTCGCAGCCACGATAAAAATTGCTGATCGCCGCCATAACTAGTAAAAAAAATAATGATTAATAAAAATGCCATAAAACAGTCCCCTATTTTGTAGAAGCTATAACTTTTGCGCAAACCAATCAATAAACGCTTATTGCAATTTTGTTTACCAAAAATATGTAGAAGAATACGTATCGGCCTAAACTGAGGAAAATTGGGGATATTTTTTAAATCAAAAAGTACAAAATATTGTATTTTTTTTCAAAATTTTCACTCTTTTTTTGTTTATAACGCAAAAAATTAAAATCGCAGAGGTGATCAAATACCACCAAAAGAAAGCTCTATTTGTGGGAAAAAAAGGACATCAATTTTGTTTGGGAGCCACGTCGCACGGCCGCTCAATTGTCAGTTAAAGCGACGCAGTGCCGAATCGCAAAAAGTGGTCCGGTCATTGACCACCAAAATGGTCAGGGGGCTGAAGCAGTTAACATTCAAAAATAGAGTTGGATCATGCCACTTTATGTTAATGTCTCACGATTTTTTTTTTTTTTTGTGTCTATTATTTCAATTGTCTCTCTAAAGCCCCGTACACACGGTCGGACTTTTGCCCAACCAACTTCAAAATCCGGCACTTTTCGTATTTGTCCGACCGTGTGTACGTTCCATCGGACCAACTTTTTTGGCTTCAATCGGACAAAAAGTTGGGTCTGTGAACGGACCAACTTTCTGTTCCGAAAAGTCCGATTGTGCAAAGTGCGACCGTGTGTACAGCAAACCATCGGACTTTTGGACAAAGTACAAATGCGCATGCTCAGAACCAATGTTAAACTCAACCAACAATAGCAGAAGTTAACCAAAGGGTGGCGGTAAAGAGCAAGTAAAACCACGTGATGTTGGGAAAGTGTTAGAAAAGTTTGCAGAAAAGTCCGAGCGTGTGTATGCTATGGGTGTGATCGGACAAATCAATTAAGACAAAAATCCAAGGGAAATTTTGTTGGATGTCCTACCGTGTGTATGAGCCTTTAGGCTCCATGTACGCTGGAGCTCATGAACTGCAGTTTATTGGCGTTTGGGCATTTTTTTTAAAAGCCCATAAACTGCACTCTATGTTAGCCTATGTGTCCATGCACACATGGACATTTTTTAGCGTTAATGAGCAGTGAAGCTTATGGGATTTTTTATGAACGCAAGAAATTTGCATTAAAAGTGCAGTTTTGCGTAAAAAAAACGCTAAAAAACGCAAAACGACGGAAAACGCGAATAAATGCTAATAAACTCTCAAAAATGATCAAAAACGCAGATTGCCAGCGTTTTTTTGCATTTTTTGATCCATTGAAAAAAAACGGGAAAAACAATGAAGAAACACTAACACTGAAAAACGCTAATAAACGCTACTGCAAAAAAAAATGGGAAAAAACGTCGAAAAGACTCTCTGCAAAGCTACTAGCGTTTTTATAACTTTTTTTTAGCACCCAGTGTGCATGGAGCCTAACACTGGAATGGCTTGACTTTCTTGGAGACTATTTTCTCCCACCAATAAAGCAAGCTGTCTGTACTAACCCCCCCCCCCCCAATGTATTTTCTATAATATAATATAATTTCGAAATTTAACAAGAAGATCTCATAATCGATACCACTTTTTTTAAGACCGAGTACAAGTACCGATACTTTTTTCAAGTACTGCAGCACTGATAGATGGCTGGCTGGCACTGGCAGATGGCACTGGCAGGTGGCACTGACGGCTGGGGGGCAATGGCAGGTGACATTTATGGGCACTGATGGGCAGGCACTAAAATGCCATTAGGGAAGGCTTCCGGAAACGCCCATGCTGGTACTCCTTGCACTCGGCCGCATAAAAGCACCAGCCACCATCTTGTTACACCCAGCCCAAACTATATGGGCTGGGTGTAACAAGATGTCCGCTGCTGGCATACTGTGGCCGAGTGCAGGGTGTACCAAGATGGGAGTCTCTGCCGTCAACACGGCGCGCCATACGTGACGGCTCTGTACCAAGATGCACTCCCTGGCAGCTCGACGCGCCGCCCTCAGCTCCGCCCGCTGCTCCACCCACTGACTCCGCCCGCTGCTCCGCCCACCACCCTGCCCACAGGTATCGGCTAAGGCATTGGGAGCATTTGTGCGAGTACAAGCACTCACGCAAATGCTGAGTATCAGTCCAGATACTGATACTAGTATCGGTATCGGGACAACCCTACAGTACTCATAACTGCATTTCCTAAATATATAAGAAATAATTTTTAGATTGTAAGCTCTAATGAGCAGGCCCTCTTATTCCTCTTGTGCCAAATTCTAATGCAACTGTAATGTCTGCCTTTATTTTGTTAAGCGCTGTGTAAACTGTTGGCGCTATATAAATCATGTATAATAATAATAATTAGATAGGTTTCCATAGCTAAAAGAGAACAAAAATATCAGTTGTGTGTGTTTAACCTTTTAAATCAAGAAAAAAAAAGTTGCAACCTTATAAGACGCAAAAGCCATCATTTAAAATAAAACAGCAGTTATTTGATCCAGCTATAAAAGGATATAGTTACAGATCCATTCCTAAAATCCTTTTCTAGGTCAGGTGAAGTATTCAAGATATTGGCTCTGTTTACAATATAAAAACAATGAGAACGGTGCTTGGTACAACGAGGGATTATAAAAAGCACGTCTGGCGCTGTTGATAAGAAATTCAGACAAAACAGAGCAGGAGAGGCGAGATGCGAGTGATGCCGAAGTTTAGAAGACGCGATACACCTAGGAGGTGGAGATGGAGGAGAGGCCTAAAAAGGGTTTGAAGTGTGTAAATTGTGATGTGTTAAGCTGTGTATTACATATACAAATCAAGAGGATAAAACAGATCCACGTGGATGAGCTATACGCTTCCAACAGCCTGACTCTCTCAGTTCACTATCTCACACTATACTATCTCCTTCGCAGCCCCCTACCAGACAAGTCCCACCAATCACTCATCGGACTCACTCCCCGCTCAGGGATATTGTTACAAGTATATATGAAAGGTAAATGAAAGTAGAATTTTGATGGTTTTTCATGTATTGTCAAGCATATTACCGGTATTAAAAAAAGCAGCTTTTGCCAAAATACTCATTTCCTCAGGAAAATAACTATTATAAGGGGATCTCACCAACTCAAGAAATGTAGAGGAACTAGTGCAACCAGCATATAACATTAACCATAAGTATATACAGTAGATGCACACCAGTATGGAAATAATACAAGCTTTATATAAAAAGAGATTAATAACAATACATACAGTGCCAT
The DNA here is from genome assembly GCF_905171775.1 of Rana temporaria. NCBI lineage: Eukaryota > Metazoa > Chordata > Amphibia > Anura > Ranidae > Rana > Rana temporaria. Next base: position 375,678,078 of record NC_053493.1, on the reverse strand, counting down.
GAAAAAGTATTCATATCCCTTGAAATTTTCCACATTTTGTCCTGTTGCAACCAAACACTTAACCACTTCCCGACCGCCGCATGTACATATACGTTGGCAGAATGGCACGTACAGGCACATTGGCGTACCTGTACGTCCCTGCCTAGACGTGGGTCGGGGGTCCGATCAGGACCCCCCCGCTAAATGCGGCGGTCGGATACCCGCGGGGAGCGATCCGGGACAAGGGCGCGGCTATTCGTTTCTAGCCGCCCCCTCGCGATCGCTCCCCGGAGCTGAAGAACGGGGAGAGCCGTATGTAAACACGGCTTCCCCGTGCTTCACTGTGGCGGCTGCATCGATCGAGTGATCACTTTTATAGGGAGACTCGATCAATGACGTCAGACCTACAGCCACACCCCCCTACAGTTGTAAACACACACTAGGTGAACCCTAACTCCTACAGCGCCCCCTGTGGTTAACTCCCAAACTGCAACTGTCATTTTCACAATAAACAATGCAATGTAAATGCATTTTTTGCTGTGAAAATGACAATGGTCCCAAAAATGTGTCAAAATTGTCCGAAGTGTCCGCCATAATGTCGCAGTCACGAAAAAAAATCGCTGATCGCCGCCATTAGTAGTAAATAAATAAATAAATAAATAAAACTATCCCCTAGTTGCAAACGCTATAAATTTTGCGCAAACCAATCGATAAACGCTTATTGCTTATTTTTACCAAAAATAGGTAGAAGAATACGTATCGGCCTAAACTGAGGAAAAATAAAGTTTTTTTATATATTTTTGGGGGATATTTATTATAGCAAAAAGTTAAAAATATTGTTTTTTTTTTCAAAATTGGTGCTCTATTTTTGTTTATAGCGCAAAAAAATAAAAACCCTAGAGGTGATAAAATACCACCAAAAGAAAGCTCTATTTGTGGGAAAAAAAGGACGCCAATTTTGTTTGGGAGCCACGTCGCACGATCGCGCAATTGTCAGTTAAAGCGAATCGCAAAAAGGGGCCTGGTCCTTTACCTGCATTTTGGTCCGGGTCTTAAATGCTCAATAAAGGAATTGATAAAAATTAAGTGTGTGTTTTATATTTACTTTTCATTTAATTGTGTGAATGAGTATAGGTACCTCATCAAGGTATGCCAAAACGTGTATAGAATGGCTCCCTGTTACCCTTTATCAATAAATACCTTTCACAAAAGAGCATGTTTTGCTATCGCACAAATAATTGCATTAGGTAGCCCTGCTATAATGGTCAGGGCAGATGGGGGACACAAGGAAGTCTTCCCCTGAGTTCTCAGAGACCCGATAAGCCATGGCCCAATTTAATCAAACAATATCTACTGTATCCTGAACTGACAAACCTCTTTTAGGTGGCTTGACTCTGGCGTATTTAAACATAGTTGTAAATCAGTGGCCACCACAAATTCCTCCTGTAATGAATTTCTGTCATCCTATGTTGAAGGGATGGAGAAGCAGGAATGTACACAGAGCTGAATCTGTTTATCCAATGTTCTCCATGGATTTGTTTTGGCATGTCTTAAACTTCACGTTTGCCAAACTTAGATGAGAAGTTGCAATTTTAGACATAATTATTTTATGGCTCAAAAACAATAAACTTGGAGAGAGTCTAGGTTTGTTATGAGGCTTTTTTGCCTTTAATTGGGTTCAGTTGTTATGTCTGTGAACGGTTAATACACAATAATGCCTTTAGTCCGATTCATGTTCTTCCATACACATAGACACACACACACAAACACACCTGAACGTTTACTGAAACTTTGCAAAAGCTTATTGTCAGGAAAGTGCTGCCAATAAAACCAATTGACGAGGCCACCTCATGGTGGGACATGGCACTAAGGCCAGAGTATGCCTTGCTAAACATTCAGGGCCGGATTCAGAAAGAGATACGACGGCGTATCTCCTGATACGCCGTCGTATCTTTGAGTTCCGACGGTCGTATCTATGCGCCTGATTCATAGAATCAGTTACGCATAGATCTCCCTAAGATCCGACAGGTGTAAGTGATTTACACCGTCGGATCTTAGGCTGCAATTCTAGGCCGGCCGCTAGGTGGCGATTCCATTGCGGTCGGCGTAGAATATGAGTCGTTACGCCGATTCACGAACGTACGCTTGCCCGTCGCAGTAAATTTACGCCGTTTCCGTAAGAGATACGCGGCGTAAAGATAAAGCTGCCCCCTAGGTGGCGTAGCCAATGTTAAAGAGGAGTTCCACCCAAATTTGGAACTTCCTCTTAACCCACTCCTCTCCCCCTACATGCCACATTTGGCATGTAATTTTTTTGGGGGGGGAGTGGGGGCTTCAGCAAGAGTGGGACTTCCTGTCCCACTTCCTCCTTCCTGTAGGCGACTAAGCTTAATCGCCTTCAGGAAGGGGCTGCTGTAGGCGATCGCCTAGGACATGTCACAGGTCCTAGGCGATCTCCTGGCCAATTACACGGTGCCGCGCCGCTCGCGCATGCGCAGTGCCGCTCGCGCATGCGCAGTGGGTGCCCGGCCGTGAAGCCGAAAGCTGTCACGGCCGGGTGCCCACACTGAGAATGAAGACGCCGGCCGGGGAGGGGGGGAGAGGAGCGGAGCCCCGGCCGGCGCGTCGCTGGAGCAGGTGAGTGTCTGTTTATTAAAAGCCAGCAGCTACACTTTTTGTTGCTGCTGACTTTTAATAAACATATAAATGGCTGGAACTCCCCTTTAAGTATGGCCGTCGTTCCCGCATCGAAATTTGAAAATTTAACGTCGTTTGCGTAAGTCGTCCGTGAATGGCGCTGGACGCCATTTACATTAACGTCGAAACCAATGACGTCCTTGCGACGTCATTTAGCGCAATGAACGTCTGGAAATTTTAGAGATGGCGCATGCGCAGTACAATCGGCGCGGGAACGCGCCTAATTTAAATGATCCACGCCCCCTACCCGGATCATTTGAATTAGGCGGGCTTGCGCCGGAGGATTTACGCTACGCCGCCGCAACTTTTACAGGCAAGTGCTTTGTAAATCAAGCACTTGCCCGTAAAACTTGCGGCGGCGTAACGTAAATGAGATACGCTACGCCACCGCAGAGATGCGGCGATCTACGTGAATCTGGCCCTCAATCTTCAGTGCAGTTCAGTAAGGCCTCATTTACACTTGTGTTTGGGGGTTGCTAAAAACACAGGGGTGATATGTAATTTTATGTTTTTTATCGCCCCCAATCTCTCCTTCTTATGCTCCAGGGGCAGTACATCTGCCATGGTCACGATGCGTTCATGGTGCAACAAGATATATTTCCATTAAATGGGCAGTACTACTCACTGAACGTGACCCATTCAACTGAATGGGAGCATGTGAATGAGTGATGGTGACGCGCTGTGTGGCTACAAGTAAAACAAAGGAGTAATACAAAACCCACTGATTAGGTAAATGAATCCTTGGTGCAATATTACATATAAATAAATAGGGGTGAGGGTGTATCAAAATATAAAGATATATAGAAAAATATTTAACAACATTGGGGTAGATTCAGGTACCGCTGTGCACTCCTTACGGAGGCGCAGCGTCCCGTTTTTGCCCTGCGCCCCCGCAAATTAACTGCGCTACGCTTCATTCACAAAAGCAGTAGCCACGTAATTTGCGTGGGCGCTCCTCAAAAATGCCCGGCGTAAGGGCGCCTAATGTAAATGATCCCGTAGGGGGCGGGAATCATTTAAATTAGGCGCGTTCCCGCTGCTTCAAAGTGAGCGTGAATGGCGTCCAGCGCCATTCACGATTCACTTACACAAACTACGTAAATTTCAAATTTCGCGATGCGGGAACGACGGGTATACGTAGCATTAGCTGCCCCTGCTATTAGCAGGAGCAGCCTTACGCGAAACCCGACGTACGCAAACGACGTAAACTGCGTACGCAGGGCTCGCGTAGGGTTGTGAATCGGCGTTAGTATGCAATTTGCATACTATACGCTGACCACAACGGGAACGCCCCCTAGCGGCCAACGTAAGAATGCAGCCTACGATATGACTGGCATAAGAGCCTTATGCTAGTCATATCTGAGGCCCCGTACACACGAGAGGATCGATCTGCTGAAATTTATCCGCGGACCAGTTTCAGCGGATAGATCCCCTGGTGTGTACAACCCAGCGGATTTTTTTCGGGCCGATGGATTTCCAGCGGATCAAAATTTCTTAGCATGCTAAGAAATCTATCCGCTGGAATCCAGTCCAGCGGATTGATCCGCTGGTCTGTACAGACTCAGCGGATCAATCCATCCGATTCCATCCGCTGGTCTGTACAGACTCAGCGGATCAATCCGTCCGATTCCATCCCTCGCATGCGTCGTAATGATTCGACGCATGCGTGGAAGTCCTTATATTACAGCGTCGCGCACGTCGCCGCGTCATCATCGCGGCGACGGCGCGACACGTCACCGCGGAGGGAATTCCGGGGGATTTTGATCCCTCCGGACCGTTTCCGCGGATCGATCCTCTCGTGTGTACTAGGCATTAGGCTGCCGTCGGCGTAACGAGGTTCCTGAATCAGGAGCATTCGTAACGCCGGTGCAAGTAAGCAATTGCGCTGCGTAACTATGGTTACGCAGACGCAATTGCTTCTTGAATCTAGGCCAATGTGAACTAGTGCAATGGTGTAAATATAAAAACAAGCATATAAATGAATAGAATACAATAAAAGATCCACTAGGAACACAAAAACGTGAAAAGGCAACACACATGTGAATAAAGTACAATAAAGTCTATTCAAATGGTGATTCCAAGGGAAATAAAAAAATCCAGTGTTAGGGAGGGCAAACTTCAGTGCAGACACCTCTTGTGGTACTAAATGCTCACCTCAGAGCTATAGCACGGATAGCCCAAAGTACCACAGGTGTATCCTCCAAGCTGCAGCAAGACTTGTATATAGCTGGGAAGGAACTCCACGTCAAATTGGCATAGAATCAAGGAAAGAATAAAGGAATACTAGCGTGATCCTGTAGGGGTGCTTGGAAGAAGAATGATAGATCACATATACATGCACTCACATGGAGGCCATGGATAGCGGGCCTATCTCCACGAGCGCCGAGTTCGTTCACAGGTCCTGTCTGTGTTCTTAGGAGTCCCTGGATGTGTATAGGGTGTCACTCTTCTAGTTCTTCCACCTCTTATCTGGTCCCGTGGTATCCGGTGTAGTACTCAGAGGGTATGGGTGGAAGAAAGGAGAGGGAGACCCATAGTGCAGTACCGCATATAAAATGTATTACAGGAGAGGTATAAAATTAAACTCACATTTAATGGGAGCACCCTATAACCATCTCACAACCGTATGCACTAGTGCAGGGTTCAAGGGGTTAAAGCAGGCTATAAGACGGCAATACAACATCTCATCACCGCCTATCAAATCTGAATGCAAATCGCTCTTCAGAGAGCAACGCTAGTGTTAACCAAGCCTCGCACTGGGCCTGATAAGATCACAGTTGTAGTTTTCTTTGCCTGGACACTGCACTGTCAGACTGGCAGGTGCCGCGGTCAAGCCTGGCTGCTAAAGTGCTGGCTAAGTGTCAGCTGGGTGACAGCTTCAGAGGCAGGGCAGAGACGTTTACTCAATGACACTAATGCCGCGTACACACGATCGGTCTATTCAATGAAAACGGTCTGATGGATTTTTCCATCGGTTAACCGATGAAGCTAACTGATGGTCAGTCATGCCTACACACCATCAGTTAAAAAAACGATCGTGTCAGAACGCGGTGATGTAAAACACAACGACGTGCTGAAAAAAACGAAGTTCAAAGGCTTCCAAGCATGCGTCGACTTGATTCTGAGTATGCATGGATTTTTAACTTTAAAACAAGATTGAATTTTTTTAACCTATGGATAAATAACCGATGGGGCCTACACACAATCGGTTTGGTCTGATGAAAACGGTCCATCAGATCGTTCTCATCGGTTTGACCGATCGTGTGTACGTGGCATTAGCCTTCACTTTAATCACTGCGCTGAGTGCGTGTGCATGCAGCCCCACCCTGCTGAAAAGCCCCCCCCCCACCCCAAGCCTAGTGATTGTCTGTATCATTAAAGTGGTATAGAACTCCGATTTTTTTTAATATACTGTATATAGCAGCTTATCAATTTTTAGGTGTGGTGATTCCATAATTTTTTTTTATACATTTCCTTTATTTTCACCTGGTAAAACAGCTAATAAAATACTACCTGTCTTAGGGTGTCTTCACTCAGGATGGAGGAGCAAAGGGCACCAGCATTGTCAGTCTGAGTGAGGGTAGTATTCGATTTAGATGGGCTTGACTAACAAATTAAGTCCCCATTCACACCTAGGCGTTTTGTCGCCTGTAGTGTGACGCCGCTGCCGCCAGAGGGCTGGAAACACATTGCCCTCTATGGAGATGGTTCACATCTCCACGCCGAACGCCGGACGCCTGTCGCCTGCCGCCTGAAAAAAGGTCCCGGACCTTTTTTTCAGGCGACTTTCGGCGTTCGGGGACCATCTCCATAGAGGGGCACATCCTAGGGGTACATCTAGGCGGACAATTGCGGCGTTTTGTCGCCGCAAATCGCGGTACAAAACGCCGCTATTTGCCGCCGCAATTCGCGGGACAAAACGCAGCGATTTCATCCACCTAGATGTGAATGGAGCCTAAAGCTGAACTTCAGCTAACACTTTTTAGGCAGTTACAGCAATTGTTTCTTTTTTTTTCTTTTTAGAATAAATGTTGTATATAAATGAATAAGAAAATGAATGCAGGCATCACATCTAAGATTTGGTAAGCTGCAGTAAAGTAAACTTTTGTTTTTGGGTTTAATACTACTTTAAAGGCTAAGTTCAACTTTTTTTTCTTCTAAATTCCAGCTCCTCTATGTACCAATATAGCATTCCTGTACTTCTTTTGCATAAAATAATAAAGCTTTCGATTTATTCTACATGCACTTACCTCACTCATCACTTGGCTGTTTGTAAACACTTCTCCATTACCTCTGCCTTACTTCCTGGACAGACTATAGGTCAGTGGTTCTCAACTCCGGTCCTCGGGACCCACTAACAGGTCAGGTTTTCAAAATAACTGAAACATTTTCAAAATAACTGAAATTAACTGAAACGTTTTCCTCAAGGTAATATTTAAAATCTGGCCTGTAAGTGGGTCCTGAGGACCGGAGTTGAGAACCACTGCTATAGGTCATGACACAGGAAGGAGTTGATCAGCTGTCCTCATTAGTAGTGTTGAGCAGAATACGCCATATTCGATTTCGCGATATATCTCGAATATATAGTCGAATATTCGAGATATATTCGCTAAATTCGAATATTCGTGATATTTTATCGAAATGAAATGATTGCGAAATTTCGCTATTGCGAATGCGAACATAATTGCGAAATTTCGACAAATGCGGAAGGAGCACTCTGATTGGCTCAGAATATTCGTGATATTTTATCGAAATTTCGCAAAATGCGAATGCGATATTTATTGCGGAATTTCGACAAATGCTGTAGGAGCACTCTGATTGGCTCAGAATATTCGTGATATTTTATCGAAATTTCGCAAAATGCGAATGCGATATTTATTGCGGAATTTCGACAACTGAAATGAAATGAAACTGAAAATGAAAAAAAATGAAACTGAAAAAATCGCTCTGATGCGGAAGATAGGGCGAAGAAAATAATCGTGCGATATTCCGATTGCCGAATAATCGCATTGCGATTTTTCGGCAAGATAAAATGATCGCTTCAGCTACTCGGCCCAAGGTCTCTAATCATACCAGCAATGCTTTTAGACGTCGATGGAGATCTCTAGGATGTGATCTGTTCTAAAAATAAAATAAAAAAAATTTGAATATTCGGAATAGCGAATATTCACCGCGGAATTCGAAATATATCGCGAATACTCGAATATGCCATATTCGAGCCGAATATTCGCAATACGAATATTCGTGAGCAACACTACTCATTAGTACACATCCTGTATCATCTACCCTCCTACCTACCACTCATCTCCAGGTGCATGTTATTTAAAATGAAATGCAATCAGTGATCACTGTTCTCACTAAATACGTACACATGCATACATTTTTTTCTCCACCTTAATTATCATCTTGGGTTGTTTATTTGTCAGTGTGCAGAGTGATCAGATAACAGTCTATGTGGATAGAGCTGTTCTGGGTTCTGTATACACTATACAATCTGATTGTACAATCACCTTAGATCTACCATCAATTATGTAGTACAAGGACCTCCCTGATTGCATACAGAGTGAATGGGTAGATATGTGTATCCTCTTATTATATAGTTTTAGTAAATGTAAAAGGAGATTGCACAATCAGATTGTACAGTGTACTGCCATCTTTATATACCTAAAATTAACTAGTTGTGCTTTCAGTGCCATTAATTGTTAACGGCACATCCAACGCAGAAGCAAACACACATTTTGCCACATAAAAAATGAGTGGCAAACGCTGCAAAATGCACAGTAAAAAAATGTGCAACCCACAACACACCCAAAGGTCCCATGAGCCACATGTAGCGCATCCCATTGAGATCAATGGACTGCCTTATGCGTGTCATGGGAAAAACAAGCCAAATAACATACACCCCCCACTATGTTAGATGTGAATGAGTCCTGAAAGTGAAATTCGTTTTTTTTTATATAAGAACAATGAGGCTCCATTCACATCTGTGCATTTCCAAATGTATGGCAAACAGCACTGAAAATGCTTGCTTTGCTTGCATTTTAGAAATGTGCTGCACCAAAAAGCACAGTAAAAAAGGCACCAAGCGTCACTCTAAAAAAAAAAATTTGGGAGCCTCTTTGGGGCGATTGTTGCTTGTAGGGCAGCTCATTCAAGTGGATGGGCCGCCCTATGCATGAAGAGTGAAAATGCTCCAAAACGCACGCCCCTCCAAAGAAAAAACATGTGGGAATGTAAGTTCCTGCTACGCAGAAGTAAATAAATGATTAGCGCTAAAGTTCAAACATACACTTAAATAGTGTTGACACCCTGTGTCATACTGACCATGCAAAAATGGCAAACAGTATACTACAATCATGCAAAATCAGATATAAATAAACAATAAATGAAAATTTAGTGACATATAAACAATCCTGTGACCAACAGTGACTGGGATTATGAATGTGCACAGCTGTTATATTGGAAATGCATAAAAAGCCACTCTGTAATAAAGTGCTAAACATGAACTGTTTTGTAAACAGTTGTTCTAAAATAAAGTGCAATCCGTGGTGTATAGACCATAAATGTCCGTGATGACAATGGTTCAATAGTGCAAAAGTTTAGAAGAAAATAAATGTATTAGTTCCCATGGATGGGAGGTTCTCAGTCCTCCTAGTAGTCCAAATCTCAGATCCTCCCCTAGTTACGTTGTATTATTGAACCATGTGTGTGCTCCTCCACCTGTCTCCCAAAACTCTCACCTCCCGGCTGTTGTAATTAGGCACATAAATCAAGTGGTTGTCTCCTCAGTTCTAAAGGATGTCCAAACGATCGATCCACTGTACCGCTCAGTTCGGTGTTAAAGGTAGCTAAAATGGGGGAAGGGGGGCGGCGGGGGATCACTCCAACCCGAGCCCAAGAGGAGGAGAAAGAGCCACAATAGTGTAGTAATCTCGGTAAAGGGGCTTTATTGATAACAGTAAAATTGGACTCTTACACAAATAAAAACAAAGTAAGCAGGGTAAGTTTGCAGTGTGAGCACACTGGCTTACTGTCACCTCTGCTGCTCCTGGTCCGCGCTGTCAGCCTCGATTTCCCTACAGCGTTACGTCACAAACCACGTGACTTCTTCAGGCCCTGAAGAAGTCACGTGGTTTGTGACATAACGCCGTGAACGTGAACGCCGTGAACTTTATCGCTAATCATTTATTTACTTATGTTGTTTTTATGTTCGGTGAACGTCACTAGATTCAGCAGCTTTAGTCAAGTTTTATACCTCCACATTTTTTCTATATACTCACAGTAGCGCAAAAGATTTACTTCATATACTTTCCTGCTACGCAGAGATGTGAACAGGGCCTGACAGCTGAGTGTTTCTGTCCACTCCCTCCTATGTACTTGTATAAAACTGCCTTCGATTTTTTTTTTTAAGCTAAGATAATTTTCTGCAAATACAAATACCCAGGGCTTTTTTTCAGGGGGAACTTGGGGGAACTCAGTTCCACCACCTTTGGCTCAGACCCTTTGGTGCCTGCTCATCACAATCACTTGTAAACACAGACGTCTGGTTTCTGTGTTTACAAGTGACAGCTTTGTAACCCCCTGAACTCTGCACTCTGTATGTAATGCAGTTCTGGTATTTAATGCCCGTTAAGACCCTTCTACTGTTTGTGAAATCTGAACGGGTCGTGGTTGAGTTCCTGCACATATTTTCTGAGAAAAAAAGCTCTGCAAATACCTGTTGATCTTACCAGAAATTAAGTGTCCTTGTCACTTCTTATGAGCTGCACAGAACAATATCTTCCTTCCTAGCTATCTTATGTAAACTGCAAATTACTCTGCCCCCATGTAATTGAGGTGAAGAGTGAAGAGATGTGGAGGTGTTTGCAGTACATATCAGGAGAGCAGCCTAGGGTGACAACTACATAAATAAGAGGATTGAAGATCCACAAGATCGTCTTCAATGAGGAATCAACCAGTATTAGAAATGTCAGAGCTTTTAATTGGATCAATCCAATTTAAAAAATATAAAAATACCTCCACAATTTCAAAAAGTTCAAATTAATTTATCTTCAATCCTCTTATTTATGTGTCTTTGTAGTTAGAGTAGGGGTCTCCAAACTGTGGCCCTTTGCTAGCCTTTATCCGTCCCTTGGTGCACTATTCCTCCAACTGATATGAGGCACTATTTCTCCCACTGACGCCAACAAGGGTACACTATTTCTTCTACTGATACCAATGATGGTATACTATTCCACCTACTAATAGGGGCCCTATGCCTCCTCCTACTGACCACCAACCCTGAGGTCATATTTATTTTCACTGATACTGGGCCTTTTCTGCCCCTGCTGGCCACAATCTAGTCCTCTTAAAGTCTGAAGGACAAAAAACTGGCCCTTTGTTTGAAAAGTTTGGAGACCCCTGGTCTAGAGGATCACGCCCCAGGAATTTACTCAGGGATTATGGTAAACATGGCTGTTTAGGGGTGTTCTATTTACTATTTTCAACTAAAATTCACTTAGGCAATGCTGTGGTGGCATTTGTTATCCTTGTTTATTTGTAGGGTGACAACCATGGATCCCTCTATAGATACAGTGGAGGAGAGACGTAGGCGCAGAGGGACAGAAAGTGTGTTATCTTCAGAATTACCAGGTGAAATTTAAGCAAAAGCTTGAAAAAAAAACTATTGTAGTCATCACACCAAGCACAATATTAAATGTTAGGGTTCAAATGGCTTTTTTTGTTGCATTAAAGGTCCACCTAGGATCAGATCCCACTAAAATATCTCTAGTAAGTATAAAGAATATCAAATTTCTGTAATAATGGTTTAATGGTTTTATCACAAAGTTATTAATACATTTGTCTGATTCTAATGCTCAGAAGACTGTATAATATGTAAATAAGCAGATCAGCCAAAAGAGATACCAATATAAAAAAAATTTCTCAGTATTGAACTTGCTTCAAAACCATTGGGACTGAGTGGAAGTCATGCTGTGTCTGTTCTCTCCAACACAATTCTATTATCATGAACACAGGAAGAAGTACTTTGACTGGTTCATGGAGCTTGTTGGTTCTCTATGTGCATCTATGTTGATCAGTGTATACTTGTCAGAGCCATGGAAACCCCACATTATTTAAAGAAAGCATTATATATATATATATATATATATATATATATATATATACGGTATATATATATATATATATATATATTATATATATATATATATATATATATATATATATATATATATATACGGTATATATATATATATATTCAGGATATATTCAAAAGGTGCTTAGAATGCATCTATAATGGCTTTTACAGCATTACGTGACACACTGTGACTTGATACAAGTCTACAACAAGGTTCTTGAGGAGTCATATATGGTTTGAGTTGTGGACAAAAACCTTCCGAACTAGGCGTCAGCATAGTAATGTAATGTTAACATGAGCCCTTTTAAAGTATGTAAGTAAAGATAATTCTCTGAAGCTAATGATAATGTGTGGTGCCCTATCATTCAATTGGTAGTTACTAAGTAGTAGTTACTGAGTGATGTGTCATAATGTCCACTAATTAGACGCCCCTGGTCACAGAACATAGTTAAGTCGCCACTAAGTGCTTGAACCATGTAATAATTTTGCTCAGTCTCTCCCCACAAGCTCTAAACTTCTAGTTACCTTGTAATTATCCATCATATGTTAGAAAGCCACAGGATTGTATTTTATAGAAAGAATAAAACAAGGGAACTAAATATCAACATTTAAAGGAACAGGCTACAAAATAGTTTTTTCTTGGTGATTATAAAAATGGATTAGTGTATTGGACACCTACCGTGTGCAATGGAGAGGATTCCAAATTCAGCTGATGCCTTTAAATGGGAACTTTGAAAATTATTTGGACCTAAGGGCATGGCTTAGTACATAGGTCATGGATATATACAGTGTATATTTATATAAATATTTGTTTATGTTTTTTTTTTGAGGGTGCTAGAGTAGTGAAGCAGATATAGTATATTTATAAAAATAAATAAAAACCTCACTGTCTCACCACACCCCAAACTCAACCTTAAAAAAAAATTACAGTTTCAGGGCTTTTGGATGTCCAGAGGGTAAGACCGAAATTCAAACCTAGTGTCAGTAAGGTACCAAAGCATACTGGTGGGGGGAAAAAAGTGGAGTGTGAAAAATGCAAAAAAAAAGGGAGGGAGGCTTCTGGGGGGAGGAGGGGAAGTGAAAGAAGGGGACAAGACAGGAGCAACCTATGATGGAAATCTGCGACAGAAACTGACAAGCGGAATCAAGATTGGGACCTTAAAAGCATGTTATATTCAGGAGAACACATTAAAAAAGCATGTTTAATTAAAGTGTTCTTCAGTATGGTTGGCTGTGGCCAAGAACTCTTCCATTTTTTTTCTTACTTTTGAAAAGCCAGTGGCGTGTGAAACACACCCAAAAACTCCACCCGGTGCCAAAAAAGTGCACACACATAAAGAGTGACACAAAATGTGTAATGGGTGTTACTCTGTCCTCCACTAGGAAGGAACTTTCCCTGATCACCCGGGGCGTTAGGCTCCAGACGAGGACTAAGGTACTTCACTAGGTCCCTTTCTCGGAAGGGTCTGCCGAAACAGACCCACCCAAGTACTCGTGAGACTCCCCCGAAGGGAGACCCCATGAGAGAGGGCGAACAAAGCCAGAAAGCCATGTCCACCCCCTCCCAAGACGTTCAGGGTAGGCCCGAGGACCCACACCCTACTAATCACACCGTGACAAACGTGTAACAACCAACAAAGAAAATACAAAAAAGTGACAAAAACGGGGTAAAATAAATAGTAAGTGAGGAGAAAGAAGGTGGGAGAAGTGAAAGTGGCCATTGTGCAATACAACCATAAGTCTAATTTTGGCAACCTTTGCAAACCACTGTTTCAGAGAGGGGGCAGTTGTTTGTTTCTAACAGACAGGTATGCATGCCTTAGTGGCATATAGGAGGTGTAGCAAGAGGGAGCGTTTATAGCGTTTCAGTGGCATAGGAGTCAAATTTAAGAGAGATGCAGCTGGGTTGTCACTGGTATCAGGATGCCTGTGAATTTCAAAATCCAATGTTTCACTTGGATCCAAATACCTGTAGGCTCAGACATGACCAGAAGGCTAGGATGGGGCCAACAGGGCCACCCATGAAGGTAATTTAATCTGGTCCATCAGGATATAGCCAAAATTGGCACAGTGTATGGCCAGCTTTAGAGAGGATTTTCTCTCGCCTTGGAGAGATTCCCTCTCACTTTGCATTGTATCTTCAGGACAGAAAATTAAGAAATTAAATGGGACACCAACATGGATTTTAACCATTCCCTACTCCATCCAAAATTAAAAAAAAAGTTTTAGCTTTATATAAACTTTAAACACACACACACACACACACACACACACAAAGTGGAATAAAGCAAGTGCAATTGGCATTTCACCTAAAGACTCTTCTTAGGAACCCAAGCTGTCCTCGAAGCCTTCAAGAATTTGCTTTGTTTATTTATGCCTTTTCATGGATGAAGAGGGAAAATTTAACAACCTGTTTCATTTTGGTTGTATGCTAGGCTACACTTACAACGTTTGATGCCTTTCTTCGACAGTATACACTAAGGATGTTAGACATACAGTGGTTTCACTGTGTTTGAAAGTTTATTTTATAATTGAGAAATGATGGTCTACAATAAGCACAGATGTTAGACAGAGCCGTGCGGTTTGGAATGTTATCTGAAATGTGTTATTCTCCTGAATGAGAATGAGCTTAGAAGGATACTTCACCACGAAAGGAGATATAAATCTCCCTCGAAAATACGTCCTGGATAAAAATATTTTGACCCGCCGGTCCAATGTTCAGCCATGTCAGAAGCAATTAATAAGAAGTCGAGCTGGGGAAGCTGTTGTTGTTTTTGGTAAACTCCACTTGCTGGATTCATTCCATTGCTGACTTTACATGTTATTTTAATTTCTGGTCACCCCATTAACCCGGTTTAACATTCACTTCCAAGTATGAGATCCAAATGAAACAGCAGCTTCTAAGATCCCTTGGTACGCAGTCACTTGCCCTGTAGGCATAACCCGATAGATGTGGCGAATATCAGAGTGGGATATTTACCAACCTCTTAAACATTGAATGGGAGGACCAAATATTCCTCTTACAACCAAACTTCACCTTTTTGACAAAAACAGAAGTGGTGTTCTTAGTAACCAGTCAGGTTTTAGCTTTTATTTTCTTGAGAAGTGAGGAATATAATTGATCAATTTGAACACTTTAAGAATTGTATTTTTTCCAGTTTTTATAAATGTAAGAATATGCATGCATCATACATACTAGGGGGAGTACAACTGGGGGGATCTGTAGTGGAGAAGGATCTGGGGGTTTTAGTTGATCATAAGCTCAATAATGGCATGCAATGCCAAGCTGCGGTTTCCAAAGCGAGCAAAGTCCTTTCTTGTATTAAGAGAGGTATGGACTCCAGAGACAGAGATACAATTTTGCCCCTGTACAAATCATTAGTAAGACCTCATCTGGAATATGCAGTTCAGTTTTGGGCACCAGTTCTCAAAAAGGATATCGGAGAACTGGAGAAAGTGCAGAGAAGAGCAACCAAACTGATAAGAGGCATGGAGGAGCTCAGCTATGAGGAAAGATTAGAAGAACTAAATCTATTCACTCTTGAGAAGAGGAGAATTAGGGGGGATATGATCAACATGTACAAATATATAAGAGGTCCATACAGTGTACTTGGTGTTGAGTTATTCACTTTACGGTCAACACTGAGGACAAGGGGGCACTCTTTACGTCTAGAAGAAAAGAGATTTCACCTCCAAATACGGAAAGGTTTTTTCACAGTAAGAGCTGTGAAAATGTGGAACAGACTCCCTCCAGAGGTGGTTCTGGCCAGCTCAGTAGATTGCTTTAAGAAGGGCCTGGATTCTTTCCTAAATGTACATAAAATAACTGAGTACTAAGATTTGTAGGTAAAGTTGATCCAGGGTAAATCCGATTGCCTCTCGGGGGATCAGGAGGGAATTTTTTCCCCTGCTGGAGCAAATTGGATCGTGCTCTGCTGGGGTTTTTTGCCTTCCTCTGGATCAACTGTGGGTATGGAGTTGGGTGTATGGTATTGTATTGTGTTTTTTATTTTGTTTGTTTATTTTTTTGTGGTTGAACTGGATGGACTTGTGTCTTTTTTCAACCTGACTAACTATGTAACTATGTATGTAACTATGTACTCAATCAATCAACCAATCATGCCCTGCATTCTACATGGATGTAATATTCTGTGTGAAATAAAGTTTAGATTGTTTGTGTTTGATCAAACAGCCATTTGATAGCATAAATAAAGCATATTTTTAACATGAAGTTAAGATCATGAGCACAGAGACATGATCTCCAACTAGCTGGAGAAATGTTGGAAACAAATCTTTTAAAGTATTATTTTACTCAAAAAGAAGATGGTGCTTTGAACAGACTTTTAGTCATCAATAAGTTGATTCAAACACGCTTGGAACAAACATAGATCCATACTCAGACAAAAAAGTTAAGAATAAAAAAAAAATGTGGCAGGACTCAATGGACCATTTGGTCTTTCTCTGTTATCACACTTCTATGTTTCTATGTTTTTATAAAGAGATATCAATTACTGTTACTGCAGAAAGTTAGAGGCAGTGGCAGGTGATGCTCAATTTTTTTTTCAGGAGGGGGGCGAAAAACAAAAATTGCTGGAAATACATTTTAAACTTGATGGTTTACTATGTTATAAGGAAAATCTGGAAATGCTAATTGTGCCTGAGCAGCACCCTGAAAAGTATGGTTGTTTGCAGAGGTTATTTTAAAGGTTTGCGGAGGGCCCTCAGAGGAAGTCGTGATGACGAAACACATCAGAGTGTGACCTTTTGGTGACCGGAAGTGACGTTTTGCGCTCCACGACCAGGAAGAGACAAACCAGGAAGTAAGCGGTGGATGCTGCTTCCCTTTAGCGTGCGAATCTCACTACCTCTTGTGCCGAGCCGAAAGTTTTTTATACTCAGACAATTTTAAAATGTTTGACTGAAGATTTTATGGAGTTTGTTTTAATTGGAATTTAAAATAAAACTTGAGAGAAAGACATAATTACGCTATTTGAGCCTTTTTTTGTCTGAGCACTGGTGGAGAATCCAGGATATGCTATGATACCTTCCATGATGCTGAAGACAGTCTTGGTTAAACATATCAATACCTGATGTCTTCACCTCTCTGGTAAGTGTGAACCCCGAAGGGGAGTGTGACGCAAGGACTTTGGTGTGAGGTGCACATTTTCTATCACAGTAGTATCACCATCTTTATCTCCACTCTTCTCATCATCTGTCAACATTATTCTTCTTGTGTGCTATTAACACATGAAAGCTGACACCTATTATAACAGTAGTATATAATTATAAAATACACATAATTATAAACATGAACAAAATACAATAATATTTATACAAAACATTGATAGATAGAAACAAGAAATTGTAAAGGCTGATTATACTGACCCTATGTGTTAGTGATTCAACCAAGGTAGATCATAGCTCAAAAAACAAGAGAAGATAAACCACTGAGATTGTGTCAAGCAAGCAAGAAAGGAGGAAGATGGAGATTGTCAGACAAGACCCCAGTGTCGGGGCATAAGCTCCCAACCCAAAAGGGGCCAGAGCGTTTGGAGGACCAATGCGATATACTCTGTGACCCCTAGAGTCTAGATGAATAAAAAATAATAATTGATCAAGTATTTAGTACGGGTATATATAGAATTAATAGCAAAGGACATTTCTGTATAGTGGTCCTGGACCTACCTACAGTATATCCTATAGAATCTGGGAGATCACTGAGTAAAAGGATAGTAAAAGGGAAGCTTGTCCAAACGACAAAGTCCATTTGCAGTAACAAAGATGCTGTATCCACATGCAGTATAACACCCGGATGGAGGAGGGAAGTCGCCCATATAGTCTTAGTATAATACAAATCTGTTGGGCATGGCTAAGCCAGCCCGGCAGATTTGTAGTATAGGTAGGTAGGTCCAGGACCACTATACAGAAATGTCCTTTGCTATTTATTCTATATATAGCCCTTACTAAATACTTGATCAATTTTTTTTTTTTTTATTCATCTAGATTTTTGGGGTCACCAAGTATATCGCATTGGTCCTCCAAATGCTCTGGCCACTTTTGGGAGCTTATGCCGTGATATTGGTGTCTTGTCTGACAATCTCCCCCTTTCTTCCTTGTTTGACACAATCTCAGTGGTTTATCTTCTCTAGTTTTTTGAGCTATGATCTCCCTTGGTTTAATCACTAACACATGGGGTCAGTATGTTCAGCCTTTTCTTTTTCTTGTTTCTATCTTTGAATGTTTTGTATATGACTATAATATAAATATTATTTTATTTTGTTCATGTTTATAATTATGTGTATTTTAGGCCCCATACTCACGAGCAAACATGTCTGCTGAAACTGGCCCGCAGGCCAGTTTCAGCAGACATGTTTGGTCGTGTGTGGGCGCGAGCGGGCCGAATTCCAGCAAACATTTGCCCGCCGGGCCTTTTCCCAGCAGACAAATATTCCTGGACTTGTTTTAAAACAGCCCGCTGGAATTCAGCCCGCTCGGACATGTACGGTCGTCAGTACAGACCTACCGTACATGTCCAGGCGCCCGCCGTCCCTCGCATGCGTCGAATGACTTCGACGCATGCGTGGAAGCATTTTAAAGGCGGGCCGCGCACGTCACCGCGTCATTGTCGCGGCGACACCGCGTCATCGACGCGGCGACACCGCGGACACGCCCCGCGTATTGTTTACGCGCGGACTTCTGTACGATGGTGTGTACAACCATCGTACAGAAGCCCTCTGGCAGACATGTATGGTGAAAACGGTCCGACGGACCGCTTTCACCATACATGTTTGTCCGTGTGTACCCGGCCTTATAATTATAAAATACGTTTACAAATCTGGAATTTTTAAACCTATTGTCCCTGAAGAAGACTTTTCATCTTGTATGTTGAAATGCGTTGGCTTGTCCTGTCTCCCTGAAGCCCCATACACACTATCAGTTTTCCTGATGGTTTTCTCTTCAGGTTTACCAAAACCATCTAATATGAGGTCAAACCTTAAGCGTTTCAATTTGAATGCAATCAGGCAGGTCCTTGTACTACATGGTTTTGGTAAACCTGAAGAGAAAACCAGCAGGAAAACTGATAGTGTGTATGGGGCTTGACAATTGATCTAGGTTATTCCAGTGGCTGTTTCCATGTTGTTCAATCCACCATGGTTTTATTCATTCATCATTGTTTCAATGACAGTTGATCTAGGTTATTTCAGTTTCCATGCTGTTCAATCCATTTATTCATTCATTATGTATTCATTGTTTCAATAAATGTTGTACTTTTATAACATCAATATCACTGTTTAAAATCCCATCCTTTGAGGAACCTTTCTTTCATTGTATGTATCAGGGATGTGGACCCTAATCAGTCTATCCAGTTAGTCGGCAAAAAACCCTTTTCACAAGTGGTTAACAAAGAACTTGCAGGGAGAGGGACAGAAAACAAATACCAAAAGAAAAAAAAAACTTTAGGCACCTCTAGATAGGTAAAAACTTAATTTCTGAGACCACATCTGAAAGGCACCAAATTCGTCCAAAAGAAGCAGATCCAGAAAACATATCAGCAAAGGTTTTTGATAATGGCTCCTTTCCCCTCCAGCCTCAGCTGGGCCTCACCTGAACTCAGGTGGTCAATCGGAAGGAGTGTTACATCATGTCTAGTGTCCAGAGCACTTGTAAAACTCCCGAAACATGAGAACACACCCAAATATTTATTAACTTCCAAGCACAACCCTCTGGAAACCATTAGCAAAGATTGGCTAGAGAAATAAATATTCATAGCTCAGCCTCAGAACATCAACACTCTTAGCTCGATCCTCTGGAACAAGTCAACAAAGGCTAGTTTAAGTAATTGCTATTCAGAGCTTTGGGGGAACTCCCAAAACTCCAGAGAGTTGCCTGGACAGCTGGTTGCAGACTAAGATTAAAATAAAAAAATCGTCAGCTTTAGCTGAACTGGATATAGTCAAAGACAAACTCTAAACACTGAAACCCCTCGTAACTACACGGCCTGGGGCAAGAGCTCTACATCTGAATCTTTATAAATCTTCTTTGCCTATTCTTGTTATACTTCTGTTCTTCTTTTTTGAAAATCTAATGAGCTTTCTTAAGTCAAGTCAAAATATAGGGCAATATATGCCCACCCTGTACTATAAAGTGATATTCTTTTTTTAAACACAACTGAGACCACTTCAATCACTCACATTTCCCTGCATCCGGAAAACAAGCATGGGAGCACTGGGCTTATGGGTACATGCCCTTCAGGCCCAGGACTAACAACATATGTTGGGTTGATGAAAGCAGGCCTTTCATTCAGCCCAAAATTCATGATTCAAGACATGCAGGGTATTTTAAAACTACACTGCTTCCCATTTAGACCTATAGTACAATCACAGAATTTGGCAGAGGAAACTTATATAGCACCATCAATTTACACAGCGCTTTGAATATTTATTATACATTCAAATTAGCCCCTGCCCTCAAAGAGCTTACAGTCTAAGGTCCATAATTCACATTCATATACTAGGGCCAATTCAGACAGGAGCCAATTAACCTACCAGTATGTCTTTGGAGTGTGGGAGGAAACCCACGCAGGCAGAGAGAGAACATGCAAACACCAGGTAGGTAGCGCCATTGTTGGGATTTGCACTGACGACCCAAGTGCTGCTAGGCTGAAGTGCTAAAGACTTAGCCACCATGCTGAGTATTCCTGGCCCCTTTTTTTACATTTGGCTTTCGGACAGCAAAAGATGAATGGGGTCAGGACCAGGAAAGAGCCTATTCATGACTCTGAGTACTGGTGTACCTGGGGAAGAAAAAAAATTAGAGTCAGCAAACAAATACTGTAGCTGCTGACTTTTATTATAAGGACACTTACCTGTCCAGGAAGCCTGCAATGTCGGCATCCAAGCCGATATTCGGATCGGCTGTTGGGGTGCTGTCGCCACCATCTCCACTAAGGGAAACAGTTCCCTATTGCGCATGCGGGCCGAGGAAGGAGGCCGAACTTTCGAGGGATATCGCCGTGGCGACGGAAGTGGGGATGGGGACCTGTCAAAAACAGGTCCTCATTCCCTTCTCCTTCCTAAAAGGTGCCAATTGTGGCACCGTGAGGGGGGGGGGGGAACGCTAATAAGCTGAAGTTACACTTTTGGGTGGAACTCCGCTTTAAAGTGGGAAAATTAAAGTGGGAGTAAACTCTCCTATCGTTTTCAGCCAAGGAAGTTGCCATCTTGGCCTCTTACTCTTCAACTGCCATAATGCTGCACATGTGATCAGCTATGATTCCAGCCATTGGATGGTTTGACAGTTTGATTGGAAGCACAACCAATGTGACAAATACATTCCCGCCACATGTGCCAGGAATGTAATAGTAAATTGGGTTTACTTCTGCTTTATAAACTACTTGAATTAGCTGTGTGTATCTGTAATGTTATCTACAATGATGCAAATGCTTGCCTGAATTAGGCAGAGATATAAATACCAGAAAATGGTTGTTAGAACTATTTTGAATTCCCCTGCATTAGAAAACTCACCTCTCACCATGCCCACCTATCACATCCATGGCACGCTTTACATGACTACCATTAAAAGGCAGGTTGTTTGCAATCTGGCCAAAAGTTCCAAGTCCTCCTCTGAACTCAGGAACGACCCAAGAACATAGACACAGCTGCTAAGTATGCTTTTGAAGCTAAAAATACAAACTAGGCAGAAAATATATATTCTTTCAGGAACAGCATGTTCATTCTAAACCAAATGACTAAAGGTTTCAGTGACATAAACACATAAAAGAGAATCTAGCTCCTGTAGCTCACAGATGCATACCTACAACATCAAGTCAATGTGGTTGGCTTTCATTGCCAGGTGGTTCCTGTGGCTGAAGTACAGCAGGCTGGTGGTTACTCTCATTTCCTGGAGTGCCGCTAGTTCTGGAACAGTCTGATCAGCTGCATACTCACGTCTTTGACTGCTTGGGCTTGTAAATCGTATTGGGTGTCTAGAAATGATTTTACATCAACAGGTTCTGTTTGTATTTTGAAAGTAAAGTCAACTGCAGACATGTGGTTTCCTAGTAACCAGAGATGAGCAAAACCTATTAGGAAAAATATAATTTTTGTCTGCTTGTGCTTATTTGTTATGATATGTACCAATAAATTCTTTTATTTGCATGATCTGGCTCTTGTATTTAATGCTTCTGATGCTTTATTGACTTATTTTTAACGATTAGGAATATCAGCAATTGTGGTTTATTGTATTTTATTGAAATTTGTAGGAAGCTTTATAATTATTTGTATACAAACCTCATGGTTACAGGAAAGCCAGCAGCAGCCAAATCAAATTAAAGCTAGAATTGGCATTGCATAGTGATAGAAGTAATCAACTAAGCACAAAATACAATACAAAACTCCAAAGTACTCAACTGCACTAGGCAGCAAAGGAGACCCATTTCATTTATCTTTCTGCATTAAGTAGTCGTGTTATGCAATCTTACTGTAATTTATGAATACAACAGTGAACTCTACAGCACATGAAATTATGTCTTTACACTGCTCTACACTGCTCTTGGTGTATTTATTGGTGTAACATATCCTTGTTGGTGGGACCCTAGATGGCTACAACTCTCCACTCCAGTAGGGAGTCCCCCCACATTTCAGGGTTTACTAGAGCCCAATACAGTAAAACCTTGGTTTGAAAGTAACTTGGTTTGAGAGCGGTTTGCAAGACAAGAAAAATTGTTTAATACATTTTGACTTGATATACAAGCGATGTCTTGATATACAAGTAGCGTCATGTGACAACTGAGTATAAAAAAGAAGAGAGGAGACTCTAAGTGTAGCAATATGGTTACATTTAATGAAGGTACAACATTTAGCAACATATTGCTACACTTAGAGGCGCCTCTCTTCTCTTTTATACTCTGGAGCTTCTGCTGGATTTTGCTTCTAATCTTCTTGTGGAGGCTTCCATTTGTGGATGTACATTTTATGGTTACACAACCTGGTTACATTGCTATAATCTTTTTATATAGACTTTAAACTGAAGGACTTATGAATAAATGGTTACGGAACAAATCATTTGAGTTTCCATTATTTCTAATGGGAAAATTTGCTTTGATATACAAGTGCTTTGGATTACAAGCATGTTTCCGGAAAGGAATTATGCTTGCAATCCAAGGTTTTACTGTATTTCAGCCCACACAGACCGTACTGATTGCCAACTAGTGTATGGATGATGGGTTAAATACCCTACAATACACCACCCCCCCTGGGCCAACAAAGCACCAACCCACAAATTATTATTATTATTATACAGGATTTATATAGCGCCAACAGTTTGACAAGCGCTTAACAATATAAAGGGAGACGGTACAATTACAATACAGTTTGATACAGAAGGAATAGGAGGGTCCTGCTCAAGGCGCTAATAATCTAAAAGGAGAAGGAGGTGGTACTAAAGATAATAGCTGTGAGGGATGATTTTATGGAGGTGGCCAAAGTACAGTTATAAGTTGGGGGAGGGGTAGGCTTTCTTGAACAAATATGTTTTCAAGGATCACCTAAAGGCAAACAGATTAGGAGCTAACCGGACATACCGGGATAGGGAGTTCCAGGGAAAACTCACATTGCAGGGCCCTGAATTTCTCTGTGGTTCCAGATCAAGGCTTTGACAGCCCAACCGAACACCTGGAGCCAAATTCACAAGGCAGGGTTCCATAGAGGGGTCGGTTCTTCATGGCCAGGAGGGTGACTTCTTTCCCTGGCCACCGCCATGTTAGACTCAACCAGGTTTAGACAATGTACCTTGTATTCAGGACTGTAGAGTATCATGAGTTATACCTGTATAGCCTCCTGCAGCCTAACTGTGTAATGATCTACTTTACACACGTCTTTGCTTCCATGCAAGTATCAGGCATCTTCCTGAATAACATCACTCCAACCAAAAGTAAAATCCAATTTCCTTACTTGAATAAAGAGCATAACTTCCAAACATTTGGCAAGGTAAATAAGGCCAGGTAAATTTAGGTTTCAATCTAATAAAGCCATATCTTCTGGTACAGTCTAAAGTCCTTGTTCCCTTTAGGTTAGTGTTGGTATCCCCAGGGCCCATAGTTAGGGAAGCCCACGTGGGAAAACCAACACAGTTCCACTTAGACTTCTTCTACATTTCCTTCTGTGTAGGGGACATAGCAACTACCTCTTCCATCCTACTTTATATCAGGAATCCTGTCAGAGGAGCAGGGACACTTTCTGTAATGGAGGAGCCCTTAGCTAAAGAATAAGATATCCCTTACTACATTCCATTGTTGGTACATTCATAGCTTATAGAATTGTATTTCTATGACAGCAATGCACTATGATCTAAAAAGATTGAGTGATTTGGATTGCAATATGTACAAACCTAAGGGTTGTACATTTTTGGTATCATATGAAGAAAGTTGTCTCTAACGAAAAAGGGGTCTTGCACCCTGAAACATCCTTATTTTTTGAGGCCTCAGCTTCTCCCTTCCCATGTGCTGTTATCTGGGCAATACTGCTTCGTACTTCCTATTTCTATGTAACATTTTGCATTGCAAACAATATGTACATTTATTTGATATACACTATATTGTCAAAAGTATTAGGATGCCTGCCTTTACAGTGAGTGAGTGAGTAAGAAACTTATATAGCGCAACACATGCGAACTGAATCGCCTCTGGGCGCTTGGTATCCATTCCCTAGGCCCTCAGAAGAGATGGGTCTTGATCTTTCTCCTGAAGGCCAGGTGGTTTACCTCCAACCGGATGTTGGGTGGTAGAGCTTTCCATAGTCTGGGTCCTTGGACCACAAATCTTCGTTCTCCTTTGGACTTGTATCTGGCTTTGGATATCTGGAGCAGATTTTGGTTGGTGGATCTCAGAATGCGATAGGTGTTGTGAGCTTTTAGTTTTTCGCATAGATATTGGGGGGCATTTCCCAGAATACACTTATGCGTTAGACAGAGTGCCTTGAAAGTGATTCTGTCTTTTACTGGCAACCAATGCAGGGATCTCAGAGAAGGTGAGATTGATTCCCATGTTTTTTTCCCAGTCACAAGTCGAGCAGCCGTATTTTGAAGGACTTGCAGACGAGAGATTTGGTACTTTGGGAGTCCAAGATAGAGGGCATTTGCATAGTCAAGTCCCCTACCACGACTGCTATGTCATTTTTTGGGATAAAGGGGGTAAGTCTGCGTAGTAGGCGCAGCAGATGGTGGGATCCGCTGACTACTGAACCTATTTGTGCATCCATTGTCATGTTGGTGTCGAAGATGACTCCAAGACTTTTGACTTTGGTGCTAGGGGTGATAGTTTGACCCAGAATGGGCGGGGGCGTCCATGTTGTTGCGGGATGAATCTTTCGGTTGGCCTGAAACAGGAGAAGTTCAGTTTTTGAGCCATTGAGTTTAAGATAACTCTTAGTCATCCAATTGTCTATCAAAGAAAGGCATTTCTTTAGTCCGAGATGATGATCCTTTTTGTTGCAGATACGAAAGGATCCTTGAAGGATCCTTCAATTTTATACTGTCCATTATTGTGAATGCCAATTCATAATGTCTATGGGCAACATACTTACCTTTTAACTTATTAGCTCACATTTATAAGCAGATTGCAGTACACAGATTCTGCCACTGGGTGCTACGCATTGTTTACGTGCCCCCCTCTGTGTATAGCTATTGATTTAATGCAGATTATATGGACCCAATTTTGGTCCATTTGGACTTTGGCTATTGTCCAAATTCACTATCTAATTGCTCTCAGGCCAGTTTTTTAGTGTGTAGTAATATAGATTAATTTTATATATATTTTTTTTATATATTCTAAACAACAGTTCGCTCCTTTAAGCTGGTGTTATGATGTTGCTGCAGATTCGACGCAGGACCTGCCACCTTGTCGGTCATTTTTGCAAAAATGTTTTAGTAAAATATTAGCAACGTTTTTTTTGTTTTTGTTTTTTAGATTTATATTTTTTTTGTGATAGGTCATATCATCTTTTTTGAGTGCCGATTGACAGCGCTAGTGATGATTGATCTTTTTTATCCAATAAGTAGTTCATTCCACTATTGGCAGCAATCCCCATTCCAAAATGGCGGATCGGCGCACTCGATTCCTGGATCTCCAAACTGGGCGGTCCTGGGTGTTTCTTAATGAATAAGTAGTGGCGAGTCAGCACGCTGCTCGTGCCCCTGGAAGAAGTCAGTTGTTTGACAAAACGGCGTAGGGAGGAGCGGCATGCTGACGTCACCACAGATTTACCTCGCTGCTATCCGGAAGAGCGGGCGGATAGTGAGAGCCGGCCGGCTTCAGTAAATTTTACACACGCTACTTTTATTCGATTGCCATGTGACTGCAACCCTTGCTTTTACCTAATAAACCTTTTAGACGTTTAGAGGATGGAGGAATCGGAGCCCGGAGTAACCCGGCTTACCTGTGAGGCCACGGGAGAACGTGCCTGGGGGCGGTGGCAGAGGAATAGGGAGGCGAAAGGGGAAGGGAGAGACGCAAGTCCTGGATGCTGCAGCAGAGGTAGGCTGGAAGAATCCTGCCTATCTGTTCTGACCCTGGGAGGTGGGAGCCGAATTCATCCCAAAGGTGTTCTTTCAGGTTGAGCTCAGCACTCGGTGCAGACCAGTCAAGTTCCTCCACCCCAAACTAGCTTGTCCATGTCTTTATAAATCTCTTCATGGGATCAGAGGCTGAACTGAGCTCTTTTCAATGCTCTGATCGGGAGACGCAGGAAAATTCCCTCTCCAGTCTCCTCCATGGACCAAAATCAGTGGGTAGAAGGCTAGCCCCTAGTCACCTCCAAAAGCTTTGGTCTGGTTGGTTTTGAATCTTTCTAATTCCTATATGGGTAGCATGAGTATTGGTTCTTAGCTTGGCTGGTGAGTGTGTACCAGCCGTCTTCTGACAGCAATAATACTGTTTATATTATCAAAACCTGCCACAGTCATAGCAGAATGAACCTCATGGGCAGAGCTTATTGCTGTCAGTGTTGGATACTTTTTGAGCAACACTAATCTTATACTGTAAATGTCCCTGCCTAGTAGTGGTGTTATAAAATGCTGTAATCAAGTCCCAGCTGGGACAAAACATCGAACAACTACGCATTGTGCTTAACACTGGAATTAATAACGCAAGCTATATGTGCTGAGTGTTACTCATGCCTGAAATTTTCATGTATTCCAAAGTGTGTTGATCATTATTTTCAGATTTGTCACTGCCAGACTGGATGTACTTGAGTAAGCTATTTATTAAGAATATATTCATAGCCAAAACTTTATTTCTTAAGTTATGGATAGAGTTGGGAATAGACAGAAGTTCTGTAAAAAAATGTTTGCTCCATTAGGCAGATATCTCTTCACGTGCTGTCCTAAAAGGAAGCATAAGTCTCCAAAGTCAGATGAAATCCCCTCCTTAGATAGTTGTGACTTTTACATTTCTTTTTATAATTAATTTTTTTTAACACATTTATTGGACAAAAGTAAATGGTGCAAAAGCATATTATACAAAGGCGACTGGAGTAAGGAAAAGAAAGCATGTGTTACAATTGTTTTATACACTGGTTGTAAATAAATAAATGAATAAATAAATATATTAATATATAGAATTAAAGTCATATTAAACCTTCAGTTTTTTTGTACTTTTACCAGCTTTCAGTGATATCCCTTACTGAGTATACAGCTTTTTTTATTTTTTAATCCCCTTTAACCACTTTGGCAGAACTGATTTTTTTTGTTTTAATGTTTTATGTTTGGACAACGGTTTATCAATGGCATATTTGTAGGAACAAAAATATAACAAAATTTATTTGAGTGCAAAGATACAAAATATAATACCCAATTTTTTTCTAAAATATATAATATGGAGTTGTGTCACGTAAACAGATACCAAACATATCAAGTCTTAAAATTGTATGCCCCCTGGATGCGTGTGGGGAAGCGTGGGTTTCGGTAATATATATATATTTATACAGGGAGTGCAGAATTATTAGGCAAATGAGTATTTTGACCACATCATCCTCTTTATGCATGTTGTCTTACTCCAAGCTGTATAGGCTCGAAAGCCTACTACCAATTAAGCATATTAGGTGATGTGCATTTCTGTAATGAGAAGGGGTGTGGTCTAATGACATCAACACCCTATATCAGGTGTGCATAATTATTAGGTAACTTCCTTTCCTTTGGCAAAATGGGTCAAAAGAAGGACTTGACAGGCTCAGAAAAGTCAAAAATAGTGAGATATCTTGCAGAGGGATGCAGCACTCTTAAAATTGCAAAGCTTCTGAAGCGTGATCATCGAACAATCAAGCGTTTCATTCAAAATAGTCAACAGGGTCGCAAGAAGCGTGTGGAAAAACCAAGGCGCAAATTAACTGCCCATGAACTGAGAAAAGTCAAGCGTGCAGCTGCCAAGATGCCACTTGCCACCAGTTTGGCCATATTTCAGAGCTGCAACATCACTGGAGAGCCCAAAAGCACAAGGTGTGCAATACTCAGAGACATGGCCAAGGTAAGAAAGGCTGAAAGACGACCACCACTGAACAAGACACACAAGCTGAAACGTCAAGACTGGGCCAAGAAATATCTCAAGACTGATTTTTCTAAGGTTTTATGGACTGATGAAATGAGAGTGAGTCTTGATGGGCCAGATGGATGGGCCCGTGGCTGGATTGGTAAAGGGCAGAGAGCTCCAGTCCGACTCAGACGCCAGCAAGGTGGTGGTGGAGTACTGGTATGGGCTGGTATCATCAAAGATGAGCTTGTGGGGCCTTTTCGGGTTGAGGATGGAGTCAAGCTCAACTCCCAGTCCTACTGCCAGTTTCTGGAAGACACCTTCTTCAAGCAGTGGTACAGGAAGAAGTCTGCATCCTTCAAGAAAACATGATTTTCATGCAGGACAATGCTCCATCACACGCGTCCAAGTACTCCAGAGCGTGGCTGGCAAGAAAGGGTATAAAAGAAGAAAAACTAATGACATGGCCTCCTTGTTCACCTGATCTGAACCCCATTGAGAACCTGTGGTCCATCATCAAATGTGAGATTTACAAGGAGGGAAAACAGTACACCTCTCTGAACAGTGTCTGGGAGGCTGCGGTTGCTGCTGCACGCAATGTTTATGGTGAACAGATCAAAACACTGACAGAATCCATGGATGGCAGGCTTTTGAGTGTCCTTGCAAAGAAAGGTGGCTATATTGGTCACTGATTTGTTTTTGTTTTGTTTTTGAATGCCAGAAATGTATATTTGTGAATGTTGAGATGTTATATTGGTTTCACTGGTAAAAATAAATAATTGAAATGGGTATATATTTTTTTTTTGTTAAGTTGCCTAATAATTATGCACAGTAATAGTCACCTGCACACACAGATATCCCCCTAAAATAGCTAAAACTAAAAACAAACTAAAAACTACTTCCAAAAATATTCAGCTTTGATATTAATGAGTTGTTTGGGTTCATTGAGAACATGGTTGTTGTTCAATAATAAAATGAATCCTCAAAAATACAACTTGCCTAATAATTCTGCACTCCCTGTATATATAATATACACATATATACACACTGTAAGTTATGAAATCCTTGTCGCTTCCAATTTCATTCAGTACAGAGGGAAATCGAGGAATGGATGTTCCTCAGTTTCCTCCTGTTCTCCATCCTGAAGAGGCTAGATGTGGTACTGGGCTCTCTCCCTTTTACAACACAAGGGGGGCCTGATGGGAAGAGGGTGATACCACACTGTCAGGTTTTACTGCTGTTTGTGTCCCCATTTGGGGGATTCACCCTTTCTATTTGTCCTGTTTACAATTATCATCAAAAATGAAAGTAAAAGAAAACCCCAAATTTGTGACACCAGAACAGCAATATAGGGAAAATCACTAGTTTTGGTGGCCTTGTTGACACACCAGGATTTCCTCACTTTGGAGGGATTTCTTCTCACTTCCTGTTTTGGCTTTGGGACAGGATGTGAAGGAAAATCTCCCCAATGGGACACAGATGACAAAAAAACAACAACACAGAGGTTATAGCCTTCTCTTAGGCCCTGTACACACGATCAGTCCAAACTGATGAAAACGGACTGAAGTTCAGTTTCATCGGTTAACCGATGAAGCTGACTGATGGTCTGATGTGCCTACACACCATCAGTTCAAAAACCGATCAAGTCCAACGCGGTGACGTAAAACACGACGCGCAGAGAAAAATGAAGTTCACTGCTTCCAAGCATGCGTCGACTTGATTCTGAGCATGCGCGGATTTGGAAATGATGCTTTTGCATACTAACCATCGGTTTTGACCTATCGGTCAGGCGTCCATCTGTCCAATTTTAAAGCAAGTTCTCTGTTTTTGGACCGAAGGACAACAGACCGATAGGGCCTACACACGGTAGGTTTGGACCGATGAAACTGAACTTCAGTCAGTTTTCATCAGTTTGGACTGATCGTGTGTACAGGGCCTTACTCTTACTTCTCTTACTCTCTTTAGTTCTAGTTTAGGCTGCTGATATGAGTCATGCCCACTGCCCCAGATTTCCTGTTTCAGAGTGGCAGTATCCTATGATGTCACCCTTGCATGCAGGGACTTACACTGTGTGCATCAATGGGAACACACAGCCCTATATGTCTACTGGAAACTGTTTCCTGTGAATAATTGAATTAGAAGGGAAGCAGCACCAGAAGAGCAGGAGCTAGCAGCTTTGAAAATTGTAAACTGCAAGTATAGCCTTTAATTATTCCAAAACACGAGAGAGCTATTAACTAAAAAGCCAACTTCTGTTTATTTAAAATAATGCACAGACAGAAAACTGCAAGTGCTGGGATAAAAATTCTAACAAATAATTCACTGGGGAATTCTCTTTTTACTGTGCTCAAAGTAGTGAGTCAATACATTTCTTAGGGTTTAATACTACTTTAACCACTATTGTCGAATGGCGGCTGGGCGGGACATTCATAGTTCAAGGTGGACATCATTTGATGTCCTCCTGAAACAGGTCACGCTGCTGCAAAAAAAAACAACTTTAAAAAACTCGCCACACCTCTTACTAAATACCTTGGACTGTCTACTTTCCAAAAAGAGGTAATTTGGGGGGTGTTTATACTGTCCTGACTTTTCCGGCCTCAAGAAATGAGCTAGGTTGTCAGTACATTAGGATTGATCAATTTTCAGATATACAGTATAGACCATAGTTTGTGAACTAAATAATATACACTGATTGGGGGGATTTTCACTAAAGAAATGTAGCAGAATAAATTTTGGCCCAAATTTATTGAGAAAGATTGTTTATTTTCAAAACTTTATAACACAAAATTAAGAAATCATGTTTAAAAAAAAAAGTCTGTTTTTTTGGTTTATATAGAAAAAAAATTACAAATCCAGAGGTGATTAAATACCACCAAAATAAAACTCTATGGCCCGGATTCACAGAGACTTACGCCGACGTATCAGTAGATACACCGTCGTAAGTCCGAATGTGTGCCGTCGTATCTATGCGCTCATTCTTAAAATGAGATACGCCTGAATTTTGCCAAGATACGACAGACGTAAGTGTCCTACGCCGTCGTATATTGGGTACATATTTACGCTGGCCGCAAGGGGCGCTTCCGTTGATTTACGCGTCAAATATGTAAATGAGCTAGATACGTCGATTCACGAACGTACTTGCGCCCGTCGCTGTAATCTACATCGTTTACGTAAGGCGGTTTTCTGGCGTAAAGTTAAACCACCAAAAAGCCGGTCTAAGTCGTTTAGGGTATGGACGCCGGAAGTGCCGTCGGATTTTACGTCATTTACGTAAGTCGTACGTGAATGGGGATGGGCGTAAGTTAGGTTCACGTCGTACGCATTGAGACGTCGTATCGTAGGGAGTATTTGCGATGTGATTCTGAGCATGCGCGCGCATGCGCCGTTCGTTCGGCCATGCATTCACATGGGGTCACGATTCATTTCAATACAACACTCCCACTACCAGCCTACTTTGAATTACGTGGACTTACACCGGCCCATTTACGCTACGCCGCCGTAACTTAGGGAGCAAGTGCTTTGTGAATACTGTACTTGCCTCTCTATGTTACGTCGGCATGGCGCATATGAGATGCACTACGCCCGCTTAAACATACGCCGCTCTACGTGAATCTGGCTGTATTTGTGTGAAAAAAATTATAAAAAATTCATATGGGTACAGTGTTGCATGACTGTGCAATTGTCATTCAAAGTGCAACAGAGCTGAAAGCTAAAAATTAGCTTAGGCAGGAAGGGGGTGAAAGTGCCCGGTATTGAAGCGGCTAACAATAAACAATAACTCTTTGTAATTTGTACATGCACATACAATTGATCAATAAAGTTTTTTTTTTTCATCTATTGTATTCTGAGTGTCAGACAGTTGTCCCTTTAACAGGTGACCCCATTGGAAGTTTGGATTTTCTGTATGAATGGCAATGGTCACCAGAACTATAGAGAGGTTGGATTCCCCTAGCAGGAACATACGGTAGACAGCAATACAAATCTAACTGTCTCCTACACTATGCCAAAAAAAGTTTGACCTTGTCTCGGGAAGGTTTGCCACCTTCCAGGAAGTACAAAGATGGATGTTTGTCTTCAGTGTTCCTAGAATTTTTGATATGTTCCTGCCACTACATTCATTTTACAGGATGGGAAGTTCGGAATAGGATTACATAACTATTAGACTTTATTATGAAGACAGAATTTTGGCTTGAGCATTTATTGTCAGCCGTCTCTAAAGCTGCACCAGCTAGGGCAAGGTTTTCAGTTTGTCTTAAGGTAGGGCCGGTCCTGCCAGCTCTATTCCTTATGGGTTACATTCAGACAAGGATGATGGAATATAGAAAAATATTTTTCTTGATGAAATAATCCTTAAATGATTTATTACCAGTTAGTTACAGATATCCAAAAAGTTGGGAGGATCGCAGTCTTTGAGAACTGAATTGGACAGCGCGGATTTGAAAATCAGTTGTCCAATTCATCCATTCAAATTTTTGGACTGGTTTGGAGTTAGCCAGCTGGGTGTTTTATTGGTCTGGAATATGGCCTCTTTTTGTGAAAAGAATATACTACATCCCTGGGCTGCCCTATATAGTTCAAGTCTTCATTATTTACCTACTGTTAAATGATCACTTTATTTTTTTATTTTGATAGACACTGGTGATCAGTCAGCCTCTTATATCAGTCCGCAATTTTTTTACATAAAAACTCACCCAAGCTCTACTACTGTGTTGGAAAATATACGAGCAGAGTATCGGCGCTCTGGCTTTGACGTGGACTGCAAGTCCATAACAATCATAAGCCAGCAACTCAATAGCTTCATCATTATAAAGCGTTATTGTTGCACTACAGCAATAGCAAACTCCACAGAATTCTAATGCGTTTAGGCCAAAGCCTTTCTCATGTTATGTGTCAGGCAACGTGGATTGTTGGAAACCATAATTTGCCATAAACAGAGACAATCAGGAAGTGGCATTGATGCCACTATTGTGAGCAAACTTTGCCCAAGGTAAGAGGTCCGACCAGTTGTTATGGTGGTTAGAAATGTAGCAAAGTAGGAACTGCTTCAAGGCTTGGTTGGCTCGTTCTGTGGCCCCATGGGACTGTGGGTGATACGTTGAGGAGAAGGAAAACTGAATTCCCAATTGTTCACAAAAGGCTTGCCAAAACCTGGATACAAACTAGCTACCCTAAGCAAAATGACATGGCACATTAAAAATGAGAAGCGGGGGGCGCTGACGACAGTGACATGTCACATTAAAGAAAGTTGAGAAGCGGGGGGAGGGGGTGTTCTGCTGTCGGAAATGACATCTTACATTAAATTGAGACTTCTTACCTCTTCTCCCATGCAGCCAGCGAGTTGAGAAGTGGGGTGAGGGGGCGAAAATGACTTCTTACCTGGCGGGGCCTCTAGTAATTTGGGGGGACCTAAGAGGCTTGCATAGTGAGCCTATAGGGCAAATCAGGCCATGCCGAGATGATAACCTTGGGTAGCCCATGTAACTGAAAGATCTCCTGAGCGAAAATGGGTGCCAATTTTTATGAAGCTGCAGCAGAATCGAGTGCTTAGACACTAAGGCACTGTGAACAGGTTGGAAGCCCCAGAGACGATTAGAGCCTGTGTATCGATGGATGACTCAGACCAAGAAAGGATAATGGAACTAGAGGCTTATCCTTCAGGATTACTGGGGACGCAACAATGCCACCTAAGGCCTGTCCCCTACAGGACTTCAGGTGCAGGCGTTTTTCCGGACTGGTAGGACAAGACTTTAAAAAGTGACCTGCCTGGCCACAAAAAATGCACAATCTCTCCCTCCTCCTAAAGGCCCTCTCCTCCGCAGAGAGACGTGTGAAGTCCAACTGCATGGGTTCTACTTCACTGGCAGACTTGGTACCAGGAGGCATGGGAGGTGAGGGAGGCAAGGGTGGAAATGAAAAGCTTGGAGCCTAACGTACAGGAGGCCTCCGCAATAAATTGCCTCCCCCTCCCCCCCCCCCCCCCCCCATCATCTTTCTAGCACAAATCATCTTCTCCCCCAACTCACCCCTAGCACATACCCCCCCCCCAATCCTCCCTCCAAGCACAAACCCTCCCAAATGTCCCCACTTCTAGTAAAAAGGTTGCCATAAATCCTCTTATGCCCTTTACCCAAACCCAGCTCTCCAAGCACAAATCCTATGCAAAGCTATCCTTTTAAATTAAACCCCCCTAAAGCAAAAAATCTACCCATCTCTCCTCCCCTGGTCCCTCCCACACCCCCCCCCCCCCACCACACAAATCCCCCCTCCAAGCACAAATCTTATCCACTCTTTACTAAACCCCCTGCCTGGTGATTGGCTGATAGGCACCAATCGCTGAGTGCAGGGTGTCATGGATTTCCCTATACCGAAATGTAGCAGATGATATTCAGGCACTCTGACAGCACATTGGGGGAATCCAGTATTGCGAAGGATAGGTTTGCTTTCAATTTTTTCCCGTTATTATTGTTTGTAAAGAAATACACATTCATTTGCTCCTCGGTTTAATAGGCCCGGCCTGAATCATCACAGATGTGCGCATCTCAGCAAATCAGGCAGCACGTCATTTATATTTGACCTGAACAAATACTTACAGGCAGCCTGGCTCAGGACAGAGACTTAACTTTTAATGAAATGCCGTGAAATATGGAGTGACATATTGACTCATTATTATTAACAATATAGACTCTGTCAGGGAATTGAGCTTTACTAAGGAATAGAGACAGTATTCATAAAGTTTTATGGTCTTCAGCAGCTTCATGAATTTTCAAAGATCCTCTGACATATTCCAGAGTCACAAAAACTTTTTAGAGTAGATGTAAACCTTCACTGGATGATATTTCATTTGCTAAAGCACTGTGAATCTTAAACAGTTGCCATTTGTTAAACATATCATTTTTTTTTTCACCTGTTTGTGCATCTTTGTTTTGCTGATCTCCTCCAGCAGCTTTCCACCCCTTCCTGTCTACATGAGTAACAAGTAGGGGCTAGAGTCTAATTGATCACACACAGGGTAGCTTGAACTTTATTAAACAGGTTCACAATAGGATTAACAATGCAAACAGGGTCAAATGCCAAAAGGGTGCGCATACAGTTCAGAAAACTAAGGCCTCGTACACACGATAGGTTAAACAGAGGACAGCGGTCTGATGGACCGTTTTCATCGGTCAAAAGCGATCGTATGTGGGCCCCATAGGTTATTTAACCATCAGTTAAAAAAAAGCTAACTTGCTTTAAATTTAACCGATGGATTCCTAACCGATAGGTCAAAACTGATCGTTAGTAGGCACGACCATCGGTTAAAAATCCAGGCATGCTCAGAATCAAGTCGACGCATGCTTGGAACATTGAACTTCATTTTTTTCAGAACGTCGTTGTGTTTTCCGTCACCGCGTTCTGACACGATCGTTTTTTTAACCTATGGTGTGTAGGCGCGACGGACCATCAGTCAGCTTCATCGGTTAACCGATGACAACGGTCCTTCGGACCGTTCTCATCGGATGGACTGATCGTGTGTAAGAGGATTTAGATATCCCCAAAACCTCTATTCCAAGCTCCAGCATATGAAGTCTGGAGGCTTTTACAAATAAAGGTTCTTCACAATCGCCTTAAATAATAATCCAATTTGATATTCACAGTTCAAAATGCTTACAGTGTTTATATAGACCCAAAAGCAAATGGGACTATTACATTCCTGACACATGCCGTGAATGTAACTGTATATTTAAACAGTTAAATCGATGGGTTTAGTTTTGCTTTAAGTTTACAGATATATACCTAATGCTGTAAGTGCACATATGATCACATATGATCAATACGCTGGTTAGACATGTGCGGTTCGTTCCGAATTGAAATTCGGATGAATTTCTCTTTATTCTTAAAATCGATGTATCGAATTTAAAACAAATCCAAAATAACAAATTCAACGTTTTTGAATCAAATTTGAATAGTTTTCTAATCAAATTAGATTTTCTAATGAGAATAAAATAGAATAGAAAATAAAGGAATAGTGTAGAATAAAATAAAAAATAGACTAGAATAAAATAGAAAGAATATAACCATCTTCTGAAATTCAGATTTTAAAGAGAATAAATTTGAACTTGAATTGAATAGAAAAGAACATGTAGCGGTACCCCCGTTGGGGCTGCTAAGTGATGTGGCCCATCTGTCACCCTGTACAGCCCGGTGTTCACCTCTCAGACACTCCAAGACAGAAAACAGTCCATGTGCTTGTTTTATGTTTTATTGAGGGGATTACACTTGGATAGGGTATAGGAAGTATGAGATGCCCAGTGAATTTAGAACAAATAATTGGGACAATTATTGGGACTCTTGTATATACAGGACACTCTTCATCCAGCACAACTCTGACTGCAGACTATTACTCCTACTTAAGCTTCCAGGCACCGCTAGCACCGCATGGTTAGGCCTGACACTGGCTCAGCCAGGCCTTAGCAACTGCCTTTTGCATGCAGGGACCGCAGGCCCCTTTAGTGTAGCAATGAAGGTTCTTGGTGCTAGCTGCCCAGCCTGCCCTAACTTCGATTTCTAAGCCCAGTAACCCATCTTCAGGCCCTGCCAGCCCTCCTGGCAGCAGCTGCCCCTCTCCACTGCCCATGATACCACAGTTCATACTGCTGGATTTGCACCCATCCCAGACTGCATGCTCCCAGTCTGCTCAGGTGTGTCTCCCCAGTCTTCCTGACTGTGCATGCCATTCACCAGCCCTCTCCTGGCTGCGACCACTTGTTCCTCTCCCTGAAGACCTGCCCTGGTAATGCTCTCTTCTGCTGTCCTCTCTTGCTCCTGTGCCTCCTGTCTGGAACCTCCACGTTTTCTTGAAGAGCTCTGTTCACACTCGAGCTCCAGGCCCAAGGTAACCCCCCCAGATTGGGGTGCTCCCTCAAAGACCCCAACAGCCTAGCATTCCATCTCCAAGCTCTGAACAACTCCAACTCATCTCTAGCTTGGCTGATCCTGGGTACAAGGGGTTCTGCCTCCTGCCAATCAAAGTTGGGGATTGGTCAGGCCTCCTTAGAGTACCCAGACAGCTCCACCTCTCCTCCTCTCCTTCCAGAACCCTCCAGAAGGAAGAGGGAGGTCCCAGTGATGCTGCCTGTGAATCACCAGCTGCTACTCTGAGGCTCTCCCAGTACACAATTAAAAATGACTGCCAGGCCTGCCTAAATTTACCTAACCTACCGAACTTCTCTCTCTAGCACCTACCTACACAGAGGGTGCTACAAATAGAATAGAAACACATAGAATTGAAAAAAAAGGAATAGAATAGAATCAAACATAATAAACAATAGAAAGGATAGAATAGAATTAATGTAATAATATAACCGTTTTACAAAATTCTAATTTCTAATAAAATGTATTTGATTTTGAATAGAATAGAGAAGAATAGAATAGAATATACAAATAGAATAGAAATAATATAACCATCTTCCAAAACTCAAATTTCAAATAGAATAAATTTGATTCAGAATGGAATTTGCAAAACATTTGAATTTATTTAAATTCAAATAAACAAAACAAATTCCGAAAACTAATTAAACTAAACTAATTTATGTAAATAACCAATCTAAACTAAATACATTTTTTCATTCTGCACATGTCCAGCGCTGGTGTATGGCATACAAAATCAGGCTGTGTATGTGTACAGCCATAAGATTGGTTTCCTGCTTTTCCCAGTAGATTATTTTTCTTATTACAGCACTGGGACTGATGGTGTGTCTATCGTAGGCAGAGACTCCACCTTGGGCAGGAAAGGTCCAGGTGTGAACATCTACCATACAGCTCTAGGTAAGAATCTGCAATGGTGTTTGCTAATGTAACCCTGTGCAATGTTACTGTATTGCAAAACATTTTTTTTCCACAAGATGGCAGTGTTTTCCGCAACTTAGTTATTGCACAACTCATACAGAAATGCTGGGGCCTCTGGGACTTGTGTGCTGTAAGCAGGATTCTTTCACCCAGATCAACTGGAACTGAACTACACCATCCATGAAGACTGGCAAAGAGGCAGAAGCATTTAAAAAGGGAAAAGCCAGAGAACACGAGGGGAGATGGGAGACTGTGTTGGAGGCCAGACATGAAAGAAAGCAGAGTGGATCCACGAGGGCCCAAGCTAGGGTCAAGTTGGGAAGTCACAAAGACCCCCAGAGAAGCTGATAATCCTGCGAAGGCAGGTTGCAGAACCTGCAGGCAAACGGACCAGATCCTCGTCACATTCACAGCCACCCCAGAGGGGGAAAAGGCCATCACTTCATCTTGCTGTGCCGGGCGAGAGGGTTCTTAACCCACACAACTCTGCCATTACACTCCAGACTGTTTTTTGCATCCAGTTGCTAGAGTCTAGAACAGTTATACACTGCTCAAAAAAATTAAAGCAACACTTTAAACATATCAGATCTCAATGGGCAAAAATCTCATGCTGGATATATATACTGATATGGACGGGGTAATATGTTAGGAATGAAAGGATGGCACATCATTTGATGGAAATGAAAATTGTTCACCTACAGAGGGCTGAATTCAAAGACACCCCGAAAATTAAAGTGAAAAAATTATGCAGCAAGCTAGTCCATTTTGCTGAAATTTCATTGCAACAACTCAAAATGGTCCTCAGTAGTTTGTATGGCCCCCTAAGTGCTTGTATGCATGCCTGACAACATCAGGGAATGCTCCTAATAAGACGATAGATGGTGTCCTGGGGTATTTCCTCCCAGATCTGGGCCAGAGCACCACTGAGCTCCTGAACAGACTGAAGTGCAAACTGGCAGCACTGGATAGACCGAAACATAATGTCCCAGAGGTGTTCTTTTGGATTTAGGTCAGGTGAGCGTGGGGGCCATTCAATGGTATAAATTTCTTCATCCTCCAAGAACTGGCTGCATGCTCTTGCCACATGAGGCCGGGCATTGTCGTGCACCAGGAGGAACCCAGGACCCACTGCACCAGCGTAGGGTCCGACAATGGGTCCAAGGATTTTATCCCAATACCTAATGGCAGTCAGAGTGCCATTGTGTAGCCTGTTGAGGTCTGTGCGTCCCTCCATTGATATGCCTCCCAGACCATCATTGACCCACCACCAAACCGGTCATGCTGAACGATGTTACAGGCAGCATAAAGTTCTCCGCGGCTTCTACAGACCTTTGCAAGTCTGTCACATATGCTCAGGGTGAACCTGCTCTCATCTGTGAAAATCATGGGGCACCAGTGGCGGACCTGCCAATTCTGGTGTTCAATGGAAAATACCAATCAAACTCCACAGTGTCCGGCAGTGAGCACAGAGCACACTAGAGGACGTCAGGCCCTCAGGCCACCCCCATGAAGTCTGTTTTTGATTGTTTGGTCAGAGACATTCACACCAGTGGCCTGCTGGAGCTCATTTTGTAGGTCTCTGGAGGTGCTCATCCTGTTCCTCCTTGCACAAAGGAGCAGATAACGGTCATGCTGATGGGTTAAGGACCTTCTACGGCTCTGTCCAGCTCTCCTAGAGTAACTGCCTGTCTCCTGGAATCTCCTCCATGCTCTTGAGACTGTGCTGGGAGACACGGCAAACCTTCTGGCAATGACACGTATTGATGTGCCATCCTGCATAAGTTGGACTGCCTGTGCAACCTTTGTAGGGTCCAAGTATCTCCTTGTGCCACCAGTAGTGAAACTGACCCTAGCCAAATGCAAAACTAGTGAAAAACAGTCAGAAAAGATGAGTAGGGGAAAAAATGTTGTCTTATTGTTGCCCATCTAGTGCATCGGTTGGTAATTTCAATTAACAGCAAAGCAGCTGAAACTGATTAACAACCCCCTCTGTAAAAACCCCTCCCATTCTGCTACTTAACTGACCAGATCAATATCCCAAGAGTTCTGATTCAAAAGTGTTCCTTTAATTTTTTTTGAGCAGTGTAGTACAGGCCTATTTAGGCACAGACACTATAACCCATCCAGTGCTACAGGCTAACTTCCTTACAGCCCTTTTCAACACTGTCTGCAGGATACCAGGATTCACCTTTGCTTCCTTGCTAGTTTCTGTGATACCTAATTGGACAGCCTTAAAGTGATACTTCACCTGGATCTGACATCCTTAAAGCGGAGGTTCACCCTCATAATAAACTGCAGCTCATTCAGACCAGCACACAACTACATAAACAGTCCACTATGCAAAAATTTTAAAATCATTTCAATACTTTTAATCAGGCGAAATTAGCAGGCACTTACGGGTATCAGTCCTGCGGGAGTGGGCGTGTCACTTCATTCCCAGATCGCAATGTCTCCTGGGAGCACAGTACCTGGCTTCCCAGGAGACGATGTATAACGCTGAATCAGGAAATATCGCAGGATTTTGTGATCAGCTGCAGTGCTTTGTGAGCTTGTGCTGATAACACTGCCCATGCGTGGGATAGAACGGTGAATGCTGGGATATCAGCATTCACCGAATTCCAGAAGTATTTGCTTGTGGGCTTCACAGTGCCCACAAGCAAGATGGAACCTGACAGGACGAATTTTTATAAATAATTCTTCACGGCCGAATGTGCATGCAGATGGCTCTAAAATTCAGAGACGTGAGTACACTGATAACTATGTTAAAGGCAGTAGATGTACAGGAAAAAAAAAAAAAAAAAAAAAAAAACGATTTCCCGCGGAACCCCCGCTTTAAAGTGATACTCCAACTTAACCTGATGTCCTTAAAGTGACTGTTCATCTTACTAGTGCTTATTAAAGGGGAACTCTGTTTGCCAGTCTACTATCCATTGGGCAACTCAGCTTTCCTCCAAATACAGTAGATCACATCTATATAGTGCACCAATGTAAGGGCCCCAACTAGCCGTAAGAAGAGTTCTTTATGTGCTTGAGGTTTCTATAAAAATGCACTTGCCTAAATTTCTGAGCGTTAACCTTGACTCTTCTCACTGAGAGCCCACAAGAGAGCTAGCCTAGAGTTTGTTCTTCTTCCTTTTTCTCTTTTGCTTATTTGGGGAAAATATCTCAGTTTGGGAGCTCACGTTTAAATCTTTAGTCTTGCAGGGCAGGTAGGAGTGGCTCAAAGTGGTACTGTATTGTGTTATATTTGCAAAATTTGATTTGCCGCACTAACAATCCAATATAGATACAAGTGACAGAATATAAAATAAAAAAACAAATCAAATGTGTCAAAAAGATGAGTCTCATCTGATGGAACATTCGGTTATATCACCTCACATAAAGTTCAAAATGTGAAAACTCCAATGTATTTATACATCTAATGTGTGCGTCCAATGTGGGCATAGACAAACAAAGACTAACATAGACTTGGGGGGCACACCCAAAATGCATTACATTAAAGATGATGCAGCTATGAGACCATACGAATAAAACAGAAGATTACAGCTCACGCATACAAAAATTACATTTAAATCCTGCAAGGATATTTAAAACACCTGAACATATTCAGCAAATAAGCAAAAATATAGGGATTTGGTCACACCATACGTCCATATGATGCTTAAGCCCACTACTGCATCAAAGTACCCCATTATTAGTGGGTCCTACACTATTCATAGAATGAAAGATCCTGCTTCTCAACCATGGGAGAAATGTGGGTATAGATGACAAACCAACAGGTGAATTACCGTATTTATGTCAGGACCATTAAGGTAAGTACTCACCGAGGCCGAGATGCTGAGGGCGGCTCACCTTTGCGACCCTGTGCAGACCACTCCCTGGTAAGGCCTGTTCAAATATTACCAGATCCTGTCTACGGACCATAGTACCATCCGAGGCATACGTACAGTCTGGAGGGAGAACTTCAACTGGGGACATAGGAACTGAAGACACCGGAACTGGAACTGGGGACACAGAAACTGAGGACATAAGAACTGGGACTGGGGACACTGGAACTGAAGACACTGGAACTGAAGACACTGGAGCTGAAGACACTGGAGCTGAAGACACTGGAGCTGAAGACACTGGGACTGAAGACACTGGGACTGAAGACACTGGAACTGAAGACACTGGGACTGAGGACACTGGGACTGAAGACACTGGGACTGAAGACACTGGGACTGAAGACACTGGAACTGAAGACACTGGAACTGAAGACACTGGAGCTGAAGACACTGGAGCTGAAGACACTGGAGCTGAAGACACTGGGACTGAAGACACTGGGACTGAAGA
Source organism: Rana temporaria (assembly GCF_905171775.1). NCBI lineage: Eukaryota > Metazoa > Chordata > Amphibia > Anura > Ranidae > Rana > Rana temporaria. The sequence continues at coordinate 375,635,590 of NC_053493.1, read as the reverse complement.
CACTGGAACTGAAGACACTGGGACTGAAGACACTGGGACTGAAGACACTGGGACTGAAGACACTGGGACTGAAGACACTGGGACTGAAGACACTGGAACTGAAGACACTGGAACTGAAGACACTGGGACTGAAGACACTGGGACTGAAGACACTGGGACTGAGGACACTGGAACTGAAGACACTGGAACTGAAGACACTGGGACTGAAGACACTGGGACTGAAGACACTGGGACTGAAGACACTGGAACTGAAGACACTGGGACTGAAGACACTGGAACTGAAGACACAGGAACTGAAGACACAGGAACTGGGGACACTGGAAAGGTAGGTACAGATTCTGAGGCATAGAAAAAACTTCCAATAGTACCCACTTGAAGAAGCTTTGGCCGAGGTGGGCGAGTTGGGCAAAGCGATATAAGGTGCCCGCTAGCACCACAATAAAAGCAAAGTCCATGGGCTCTTCTCCGCTCTCTTTCTGCCATAGATAGGCTGGACCGGATGACCCCGATCTGCATAGGTTCTTCCTCCTCCAAGGTAGGCGTGTGAGCATCCACAGAGATATCAAGACCTTGTGATGGTGAAGCTTCCTGGCTGGGCACATACAGGGTTTCATAATCTGGCACACACTGGGCTGGCTGGGTGTCATAACCGCACTGGGGCTTCCTATCCCTGGGTACCCGTAGGCCCCGTGAATTAAGAGCAGACCTGGGAGCGCTGGTCTTCTTGGAAACAGAAACATATGAGTCCAGCGCAGACATGAACGTCTCCCAGCTGTCCAAGACTGGACTCTTTTCCTGCAACAGCAGATGAGCCCACGATTTGATCTGCCCTGTTAGCAAATTGATGGAGGCTCGAACCTTAATATAATCCGTGGCATAGGTCCTAGGTCTGAGGGTGAACAACAGCTCACAATCGGTTTGAAAGCACAGGAAGGATGCACGGTTCCCATCAAATTTTTCTGGCATAAGAACAAATGGCTCATAATATACAGGTTCCGGAGCTGGGCGTGTTGTCTCTTTAAATTTTTGGACCTCCTGTTGTAGTTCCTGAATAGTATGATTCAGGCTGGAGACTTGCAGAGCCAGGGAGGAGAGCATCTTGTATAAGTCTGAGGACTCCATAACATTAGTTAGTCCATTATGCAAGGGTTTACCTTCTTGCAAGTTTTGAACGGCAACCGTCAAAACAGACACCTGTTGACACAGGTTTTCAAGGGGTGAGCATGCCCTGTCGGCCTCAGACATAATGGCTGGTTTGTACTGTCAGGACCATTAAGGTAAGTACTCACCGAGGCCGAGATGCTGAGGGCGGCTCACCTTTGCGACCCTGTGCAGACCACTCCCTGGAGTTAGAACAGAGGAGGGTCGGCACAAGGAGGCACCTGTGACGGGAACTGGTAGGCAGACTTGGTGCAGCTGACGAAAACAGGGCAGGTACAGAGGACTGGAGACAGTCGTTGATCAGGCAGGTAAGTCCAGAAGGGACCAACAGGAAACAAAGGCAAATCCGGGTCACAGGCCGTGGGTCAGGAGTTGGAGAGATCAGAGGAAGTCCGTGAGAGCAAGCCAAGGTCAAGGGGCAGGAGACAACAGCAAATCCGATAAGCAGGCAGGGGTCAAGGGTAGGAGATGGCAGAGAATCGTCAAGGTCCAATCCGGGTCAAGCAGGTCTGGGTATACAGGTTTCCAAGGTTCTCTCACAGGGTAAAGCTGACAACGAACCAGCAATTAGCAAAGGGGAAGGGGCTGGCTTAAATAGGCCGCACTGGCCACTGATTGGTCCAAAGTAACATGGGTTCAGAACCAGGCTCCAAGGGACAGCAAGCAATGTAATACTTGAGCAGTGGCTCAGAGGCAAAGAGCTGGACTCACAATGGACAGGTCCCAGGTTCAATTCCACCCAGAGCCAACTGGGGAAATGTGACCGTAAAGGGCAGTGCCCTGACAATTTATCGGCGTATACCGCGCACTATTTTGCCCTGAAAATCAGGGCAAAATCGTGGGTGCGCGATATACGCCGATACCCGCTTTCCCGCCACGAGTTTGAATACTGCGCCGGCATATACAGAGCGCAGTACACTCGTGAATCTTCGGGCAGTCTCGGCGCCTCTCGCACTGACGTCCTGAACGTACAGGACGTCAGCGCGACAGTTGCCGAGCCTGCCCGAAGATTCACGAGTGTACTGCGCTCGGTATATGCTGGCGGAGTATTCAAACTCGTGGCGGGAAGGACGCGAGGACGCCGCAAGGACGCCGCAGAAGGACACCGGACCCGCCGAAGAGGACACCGGACCCGCCGAAGAGGACACCGGACCCGCCGAAGAGGACACCAGACCCGCCGCAGAAGGACGCCGGACCCGCCGAAGAGGACACCCGAAGCCGCAGAAGGACGCCGGACCCGACGAGGCCGCCGATGGACGCCGCGCAAGACACCAAAACTGTAAGTACAAAAAAACGAAAAAACTTTTTTTCCACAGGATTGGGGGCCACTTTAGGGGTGCGCGGTATACGCGGGAGCGCGTTATACCGCGATAAATACAGTACCTAAGGGCACCTCCACCATAAGATAAAAATGGCTTCTTACCAGAAATGATGGACTCTTATGTCACGTACACACGATCGGTTCATCCGATGAAAACGGACCGATGGATTTTTTCATCAGATATCCGATGAAGCTGACTTTCATCAGTCTTGCCTACACACCATCAGTTAAAAATCCATTCGTGTCAGAACGTGCTGATGTAAAACACTACGACGTGCTGAGAAAAATGAAGTTCAATGCTTCCGAGCATGCGTCGACTTGATTCTGAGCATGCGTGGATTTTTAACCGATGGACTTGCCCACAGACGATCGTTTTTTTCTATTGTTTTTTAACCATCAGATAATTTTAAAACAGGTTCTAAGTTTTTTCACCGATGGGGAAAAAGAATGATGGGGCCCACACACGATCGGTTCGTCAGATGAAAACAGTCCATCGGACCGTTTTCATCAGACGAACCGATCGTGTGTACGCGGCATTAGTCAAAAGCGATGTGAATTAATATCACTTAATAAAAAAAATATTCACTTCTTTCCTTATCTCTGGTTAGAGCAATACCACCCGGATGACGTAAATTTTGACTAAATGCGTAGGGCGGAGTTCAAGCCCATGATGTCATCAGGCACGATGAAACCACAAGGTGGTTGGATCAGCTCCCAGGACTGGTATTTTATTCTACATGCTTGATTTTACAATTGTTATTGTGAGTAATTAGTTCTTCCTTGCTTTTTATAAATACAAAATACAGTTTTACACTATGTGGACATCTTTGATTCATTTCCCATCATCACTTGTGATATCGCTCTAACCAGAGAGGAGGAAAGGAGTGAATGGTTTCTTTCTTAAGTGATATTTATCCACACAGGGCTTTTGACTCCTTTGACTAAAGCCTCGTACACACGATCAGTCCATCCAATGAGAACGGTCTGAAGGACCGTTGTCATCGGTTAACCGATGAAGCTGACTGATGGTCCGTCGTGCGTTCGCACCATCAGTTCAAAAACCCATCGGGTCAGAACGCGGTGACGTAAAACACAACGACGTGCTGAAAAAAACGAAGTTCAATGCTTCCAAGCATGTGTCGACTTGATTCTGAGCATGCGCGGGTTTTTAACCGATGCTTTTGCATACTAACGATCGGTTTTGACCTATCGGTTAGGCGTCCATCGGTTCAATTTTAAAGCAAGTTCTCATTTTTTTGACCGAAGGTTAAATAACCTATGGGGCCTACACATGATCGGTTTGGACTGATGAAAACGGTCCTTCAGACCGTTCTCCTCTGGCGATCCTATCGTGTGTACGAGGCCTAAGAGACCATTATTTCTGTTAAGAAGCCATTTTTACGTTATGATGGAGGTACACTTTGGTGATTCACCTGTTGGTTTGTCATCTACCGTATTTCCCTGAAAATAAGACCTACCCCGAAAATAAGACCTAGTGTGATTTTCGGGAAGGGCTGCAATATAAGCCCTACCCCGAAAATAAGCCCTAGTTTACAGTACTGTTGAAATACTAGAGTCCACTCTATTACAGTGTTATTAAGTGTAGATTGTGTGTGGGTATGTGTTTATGCGATCTAGTTGTGCCAAATACCTTTGGCATATCGCTGACCTCCCGCTGCTCTACTCTTCTCCTCTCCTCTCAGCTGTCAGTGGGGGATCTCAAGCCCCCCTCCCTCTGCAGTTCTCGGAGCTTGGAAGAGACTTCCGACGGGGCACAATAGCGCCGAGCGGCGCACAGCTGATGTCACTCTGCTTTACTTTTTTGCAAGCTGTCAACGGAGGATGTTGGGCACCCCTTCCTCTGCAGTGCTCAGAGCTAGGATGAGGGCTCCGGCTGGCCATGGAAGCACCGAGTGGTGCTCAGGGGAGAGCCTCGGTGGGTTACAGATGTGCCAAGCACTATAAGAAGGTATGTGGCACTAATGGATTGCAGAGACATACACATTTTGCAATATGTGGTGCTGTATGAGTGGATTCTAGGATTTTACAAGCACTTTACACGGTTCCACAGGGGATTTCTGACAGGCATGGGGGAGAGAAGACAGCACATGGCATGATAAGACCTACCCCGAAAATAAGCCCTAGTGTGTTTTTGGCTGCCAAAATGAATATAAGACCCGGGCTTATTTTCGGGGAAACACGGTATATCCTCATTGGATGTACACCTTGGACTTATAAATACAATTCACATTTTGAACTTTATGTGAGGTCTTATAACGGACTGTTTTATCACATGGGACATATTTGATTTGTTTTTTAATTTTATATACTGTCACTTTGTATTTTTATTGGATTGTTAGTGCAGCAAACCTAATTTTGTACATTATTTACAATTTTATCCAATGTTTATTTATTTTAATTTTTTTACCAGCAGATTGTTTGATCTAACGATGCAATCATTTTTGATTCTTTATTGTGTTATTTTGCATTTTCCTATTGGTGTCTTCTTTAAAAGAGTGTGTACATGTTTATCCTTTGTGTGACAGCCAAGGGAGTCACCTGGCAAAGGTATTTTGGTGCTGTCACAGGGGCAATACTCTGCTCAGGGCTCAGTGGTGAACCAAAATACTTATTGGCTCCTAAGGGCATAGAGCCACACTAATATTCTTACAATGTATAATTGACATGGCATTATTTTCTCAACAAAAATGTAATTAATTTTTAAGGGATAATGGAGTTTTAAATTGAAATAGCTTTTGGGAAAACTCAAAAAAGCATCCACACTGAGAACACGTCATCGACTACCTTTAAAACCTCTCAACATAAAAAGTATGAGAGCGCCTGGATGACAATCCGCTCGGACAGTGTCAGCTAAGTAACAGGAGACGACTTTACTGAGCGGCGATAATCCTCCTGTTGCAGACATGGGTTCCTCGAGGCTTAAGTGAAATGTGTATTTTAATTGGCGTAAAGTAAGAATTACATCAATGCTTAACGGGACACTGCTATCATAAGCAGGCTTGAGTTATGCTCATGTTGAAAAACAAGGTTAGAGTTCAAAAATGTTCTGTATGGAGACAGTTTGACACTGAAGTCTCGAGCGGGACTGTCAGTTGAGGCAGAACGATAAATCAAAAAGCACCGCTTGCTGACGTGACATATAAAAATGTATTATTATATTATATAGGATTTATATAGCACTAAGAGTATAAATATACAATATAAAGGGACACAATACACCAACAGCACAATTCAATACAAGAGGGTTAGAAGGGCTGTACTCCTGTAAGCTTACAATCTAAGAGGGAGGGGCTTGTGAAACAAAAAGTAGTGGCTGTGAGGGATGAACTAATGAGGGAAGTGGAAGATTCGGTTGTTAGCTGAAGGCAGAATAGGCATCCCTGAAGAGTTGAGTTTTCAGGGATCGCCTAAAAGTGGACACAGTAGGACATAGACAGACAGATTGGGGTAGTGAGTTTCAGAGGATGTGAGAGGCTCTGGATAAGTCCTGGAGACGAGCATGGGAGGAGGAGACAAGGAAGCTAGAGAGCAGGAGATCTGGGGAGGAGCAGAGAGGATGGTTTGGGTGGTATTTGGAGAGAAGTTTGCTGATGTAGCTCCGGGCAGAATTGTAAATGGCTTTGTATGTTATTGTTAGTGTTTTGAATTTCATTTGTTGGGCAAGGGGAAGCCAGTGGAGTGATTGGCAGAGAGGGGTGGCGGACACTGAACAGTTGGTAAGGTGGATGAGTCTGGCAGTGGCATTCATGATAGACTGAAGCTTGCGGAGAGGTAGGCCAATGAGGAGGGAGTGACAATAGTCAAAACTTAAGTTTAGTTTTTTAAAAAAATGATGTGTCCCTTGTGCTAATGGCTTCTGCTTTAGTTTAAACCTTTCATCCTGTGGATCCCCCTACCCATGCCCCAACAATCTTTCAGTACGGTAGGGATTAATAGACTCTAGACTTGCGTGGCTCCATAGACAGACACACAGCTCGGGAGGGGGTATCCTGTGGAGGCATACGAAGAAGAGGAGGGGCCAAGATCTCCGGCAGGGGACCCCAGAAGAGGGGCTTCAGGGTCACGTTGTGCAAAACCATTGCACAGAGCAGACGAATATAACATGTTTATTATTACATAGTTACATAGTTAGTCAGGTTGAAAAAAGACACAAGTCCATCCAGTTCAACCACAAAAAATAAAAAAACAAAATAAAAAACACAGTTAAATCCTATACACCCAACTCCATACCCACAGTTGATCCAGAGGAAGGCAAAAAACCCCAGCAGAGCATGATCCAATTTGCTACAGCAGGGGAAAAAATTCCTTCCTGATCCCCCGAGAGGCAATCGGATTTACCCTGGATCAACTTTACCTACAAATCTTAGTACTCAGTTATTTTATGTACATTTAGGAAAGAATCCAGGCCTTTCTTAAAGCAATCTACTGAGCTGGCCAGAACCACCTCTGGAGGGAGTCTATTCCACATTTTCACAGCTCTTACTGTGAATAAACCTTTCCGTATTTGGAGGTGAAATCTCTTTTCCTCTAGACGTAAAGAGTGCCCCCTTGTCCTCAGTGTTGACCGTAAAGTGAATAACTCAACACCAAGTTCACTGTATGGACCTCTTATATATTTGTACATGTTGATCATATCCCCCCTTATTCTCCTCTTCTCAAGAGTGAATAAATTCAGTTCCTCTAATCTTTCCTCATAGCTGAGCTCCTCCATGCTTCTTATCAGTTTGGTTGCCCTTCTCTGCACTTTCTCCAGTTCTCCGATGTCCTTTTTGAGAACTGGTGCCCAAAACTGAACTGCATATTCCAGATGAGGTCTTACTAATGATTTGTACAGGGGCAAAATGATATCTCTGTCTCTGGAGTCCATACCTCTCTTAATACAAGAAAGGACTTTGCTCGCTTTGGAAACCGCAGCTTGGCATTGCATGCCATTATTGAGCTTATGATCAACTAAAACCCCCAGATCCTTCTCCACTACAGATCCCCCCAGTTGTACTCCCCCTAGTATGTATGATGCATGCATATTCTTAGCCCCCAAGTGCATAACTTTACATTTATCTACATTAAACCTCATCTGCCACTTAGTCGCCCAATCAGACAGAGCATTGAGATCGGCTTGTAAATTGGCGACATCCTGTAAGGACGTTATTCCACTGCATAGCTTGGTGTCATCTGCAAAGACAGAAATGTTACTTTTGATCTGTTGTTGATCTGTTACATTTTTTTTTTAAATAACAAACATTTTATACTTACCTCCACTGTGCAGTTAGTTTTGCACGGAGTGGCCCCAATCCATGTCTTCTGGGGTCCCTCGGCGGCCGTCTCTGGTCCTCCCCGCAATTAGTCACCACAGTCATGCAAGAGCTCGCATGGTGGTCACTAATTGCGGGCGCGCTCCCGTGATACAGCGAGCGGCCTTAGTCGCTCACTGTATCACTCGGCCCCTCAGCGTGCCGTGTCACTGGATGTGATTGACAGCAGCGCCAGCCAATGGCTGCGCTGCTCTCAATCCATCCGCTCTAGCCAATCAGCGGCCAGGCTGAGCGGCGAAGAGGATATCGGGAGCGCACGGGACTTTCGACGGGTCAGGTAAGTAAAATGGCAACACCAGATGTTTTTTCACCTTAATGCATAGATTGCATTAAGGTGAAAACAATTTTTCATTTACAACTCCTTTAAGGTCCATTTCACACTTGAGTTGCCCATTTTTGTAGGTTTTGAGCGTCTTTTGAGGTTTGAGTGTTTTTTTATTTTGTATTGTTAGCCAATAGAAAACTAGTTACTAGAAAAAACAATGCTTGAAAGGTGTTCCAACTGAAGAACCAAAGATTCCCCTGGAGACGGACTTTAAAGGCACTAAATACAAATGCAGTGGGATAAATAAAAAATGTACTTTTATTAGACACACATTAATAAAAACATTTTCATGGAATGAATGCAACAGAAGTTACTGGAGGTACAAAAACTGGTAGGTATAAAGACGACCCATAAGATGATCTCCACCCTGTTCTCCTACTGAGGTCCACTGGGGCCACAAAGTGCAAATCGGCCCCAAAGGAAGCTTGTGTACTTTGACTTAGGAGCTTCAATTTTCAAGCAACACTATTCTCAAGTGTGAATGGGCACCATGGAGTATAATGGAAATCCTTCCAACCGCTCCGATGTAAATGATGCCTAATACAGGTCGGTGAAGTGGGCATGTCAGAGTTTGAGGGCAGTCTTTGCTTCATCTATATTACATTTTCACCCAAAAAAATGAATATGGTGAATTCAGCAAACCCTCCCCACACCCCCGGTTCCTGCTGCACTTATCTGATTCCTATTCCTCTACATTTTCTTTTTTAGCGGCCGAGAAAGGGTTAAAATCACTGCAAAGCACCTCTGCAGAGGCACTTTGCAGATGGTATAGACGTGGTGCCCATTGATTTCAATGGACAGGAGCGATGGAGGAGTGGTATACACACCGCTCCAAAGATGCTGCTAGCAGGACTTTTTTTTTTACCATCCTGCTAGCTCACCGCTCCCGTATGAAAGCCCTTTGGGGCTTTCACACTGGAGAGATAGCAGCGGCTGTTTCAGGTCGCTTTGCAGGCACTATTTTTAGCATTATAGTGCCTGCAAAGCGACCCAGTGTGAAAGGGGTCTTATACAGTGATCAGTGCTAAAAATATGCACTGTCACTGTGCTGAACCTGGCTTGAAAGGGGTTAAACATCAGGGGCAATCAAAGGGTTAACTGTCTGCCTAGCCAGTGTTTTACTATACTGTGTGTGCTGCTTTTACTTAGGGAAGTGATTAATTTTACTTCCTAATTTGCAGAGATAAAAGATCCAAACCTTCCTCCATGTCAAAACCGCGATCTGCCTTGTTTACATAGGCAGAGCTCTGTTCTGTGTCCCTGTCCGACGATTGGTGGGTGCTGGTCGATGTCCACTGCCCAGCCTCTGCAGATCTGCTTCTGCTGTGATTATGTGTGCGTCCCCTACTGTAGGTGCAAGTGCAGAATCATGTACAGTATCTCACAAATGTAAGTACATCCCTCACATTTTTGCAAATGTTTTATTCTTACTTTTCATGTGACAACACTGAAGAAACGACACTTTGCTACGTAGTAAGTAGTGAGTAGTGAGTGTACAGCTTGTATAACAGTGTAAATTTGCTGTTACCTCAAAATAACTCAACACACAGCCATTAATGTCTAAACCGCTGGCAACAAAAGTGAGTACACCCCTAAGTGAAAATGTCCAAATTGGACCCAAAGTGTCAATATTTTGTGTGGCCACCATTATTTTCCAGCACTGCCTTAACCCTCTTGGGCATGGAGTTCACCAGAGATTCACAGGTTGCCACTGGAATCCTCTTCCACTCCTCCATGACGACATCACAGAGCTGGTGGAAGTTAGAGACCTTGCGCTCCTCCACCTTCCATTTGAGGATGCCCCACGGATGCTCAATAGGGTTTAGGTCTGGAGACATGCTTGGCCAGTCCATCACCTTTACACTCAGCTTCTTTAGCAAGGCAGTGGTCATCTTGGAGGTGTGTTTGGGATCCTTATCATGTTGGAATACTGCCCTGCAGCTCAGTCTCCGAAGTACTCCTAACCTGGTTGCCACCACACACACTTGACACCATCTGAACCAAATAAGTTTATGTTGGCCTCATCAGACCAAAGGACATGGTTCCAGTAATCCATGTCCTTAATCTGCTTGTCTTCAGCAAACTTTGCTGGCTTTCTTGTGTATCATCTTTGGAAGAGGTTTTCTTCTGGGACGACAGCCATGCAGACCAATTTGATGCAGTGTGCGGCATATGGTCTGAGCACTGACAGGCTGGCCCCCCACCCCTTCAACCTCTGCAGCAATGCTGGAAGCACTCATACATCTATTTCCCAAAGACAACCTCTGGATATGATGCTGAGCACGTGCACTCAACTGCTTTGGTTGCTCATGGCGAGGCCTGTTCTGAATGGAACCTCTCCTGTTAAACCGCTGAGGGGGAACTCAGGGGAGAGACGCGGTGTACAGCACCAGCAGCGGATCCCAGGAGAGGTGGTAAAGGACTGCTCTGTGCAATACCAAGGTGTAAGCCTTATTTTTCAACTTCCTTTAACAGACCAAGCTGTCGAGCAAAAGTGGCAGTTAGAAGGTTGAGACACACTAGGTAACACTGACATGGCACCCCAATGCTCTAAGGCAGGGGTGCACAACCAGTAGCCCGGGGGCCAAATGTGGCCCGCGACCTCCTGCTCTGGGATGGCATAAAATAGTGCAGCTAACCTGCAGGAAAGCCACAGGTGAACTGTGCTGCACCCGTGGTAAACAGTGCATCAGTGTGAAAGCAGCCTTAAGCCCCTTTTACATGGTCAATCCGACCCAATCGGGCCCTCCATTCACCTCTAAGGAGTGGAAAATGTAAATGGACTTATATCCGTTTATAAACGCCTACCTCCAATCCAATCCGCAAAAAAAAAAAAGAGTGGGCTGGCATCCATCCACTCTGCTCATTGTGGCCCGCCATAGGTAACCAAGTCATTTAAGTGGCCCTTGCTCTTCAAAAGATTGGGCACGCCTGCTCTAAGGGAACGTTGGGTGGCATTAAAAATGAATGGCAACAGTAGTGGTCCAATTTTCAGCATGTTAGGTTGCATTGGTAGCCCATTCATTTCAATAGCTGCCATAACACACCACACATTAATGCACCACAAAAACGTAACTGAGGGTTATGCAGTGCTGTGCCATTCATTTATTGTGGTTCTAAACCTGCTGACCCCAGAATAGTCTCATGAGTGCCTTTTGGTAAACACGGCCCGTGTTCTGCTCTTCGTTCCTGCCTGGTTGTCTGTATACAACTTCTCCGATAATTATCCCAGCAGCTGGGGCCGATGAAGTTTCAGTCTACACAGCAGGTCTGTCCCCAGCTAACGCCGGAGTCCTGTCATTCCTGCGACTAAACACAGACATCCATATTAGCTATTGAGCTCAACGTTCCTCCTGTTTTCCTCTTACTAGTGGAAATGATTTTTGTCAATGTATGGTTTCCACTTGGCAAGTGAGCTATTTATGATGGCACCTAAGCCTGCTTTTCACTGCATTTTTTTGTGAGCTCCGACTTTCGCCAGTTGTGGAATGGAAAGAAAGCTAATTAAGCTTGACTTGTTGGCAAATATGCAGTAGCTTCTCGTTACTTACACTTACTGGTTCCAAGAATACCAAAACGACCTGTTCTGTTTGTCTAAGGTTACCCAGTCTCTACTGAACTCATATATTTCATATGAATAGCAGACGGAGTCCAAATTGGCCAGGTTCACTCTTTAAAGGGACAGTAATCATGAGATAGAATTTGTGGAATAAAGCAAATCCAAAAAGGAACATAGAGATTATGAATGTATTCTCTAGTCATTATTATCAGGACTAAAATATACCTTTTTTAGGGACAGAAGTAGAAATATTTTGTATATTTTGAACATCCCACAGCAGGTGTAGCGTTTGCCTCTTTTCATGTGTTTAACCTACCTATTCTTAGCTGTTCTGTTGAAAAATTCTTATGTTTCCAGAGTCCAATAGCTCAAGCTAAATTTTTCAGCAGCACATTCATTTTGCAAAGAGAATATTTATTGGAAAAGTATCATGATTAAGTTACATTGCCAACATTTCATGGTGCACTGGTAAAGTACATGGCCTTGTCCACATAGGTGCTAAGGTCTGTATACTGTGAACAAGCTGTTCTTTTCATTTAGCTAGATTCAGATAGACTGGCTTAATTTTGAGGCGGTGTAGCGTATCGCATATACGCTACGCCGCCATAAGTCAGAGAGGCAAGTGCTGTATTCACAAAGCACTTGCCTCCTAAGTTACGGCGGCGTAGCGTAAATGGGCCGGCCTAATTCAAATGAGGAACAGGGGGGCGTGTTTTATGTAAATGACTCGTGACCCGACGTGATTGACGTTTTTAACAAACGGCGCATGCGCCGTCCGTGGACATATCCCAGTGTGCATTGCTCCAAAGTACGCCGCAAGGACGTATTGGTTTCGACGTGAGCGTAAATTACGTCCAGCCCCATTCACGGATGACACGGGAACGACGGCCATACTTAACATTGGCTAGGCAAGCTATTTGTTCGACTAACTTTACGCCGGAAAAAGCCTTACGTAAACGACGTAAAAAAATGCACCGGGCATCGGCGTATCTAGCTCATTTGCATATTTTACACCAAAAATTTAACGGAAGCGCCACCTAGCTGTCAGCGTAAATATGCACCCTAAGATACGACGGCGTAGGAGACTTACGCCGCTCGTATCTTAGCCTAATTTAAGCGTATCTGGTTTCCAGAATACGCTTAAATTTACGATGGCGTAGATTCAGAGTTACGACGGCGTATCTACTGATACGCCGGCTTAAACGTCTCTGAATCCAGCTAATTGTCTCTAAACTGAACAGACACAGTCACTTATCATAATGTTAAAAGTGTGCAGGTGCGTGGACCAGAACACACACTGTCTGCATTTGGTGTTGGTGTTAGAGATCTTATTCAGCAAGGCTCATTCCCGAGCTGCAGCTCCTCATTCTTATGTGCATGTGCAGAGTTGTGAGCATAGAAGCCCAAGGTGAGCACAAACTAGATTGCGTGTGCAAATGCACTTTGGCGCATATGTGCACATGCATCCATAGATTCTGCCACCCAGCAGCCTATTAAAACTGAGAGTCTGCCTGGCCTTAGTGCTGAACTGTCTTCATCTTTGGTTCCTGATTCTAGAAAGTCTACTAACCTTGTTCTAGACCGGGCTACATCAGACACCTCTCTTGGATTACCCCTGCCTGTTATGTCTGCTACTTGCTTATGTTACCGACCTCTGCTTCGATTTCTGACTACGTCTCTGCTTCCTGATCAGGTACTCCACTACCAGCTTTCTGCCTGTTCCCTGACCCTGAACAGGTTTGCCTGGCTGCCACTGAACAAGGCTTGTGACCAGACTCCACCACTGGAAGGACTCTTGTGTCTTCAAGCTACAGTTCACTATTCAGCTTCCTGGCACCTGTGCCCTTCCCCTGCCCTAGCAGTTCCTGTCTCCACTACCAGGGGAGCTTGGTCGGGAATTGTGCAAGGGGCCACCCTCGTCATTTCGGGCTCCACAGTCAGGTATGTGACAGTTGGTCACCCAAACACTTGTCACATTAGGACAAGCGACTGTGTGCATGCAGCTGCTGCTGCATCCTTAGAGGATTTTTGCCTGCAAGCAGGACCTGGAGTACAGATCAAGTCCACCAAACATGACCCATTTAATTGCATGGAGAAGTGCTGTAAACGTCTCCCTAGTGTTCACTGGACAGAGGCCTCAGTGCCCAAGAGTACAAGGCCTATTAGTTTCAATATGTTAAAGCGGGGGTTCACCCTAAAAAAAATTCTAACATTACATCCAGGATACTAACAACATTTACAGTATGCAGGTCTTTTTTTTTTTATCACAGTACTTACCGTTATATTGTGATTTTCTCCCCGGCTTCCAGGTTCTGATTGCTGCGGGACTGGGCGTTCCTATCCCTGGGTTAGTTGATTGACGTCTGGTGAAACAGTTCCCATGTCGCACAAGGCGCAGTCAGCTCTACACAGCGGGCGCAGGCACCGTATAGCGCCGACTCGCAGCTCGGCTATTTACGGAAATCTGGTGACGCGCCTTGTGCGACATGGGAACTGTTTCACCAGACGTCAATCATCTAACCCAGGGATAGGAACGCCCAGTCCTGCAGCAATCAGAACCCGGAAGCCGGGGAGAAAATCCCAATATAACGGTAAGTACTGTGATAAAAAAAAAAAGACCTGCATACTGTAAATGTTGTTAGTATCCTGGATGTAATGTTAGAAAATTGTTTTTAGGGTGAACCCCCACTTTAATTTCCACACCCTATCTAATCTAGAAAAAATGGTAGGGTAGAAGAATAGGATACTATATTTAATGATCATAGTCCCATGCTTCCCATTTCCAAATATAAACTTTCAGGGTTTAGCGTTTTGGCTCAAGGCCTGCTTTAACCATTCACGTATAACCAAAATATATAAAAAAAAAAATATTTAGATTTTTGGGTAGCGTGGTTAGATTTTATCACTGTCTGTATCCCCAATAGAAAATTGTACTGTTTGTCCTGGTAACCATTATCATCGAAACTGAAAATGGGGTAAAATCCCCAAATTTTGTTTTCACCAGAACAGAAATAGAGGAGAAATCCTTCAGCTGGGACACTTGTTACAGATTACTTCTCAATTTAAATTTCCGTTTACAGCACAATTAATTAATTGAAATCTACCCAATGGAACAGATTCAGAAAAAAAATTCACATAGGTTTCGATCATTTTCTACTTTATCCAACATTCAGGCCTTGTACACACGACCGAACATGGCCGCTGAAACTGGTCCGTCGGACCAGTTTCCGCGGACATGTCCGACCGTGTGTAGGTCCTACCGGACAGTTTTCCGGCCTAGGTTTCCAGCGGACAAAAGTTTCTTGGCATGCTAAGAAACTTGTCCGCTGGAAGCCTGTCCGTCGGACATGTCCGATGGTTAGTACGACTCATCGGACATGTTCGCTGGCCCGAAATCCCACGCATGCGTCAAAGTGATTCGACGCATGCGTGGAAGCATTAAACTTCCTGGTTCGCGCACGTCGCCCCGTAATCATTGCCGCCACGTCACCGCGTATTCTGTCCGCGGGGAATTTGATCTGATGGTGTGTACATACATCAGACCAAAAGATCCCAGTAGACATGTCCGATGAAAACGGTCCGTGGATTTTTTTCCGATGGATTGTTCGCTCAAACTTGTCTTGCATACACACGTTCACACAGATGGTGTCGGAAATTGCGAATGTCAAGAATGCGTACAACACTGCGACGAGCCGAGAAAAATGAACTTCACTGATTCCGAGCATGCGTAGGATTTTTGTGTTGGAATTGGCTGCAGACGATCGGAAAAATTGAGAACCAGCTCTCAAACATTTGATGTCGGAAATTCCGACAGCAAATGTTCGATGGAGCCACGGTCGGATTTTCCGACAACAAGCTCACACCAAGCTTTCCGACAACAAGCTCACACCATGCTCTATGGACATTACCCATGATTAAGTCACGTGGCAAGTGACGATACGCGTGGGGGAGGAGGCTGCCATACGAGACCTGTCGGAAGTTCCCGAGTGAGGATCTCTACAATTCGTTACTGAGCGGCTTTCACAAAGAGGGGGGAAATCGTGAGTGTATCAGCGCACAGCGCCTCTGATTCTGCTTTGGAGCTTTGCAGCATTACACTATTGTGTGTTTCTTTCTCTCCCTCATGTATTTCACATCCTGCCGTGATTTGTGTGGCGTGGATCTGAAGTAACTGCATTGCATATTATTCAACAAGCCTGTGTGGTATCATCACACTGAAGTGGGTCTGAATCCATTTGTAGTGCTCAATAGCCACCCTAGGCTGTGTTGGTTTGTTTGCACTGACATTCACTTTCTGCTGATTAAACACGCACTGTTAACCCTTCAGAGCAATATCCATTCAACTATAGGGACGGTTATTGGAAACCTTATGCAGTCGATGCTATTTTGATTTTATCACATTTGTTTGCGGTGATAACAATACCGAGTTCACTCATCAGTATTAGCAATTTTTGTTTGTTTTTTATCACATTTGGCATCTGATCTTTTGTAGTAGAGATCACATTAATTAGTTGTTTTTAGCGCATATGTACATTATTTACATTGTTTATGGTTTGGTCACCTTTTTTCACATACTGCAGCTTTTTACATGTGATTATTAATTGTGTGGTGTAATTTTGGATCTAGTAGCGCTGTAGTTTATATATTATTAATTAAGCTCACACCAAACATTTGTTAGGGTGCGTCTAAGCGCCCATTCTTTTTTGTGCATTCTAGGACAGCCTAATAACTTCCATTCCAACTAACGCCACAACAAAACGCATGGTATTGTGTGTGCCAGATGTTTAGGGGTGCCATTAAGTATTGGCACCTGCATGCATCTGCAGAAGGCCGTGCGTTTTCATGCAGTGCAGGAAAACGCATGATTTTTATGTTAAGCCTTTAGAAAGGCTAGAAAATGTAAGACTGTTAACAATAAGAGTTCTAGCATGTATGTCTTTTTTTTTTTATATACAGACAACTTAAAGTGGAGGTTCACCCGGAAATATGAATTTTTAACCTTAGATTCATGCTCATTTTGTCTAGGGGAATCGGCTAGTTTTTTTAAAATCAAAGCAGTATTTACCTTTTTAGAGAGCGATCTTCTCCGCCGCTTCCGGGTTTGGGCTGCGGGACTGGGCGTTCCTATTTTAAATTGACAGTCTTCCGACAGGCTTCCGACGGTCGCATCTATCGCGTCACGATTTTCCGAAAGTAGCCGAACGTCTTTGCGCAGGCGCCGTATAGAGCCACACCGACGTTCGGCTTCTTTCGGCTACTCGTGACGCGATGGATGCGACCGTCGGAAGCCTGTCGGAAGACTGTCAATCAAAATAGGAACGCCCGCTCCCGAAGACCCATACCCGGAAGCGGCGGAGAAGATCGCTCTCTAAAACGGTAAGTACTGCTTCGATTTTAAAAATACTAGCCGATTCCCCTTGACAAAATGAGCATCAATCTAAGGGTAAAAGTTATTTTTAGGGTGAACTCCCGCTTTAAAGAGGAGCTCCAGTCCCCATAATAGATTTTTTTTTAAAAGATCCCCCATGATCGTTATTATTTTTATATTAACCACTTGCTTACTGGACACTTAAACCCCCTTCCTGCCCAGACCAATTTTCAGCTTTCAGCGCTCTCATACTTTGAATGACATTGGGCGATCATGCAATGCTGTACCCATATGACATTTTTATAATTTTCCCCCCACAAATAGAGCTTTCTTTTGGTGGTATTTAATCACTACTGGGTTGCTTTTTTTACCTTTTTAAATAAAGGTAATTTTTCTCCTTCATTGATGTGCGCTGATGAGGCGGCAGTGATGGGTGACACTGATGGGCACTGATTGGCAGCACTGGTGGGCAATGGTAGGTGGCACTGTGGGCAAAGGTAGGTGGCATTGATGGGCACAGATGAGGCCTTCTGCATGAGGGTCCAATGTCCCTCTGACAGAAGTCGGTGATCAACTTTTTTTTCCCCTTACGCTGACAGCATGAGGGAAAAAAAATACTGATTACTGATCTTCTGTTTACATCACGTGATCAGCTGTCATTGGCTGACAGCTGATCATGTAGTAAGGGACCTGGACCGGCCCCTTAATCTGATCTTTGATCACCCGAGTCTCAGACTTGACGATCACAGAGCGCACCGCACGCATGCTTGGGAGGACGTCTATGGATGCCCTCCCAGCAAATAAGGCCTGTGCTGTAGCTGTCTTTCGACTATAATAACTGTATTTATGCAGGTTGTTAAATCTTTCAATATTTACCTGATCTTGGAAGCAGGCAGGGGCATCTCTGCTGTGGGCATCTGAAGCCCTATTGTGTCCATTTCCGGGTTTCGGTGCAGCTGGCTACCCAGCATGCACCTATTGATCTTGTGCCTGTGCAGCAACGACACTGTGCAGTGCAGTTTGTCCAGAACAGGTTAACATAGAAAAGTGATAGCAGAAAAAAAGACAGAGTAGTCCATCGAGTCTGCCCATTTTTTATTTGTCTTTTGTTTTGTTTTACCATATCGATGGTGGTGGCGGTAGACGTACCTGCCCTGTTATGGCAACCAACCTGTCAATCGCATAGAAATCCAGAAAATGGCACCTACTGTACCTTCGCCTAGCATTGTGTAATTTCTGGTTTTGATATAAGGCAGAGGATGCCCATTGACTCCTGGGATTGATTACACCGGGTATCCCAGGATCCAATGGGAAAAAGGAAATTACGTACCTCCCCACAGCGAGAATGTACAGAAGTGGAAATTTTACCTGACAAAAAGGTATCACATGTGAAAAAAAAATGACACTATCCAAAAAAAAAAAACATCGGCAACACATGCAGCTGTAGATGTAAATTAGGATGGAATGCCGCTTCAACTCAATGAAGATTGAAATAAACCTAATTTCGATCACAATATAAAAATAATAAAAGAAGAGCAGAACGTAGAATATCTAGAGAACACATTCTGAAGCAGGAAAAAAATTATGATGAAATAGTAATAATAATAATAAAAAAACTAACACAAAGTGGCTGCTTATACAGAACAAGGAATTGCAGAGCAAAATAGACCAGGTTAGTACATGTGCTGGTATTGTAAGTGTATCTTTATAGATAGGTTTGTGGACATTACCACAGCATCCGTTTTTATGTATTAACAGCCAATAAAATGATTGTGTTTACTATTTATACTGTTTAGTTTAGTAAAATTAATGTAAGAATATAAAATAAACTGTATTCATTGCATCTGAGTGCATAGAAATTTCCATTCAAATCTTGTCCCCTAGGTGGTGCATACACACACAATATTACAGAGCTACACTGCTTACCTGTCAAGACTTTTGTTACATGTATGTAAACCCATCTTCTGTGGATCGCTTCTCAGAGGCATTTGACAGGTTGGTCATGAGGTGATATATTGCCTCCTCACTGCCCCTTTTAGCCCACGGTTTAAAATGTGGCCGATTCATTTGATTGGATTGCTTTTGGCGGTGGTACTGCTCGCAGGATGATGCATACGGTGCTTTTTTTTTGCACTTGCTCTGTAAAAGTTCTAGGCAGGTGTGAAAAATACTGTCACTTAAAAATGCTTTCAGAAATAGAAGTGTTAATACTTTATTTTTTATGAATTAACAAAATGGAAAGTAACTGAACAGAAGAGAAATCCAAATTAAATCAATATTTGGTGTGACCGCCCTTTGCCTTTAAAACACCATCAATTCTAGGTACACTTGCACCCAGTTTTTGAAGGAACTCGGCAGGTAGGTTGTTCCAAACATCTTTGCGAACAATGGATCTTCTGTGGATGTAGGCTGCCTCAGATCCTTCAGGCTTCTCTGTAATCCCAGACAGACTCCATGATGTTGAGATCAGGGCACTGTGGGGGCCAAACCATCACTTCCAGGACTTGTTCTTCTTTACACTGAAGATAGTTCCTAATTAATGACATTGACTGTATATTTGGGCTCATTGTCATGCTGCAGAATAAATTTGGCCAATCACACACCTCTCTCACCATTGTTTCTGACCAAACCTCCATCTCCATTTGCAAAAATGCAGCCCCAAATTTTCAAAGAACCTCCACCATGATTTACTGTTGCCTGCAGACACTCATTATTGTACAGCTTTTCAGCCCTTCGAGAACAAACTACCTCCTGCTGCAACCAAATATGGACTTGTGAGTCCAGAGCAACTGCTGCCATTTTTCTGCATCCCTGTTCCTATGTTTTCCTGCATAGGATGTGGAAACAAGGCTAAGCGACTCAACTACACATGAAAACATAGGGACTGGGGCACAGAAACACTATGGTTATACATCTTCTACAGTGTACTCCAATGGAGGGATCTGTAAGAGGATCTGAAGCCCAGGAGCTTATTGTTTCTCTGACTGTGCCTAGTGCTCGACCCCGGTTGTTAATGGCACTAAATATTCCTGGCACCCAAGAGAACCGCTAAATGTTCCTGGTACCCAAGAGAACTGCTAAATGCTCATGGCACCCAATGCCTCGTTTCCACTGAGCGGATCGGTTCGGTTCGCTATTTTGGGTGTTTCCACTATGAAAGCGTGCCATAAAAGCGAACCATACCGGACCATTCTGGGTCCTGCTTCAGATGTGGGGCCATAGAAATGGAACGGTTCCATTAGGGCGGACCTACAAATACATCTCACTGATTGGTGGACGCGCTAGGCATTTTTTCTAAACCTGTATGGTCCCGACGTTCCGATTTGCAGTGGAAACACTCACGAGAATAGACCGGTCCATTCTAAACCGTTCCAAACATACTGACCCGAACCGTTCCGTGGAAACAAGGCACAAGAGAACCGCTAAATGTTCCTGGCACCCAAGAGAACTGCTAAATGTTCCTGGTACCCAAGAGAACCACCAAATGTTCCCGGTACCCAAGAGAACCACTAAAGTCTCATGGCACCCAAGAGAACCACTAAAGTCTCATGGCACCCAAGAGAACCACTAAATGCTCATGGCACCCAAGAGAACCGCTAAATGCTCATGGCACCCAAGAGAACCGCTAAATGCTCATGGCACCCAAGAGAACCGCTAAATGTTCCTGGTACTCAAGAGAACCACTAAATGCTCATGGCACATAAGAGAACCGCAAAATATTCCTGGTGCCCAAGAGAACCACTAAATATTCCTGGTACCCAAGAGAACCACAAAATGTTCCTGGTACCCAAGAGAACCACTAAATGTTCCTGGAACCCAAGAGAACCACTAAATGTTCCTGGTACCACTAAATGTTCCCGGTACCCAAGAGAACCACTAAAGTCTCATGGCACCCAAGAGAACCACTAAATGCTCATGGCACCCAAGAGAACCGCTAAATGCTCATGGCACCCAAGAGAACCGCTAAATGTTCCTGGCACCCAAGAGAACTGCTAAATGTTCCTGGCACCCAAGAGAACCGCTAAATGTTCCTGGTACCCAAGAGAACTGCTAAATGTTCCTGGTACCCAAGAGAACCACTAAATGTTCCCGGTACCCAAGAGAACCACTAAAGTCTCATGGCACCCAAGAGAACCACTAAAGTCTCATGGCACCCAAGAGAACCACTAAATGCTCATGGCACCCAAGAGAACCGCTAAATGCTCATGGCACCCAAGAGAACCGCTAAATGCTCATGGCACCCAAGAGAACCGCTAAATGCTCATGGCACCCAAGAGAACCGCTAAATGTTCCTGGTACCCAAGAGAACCACTAAGTGCTCATGGCACATAAGAGAACCGCTAAATATTTCTGGTACCCAAGAGAACCACTAAATGTTCCTGGTACCCAAGAGAACCACTAAATGTTCCTGGTACCCAAGAGAACCACTAAATGTTCCTGGTACCCAAGAGAAGAAATTACATAAATCCAAACTTTCAGAGATGACAATGAGGAACATCTTTTAGAACAGAGTACACACATAACCCTACCAGGCCCCCAGTTACGTGGACTGAGAAGAACTAAAGTGGTTGTAAAGGCCTCAGCTGTCCTATATTTCTGAACCAGTGGATGGGGTTTACTATCCTGGCAGAAGCTGTGTTTTTACAGGTTTCCCGTTGGTGCTGTTAGTTTGCTCGAGTGCTAGGAGTTGGGAAAATTAGTGTGATGCAAGATAGATTGTTTGCACGGGTCCTTAAAAGACAGCTTGCTACCACAGTCCCTGCTGGTGTGCTCTGCGGCTCCCAGTTTTTATAGACATCTTGTAACAACAGAGCCAATACGGACGTCAGCACATTAAGACCACCTATAATTTGGGGTCTTTGCAGTTGGTAAGAGGCTTTGGGGGTTATTTACGAAAGTCAAATCCACTTTGCACTACAAGTGCAAAGTGCACTTGAAATTGTACTGAAAGTGCACTTGGAAGTGCAGTCGCTGTAGATCGGAAATGAGAGGAAGCTCTACCATCCAATCATGTGCAAGCTAAAATGCTGTTTTTTATTTTCCTTGCATGTCCCCCTCAGATCTACAGCGACTGCACCTCCAAGTTCACTTTACTTGTAGTGCAAAGTGCTTTTGCCTTTCGTAAATAACCCCCAATGTGTGGAGATTTTGGGCTTCACTTTATTTCAATTCACACATTATTTGTATTTTCAAGCTGATTCTAAAGTTTCTACTTTTTTTTTCTTTTTAAATAACAAACATGTTAAACTTACAATAGCTGCTCTATGTAATGGTTTTTGCACAGAGCAGTCTTAATCCTTTTCTATCCCGTCTTGCCTAGTCCCAAGCCTCCTGCTATGGGGGTTCTCGAGCACACTTGCTCCTGGATAGCGATCCTGTGAATGGACACGGTCAATTCACACACACAGAACGGGGCTCACCCGCTCACTCCTCATAGGCTCACTGACAGATTCCTGTGTATATGTTTGCCAGCAGTTAAGGTATTAATGATGGAGCTCTAAATCTGACCATAGACGGTTCAAATATCAGCCGGGCCCTGCTGAACCAAGCCAAGATTTTAACCATTAACCCCTGGTTGCAGGAAAGAAAATGGCACCATCTATGGCCGGGTTTTGAATCCATCTACATCAAAGATAATATAGTTCAATCTCAGTGTAGGCTCAAATGTTACCAAAGACGACCAAACAACCTGCAAAAAAAATCTCTCTGTGTTTTACCATCAACCATCTAGAATATCAGCAACATCTGCTAAAAGGTTTTGCATCTTGAAACACGCTTCTCCTTTACCCAAGGCGTAAAGATATATTTAATAGGCTTCAAAGGGGAAATAAAGCACAAAGTTTCTCGTCCACTTAAACACAATTTACTGCCATCTTTGTATTTCCTCTCCAATCATGCTGCATCAAGTGGGATCATAAAATGGTCTCTTGCAGGTTCAGTAAAACAGTGGAAAGGGTAGACACATTATGAAACGTGAGATATTGTGCTGAGCCCTCTTTATTTCAAATAAATACCTTTTTTTAAGTCGCTATTTAAAGAATGACTCCTTGGAGTAAAGATTCTATTTTATGAAGGCAGATGTCCTGACATCGTACAATCCTGACTGCTGGCTTCAGCTCTTCAGTCTTAGGACCGATCTCTGGAACCATCAGATTCTCCATGTGATGCTGCGTGAGAGTTAACAAAACGAAAGGCTTACTCTGACCTCTTTCCTGGATGCCCCTTCAGTCTAATGCCGCGTACACACGATCATTTTTCGGCATGAAAAAAACATTGTTTTAAAAAAATTTAATTTAACCACTTCCCGACCGCCTCATGTACATATACGTCGGCAGAACGGCACGGACAGGCACATCAACGTACCTGTACGTGCCTGCCTAGACGTGGGTCGGGGGTCCGATCGGGACCCCCCCCCGGTACTTGCGGCGGTCGGGTTCCCTCGGGGAGCGATCCGGGACGACGGCGCGGCTATTCGTTTATAGCCGCTCCTTCGCGATCGCTCCCCGGAGCTGAAGAACGGGGAGAGCCGTATGTGAACACAGCTTCCCCGTGCTTCACTGTGGTGGCGTATCGATCGAGTGATCCCTTATATAAGGGAGACTCGATCAATGACGTCAGTCCTACAGCCACACCCCCCTAAAGTTGTAAACACACACAAAGTGAACACTAACTCCTACAGCGCCCCCTGTGGTTAACTCCCAAACTGCAACTGTCATTTTCACAATAAACAATGCAATTTAAATGCATTTTTTGCTGTGAAAATGACAGTGGTCCCAAAAATGTGTCAAAATTGTCCAAAGTGTCCGCCATAATGTCGCAGTCACGAAAAAAATCGATGATCGCCGCCATTAGTAGTAAAAAAAAAAAAAAATAATAAAAATGCAATAAAACTATCCCCTATTTTGTAAACGCTATAAATTTTGCGCAAACCAATCGATAAACACTTACTGCGATTTTTTTTACCAAAAATAGGTAAACGAATACGTATCGGCCTAAACTGAGGAAAAAAAAAATGTTTAGATATGTTTTTGGGGGATATTTATTATAGCAAAAAGTAAAAAATATTGATTTTTTTTCAAAATTTCGCTCTATTTTTGTTTATAGCGCAAAAAATAAAAACCGCAGAGGTGATCAAATACCACCAAAAGAAAGCTCCATTTGTGGGGAAAAAAGGACGCCAATTTTGTTTGGGAGCCACGTCGCACGACCGCGCAATTGTCTGTTAAAGCGACACAGTGCCGAACTGTAAAAACCCCTTGGGTCTTTAGCCAGCATATTGGTCCGGGGCTTAAGTGGTTAAAAAAATGTCATTTAAAATGATCGTGTGTGGGCTTCACATCATTTTTCTGGTTCTGAAAAATTACAATTTTTTTTTTTCGAGCATGCTGCATTTTTTAACGACGTTTTAAACTATGTCGTTTTTCGGGTTGTAAAAAATGATCGTGTGTGGGCTAAAACGACGTTAAAAACCCGCGCATGCACAGAAGCAAGTTATGAGACGGGAGCCCTCGTTCTGGTAAAACTGCCGTTGATAATGGAGTAAGCATATTCATCACGCTGTAACAGACAGAAAATCGCGAATCGTCTTTTACTAACACGGAATCGGCAAAAGCAGCCCCAAGGGAGGCGTCATCTGCATGGAACTTCCCCTTTATAGCGCCGTCGTACGTGTTGTACGTCACCGCGCTTTACTAGAGCATTTTTTAAAAACGATGGTGTGTGGGCAACGTCGTTTTAAGGATGAAGTTGGAAACACTTAGTTTTTTCTAAATGCCGAAAAACTTCGGTTTTTTTCATGCCGAAAAATGATCGTGTGTACGCGGCATAAGGATCTATCTCTGTAGCAGCCTGATTCTCCCTTTGATGCTTCTTGCATGAGTTGAAGTGTTACTAAACACAGGACCCTGCATTCACTGTATCTGATCTCCCACAGTACACAGAACATGGAAATGCAATTATTTTAGTAAATATAAACTGAGAAATACCTTTTCTCATCAGCGGTATATAGCAGTCCTATGACTTCTATCAGGGTCTGGTTAAAGCTTGTAGGAGACATTTTTATTCTACTCAGACAACAGGGCTGCATAATTACTGACCCTCTGTCTGGACCAGTACTGATCGCATGCACTCGCCAAAGAAAAAAAAAAAAAAAAACTCTCTAGCAATACACACCAAACTGAGCATGTGCAGACTGCCTCCAAAGGCTCTGTATTATCAGGGGATTATCGGGAACAGTGGAGATGGGGGGAGGATCGGAGAAGACAGGATAAAGTTGCCACCTCGTCCCTTTAAACCCGAACACATATAAATTACACAGGTTCTGAGGCTAATTTAAAGTAGGTAAGGTACCAAGTGAGTTTAATTTCCACCTTAATCAGCCACAGAAGCTGTGTAATTAATATGTGTTCAGTTTTAAAGGGATGAGATGGCAACCCTAAGACAGGATCAAACAGCCTTTTTACACAATGCAGAGGATTAACCCCAGTGAGTATAACAAGCATGCTTTCCTACATATACAAACTGTTGTGGGTTTGGTAATACTTTAAAGTGACCCTAAATAATATCCTTATTCTCCCAAAATATTCTATAGACTTCTAGTACTTAATGAAAAATTTCACTCTCTCAATCAGCATTGACCATTTTAAATCCTTCTGCTGCTAGCATTAGTAAGCACAGTATCTCACAAAAGTGAGTACACCCCCAACATTTTTGTAAATATTTTATTATATCTTTTCATGTGACAACAGTGAAGAAATTACACTTTGCTACAATGTAAAGTAGTGAGTGTACAGCTTGTATAACGGTGTACATTTTCTGTCCCTCAAAATAACTCACACAGCCATTAATGTCTAAACCGCTGGCAACAAAAGTAAGTACACCCCCTAAGTGAAAATTTTCGAATTGGGCCCAATTAGCTTTTTTCCGTCCCTGGTGTCATGTGACTTGTTAGTGTTACAAGATCTCAGGTGTGAATGGGGAGCAGGTGCGTTAAATTTGGTGTTATCACTCTCACTCTCTCATACTGGTCACTGGAAGTTCAACATGGCACCTCATGGCAGAACCCAATGAGGATCTAAAAAAAAACAAAATGGTTGCTCTACATAAACATGGCCTAAACTATAAGATTGCCATGGCCCTAAAACTGAGCTGCAGCACAGTGGCCAAGACCATACAGCGGTTTAACAGGACAGGTTCCACTCAGAACAGACCTCGCCATGGTCGACCAAAGATGTTGAGTGCACATGCTCAGTGACATATCCAGAGGTTAATAGACGTATGAGTGCTGTCAGCATTGCTGCAGAGGTTGAAGGTGGGGTCAGCCTGTCAGTGCTCAGACCATACACTGCAAACTGCATCAAATTGGTGTGCATGGCTGTCGTCCCAGAAGGAAGACTCTTTTAAAAATGATGCACAAGAAAGCCCGAAAACAGTTTACTGAAGACAAGCAGACTAAGGACATGGATTACTGGAACCGTGTCCTGTGATCTGATGAGACCAAGATAAACTTATTTGGTTCAGATGTTGTCAAGCGTTTGTGGCAGCAACCGGGTGAGGAGTACAAAGACAAGTGTGTCTTGCCTACAGTCAAGCATGGTGGTGGGAGTATCATGGTCTGGGGCTGCATGAGTGAACCATGAATGCCAACGTGTACTGTGACATACTGAAGCAGAGCATGATCCCCTCCCTTCAGAGACTGGGCTGCAGGGCAATATTCAAACAAAATAACGACCCCAAACACACCTCCAAGATGACCACTGCCTTGCTAAAGAAGCTGAGGGTAAAGGTGATGGACTGGCCAAGCATGTCTCCAGACCTAAACCCTATTGAGCATCAAGTGGGGCATCCTCAAATGGAAGGTGGAAGAGCGCAAGATCTCTAACATCCACCAGCTCTGTGATGTCATCGTGAAGGAGTGGAAGAGGACTCCAATGGCAACCTGTGAAGCTCTGGTGAACTCCATGCCCAAGAGGGTTAAGGCAGTGCTGGAAAATAATGGTGGCCACACAAAATATTGACACTTTGGGGCCAATTTAGACATTTTCACTTAGGGGTGTACTCACTTTTGTGGCCAGCGGTTTAGACGTTAATGGCGGTGTGTTGAGTTATTTTGAGGGGACAGAAAATTTACACTGTTATACAAGCTGTACACTCACTACTTTACATTGTAGCAAAGTGTCATTTCTTCAGTGTTGTCACATGAAAAGATAGAATAAAATGTTTACAAAAATGTGAGGGGTGTACTCACTTTTGTGAGATATTATAGATGGGAAAGTATATCAGATTTACTTGTTTTAAAAACGTTTTTATATAAATATTATATATATATATATATATATATATATATATATATATATATATTTATCTTCAGTCACTTCTTGGTTTTTGGCCTAGGCAAGTGATGTCATCCCAGGAGTCTTCTGGAGAGCAGGAGGGGTTTTCTCAGGTAAGCACACACTTCTTCCTGATGCTACATGGATCATCTGCACTTATTCAAGATGGCTATGGCCAGAAATATTAGGGGGAGGGGGTTTCAAAGTGATTTCTCAGCAAAATATAGAATGAAGATGAATGGGGGAGTTAGCACTGAATATTAAACATTTATTAAATGCCATTTTTGGTGCTCAGATGTAGTGTAGTTTCACTTTATTGGCTCTGTAATCTATTTTTAAGAAAATGGTTTGTTACTTTGTATTTCTGCCTCCTTGAACATGCTCTGTGATTGGCACTGGAGGGAGCTTGTCCCAGAGCTCCTATAATCACTTGAGACAAAGAAAGGTCTCGGGGCAGCCACACATTCGTGCTGTCCCTGGAATGGATGTGTAAGTGTGTGTGAGCGTTAATTTCAGACTGGACTCCAAACAAGCCCCGCCCCCAAGGCTTTTAGCTTGGCTCCTCGGAGCTTAGTCGTGGGGACTAAGCTCGGAGGGGTGGAGCGAAGCACATTGGGGTGTGGCCTGTTAGGAGTCAGTGGTTAAAGCGGGAGTTCACCCGAAATTTTTTTTTTAACATTAGATTCATGCTCATTTTGTCAAGGGGAATCGGGTAGTTTTTTTAAAAACGAAGCAGTACTCACCGTTTTAGAGAGTGATCTTCTCTGCCGCTTCCGGGTATGGTCTTCGGGACTGGGCGTTCCTATTTGATTGACAGTCTTCCGACAGGCTTCCGGCGGTCGCATCTATCGCGTCACGAGTAGTCGAACGTCGGTGCGGCTCTATACGGCGCCTGCGCACCGACGTTCGGCTACTTTCGGAAAATCGTGACGCGATGGATGCGACCGTCTGAAGCCTGTCGGAAGACTGTCAATCAAATAGGAACGCCCAGTCCCGCAGCCCATACCCCGGAAGCGACGGAGAAGATCGTTCTCTAAAACGGTAAGTACTGCTTCGATTTTAAAAAAACTACTACTATTCCCCTTGACAAAATGAGCCTCAATCTAATGTTAAAAATGTACATTTCCGGGTGAACCTCCACTTTAAGGTTGCCACTTACACATCCATTCAAGGGACAGCACAGATATGTGCCTACATATAGAGTTCCCACAGTTGTATATGTAATGGCAAATTTCTTAAAATACCAAAAAAAGCATTTTTTAACTGTTACATTGCAATCAATCCTTTTTAATAATTGTACCTATGGTATAAAAATGCCTGCACAATTCTAAAAGAAACCAGAGTTAGACCTCAATGTCCTGTATACTCTGCAGTCTTGCAGACCTGGTCAGACACACTTTCACTGTTCCTCCACACTACAAGTGTGCATGTGGAAGCCTGTGCTGAAAAGTGAAGCCTTTATGTATCCATGCCAGCATAGAGCACTAGCATAGCAGTGCAGGAAGAGAGAGAAGAGAGAGAAAGGTATTTTAAGCAAAAGTCAGGTAAACATAAAAAACATAGGGGTTGATTTACTAAAACGGGAGTGTGTAAAATCTGATGCAGCTGTGCATAGTGGCCAATCAGCTTCTAACTTCAGCTTGTTCAATTAAGTTTTGACAAAAAAAAAACAACAACCTGGAAGCCGATTGGTTTCTATGCAGAGCTGCACCAGATTTTGCACTCTCCAGTTTTAGCGAGTTATGGGCTTCATGAGCGAACAGTCTCAAATGTGTACCAATATCCCCCTACTGATCAATGTATAAACAAACTCCATTTTAATTAGACTTTTTTGGTACGTTAAAAAATGAGTACAAAAGAGAACAATGTTTGGATGGGTTGTTCTCTTTATACTATTTATTGGATGTACCTAAAAAGTCCCATTAAAATGGAGTTTGTGAACACATACTGTAAATAAAATAAAAAAACATAGTGGCACAAGACTATAAAAGAGAGATTTTTTTTAGCTTTATAAAAACCTAAAAACTTAAAGAAGAAAAAAAACACCCATCTGATATCAGTCTAAAGAGGACTGTATCATTACCAAGCAATGTACCATCCAACCATTAAAGTGGTTGTAAAGGCGGGAGGGTTTTTTATCTTAATGCATTGCCGTGCTTGTTGTGGTGGCACTCGGCACTCGGGACGAGCCAGAAGCACCGAATAGGGGCCAGAGAAGAGGAGGATTTGGGCTGTTCTGTGCAAAACCACTACACAGAGCAGGAATTACATTTTTTCTTAGCATCACATTAAAGCGGAGCTCCACCCTAATTACAACATTGCTTCTATTACACTTGCGCTATCCAAAACGCTAAAAAACGATGTTTTCGTTTTGTAAATCTGTACAGTACCTGCATAATTGGTGAGGCTTCCGGTCTGCATCGTTGCGGGAATAATACGGTCATTGCGTCACTTCCCGTGCGATGCAGTGCACTCTGGGAGCATCTCTCCATAGCTCCCTGTCTTCACTGGGCAGCCGTCATATCAAATATCGCGCGATCTCTAGAGCAGGATGTGACGTACGAGATAAACAAAGGAAGGAGGGCGGGCTTTGACTTACTAGCCTTGCCGTTGTCCTAGCAACACAGACGCTCCCGCCTCTCCTCCCCATTGCTCGTGCACATGCGCGATATCGAGCGGTGGATGCTGGGACATCAGCATCCACCCGAACCAGGAAGTGCCTGCTTGTGGGCTTATGCCCACAGTTAAGATGGCAAATAATAAAAACTGGGAATATAACTACATATTTCGCACCGAATGGCCGCGGAAAAAAAAAAAAACGTGAGTTTAACCACTTAAGCCCCGGACCAATATGCAGCCTAAAGACCCAAGGGGTTTTTACAGTTCGGGACTGCGTCGCTTTAAGAGACAATTGCGCGGTCGTGCGACATGGCTCCCAAACAAAATTGGCGTCCTTTTTTCCCCACAAATAGAGCTTTCTTTTGGTGGTATTTGATGACCTCTGCGGTTTTTATTTTTTGCGCTATAAACAAAAATAGAGCGACAATTTTGAAAAAAATGCAATATTTTTTACTTTTTGCTATAATAAATATCCCCAAAAAACATATATAAAAAAAATGTTTTCCCTCAGTTTAGGCTGATACGTATTCTTCTACCTATTTTTGGTTAAAAAAAAAATCGCAATAATCGGTTATCGGTTGGTTTGCGCAAAATTTATAGCGTTTACAAAATAGGGAATAGTTTTTTGCATTTTTATTTTATTTTTTACTACCAATGGCGGCGATCAGCGATTTTTTTCGTGACTGCGACATTATGGCGGACACTTCGGACAATTTTGACACATTTTTGGGACCATTGTCATTTTCACAGCAAAAAATGCATTTAAATTGCATTCTTTATTGTGAAAATGACAGTTTGGGAGTTAAACACAGGGGGCGCTGTAACATTTAGTGTTCACTTAGTGTGTGTTTACTACTGTAGGGGGGTGTGGCTGTAGGACTGACATCATCGATCGAGTCTCCCCTATAAAAGGGATCACTCGATCGATGCGCCGCCATAGTGAAGCACGGGGAAGCCGTGTTTACACACGGCTCTCCCCGTTCTTCAGCTCCGGGGAGCGATCGCGACAGAGCGGCTATAAACAAATAGCCGCGCCGTCGTCCCGGATCGCTCCCCGAGGCTTACCGACCGCCGCATGTAGCGAGGGGGTCCTGATCGGACCCCCCACCCACGTCAAGCAGAGCACCTACAGGTACGTTGATGTGCCTGTCCGTGCCATTCTGCTGACGTATATCTACATGAGGAGGTCGGCAAGTGGTTAAAGAATAACTGGCATTAGCAATTTAAATAGCCCTTTAAAAAAAAAAAAGTTTTTGCGTGGGAGAACCGCTTTAAATGTTTAGCTGTCAGCCAAATCATTTTTATACCCTCCTGTCAGAATCCATTACTATGAACATAAACAAAATCAGGGAGGAAAAAACATTTTTTTTTAATAAAAAATGGTGTATAACATCTAATTAAACAAGGTATTTTGCATTTAATTTAACCATCAAGGCAAATAAATTATGTTTCAGTGAAATTATTAATAACGCATTACGGCATAAAACATGCTTTCATTCCTGTCTACAAATACAAAGTGTGACACATTTCGCTACCGATTTTCATTCACTCCTTCACAGCCAAAAGATGGTTGTTATTTCAAGTCTTTCCGTGCCTTTGTGATGTCACAGCTAACTAAGGAACGAAAAGGCTGCATTGTTATGATTACGTTTATTAATCATAGCGTTAGAGCGCTTCCACCTGAAAGTGAAACTCCCGGCACAGTAATGAAAGTCCCTTAAAAAAAACAACCTAATGCAGATTTCAGAAGCTTCAAAATATCTGAAAATATTCTACTTTCGGGATGTCTTCTGGGTCAATTCTAAAAGCAAGCTGCCAAGCTAAAGGTCTGATTTTGGGGTGCAATGTCAATCGTTTGTGAGCACTAGTTCTTAGTAACATGTACACACACACTGTGGGGGTAGACTGCAGATCTGATCATACATGTTGGTGCAGTGGTTCATCTATGTCATGCATGCCTGTATGAGCCTTCAGATAGAGATATCAGAACATAAAACTGGGCAGCCATTTTCCATGTTACCACCAAGTGGCTGGCTGCCTACTTCAACTAATATAGAACAACTACTTAGGGCATCGCTAACCGTATCGTTTTTTTTTTTTTTCAGCTTGGAGCTCCACTTTAAAAGACAAAATTATGACTAGGAGATCTGGGTCACATGGGTACAGTTAGTGGCTTTAGAAGACTTAGGACTGAGTGATCTGTAACGTTTCCAACATGTTTTCTACGGCTTTCAGAGATGTTTGAGTATCTGGCATGGTCCGTCCTGCAAGCTGAAAAAAATAAAAATAAAATAAAATTATTCTTTGGATAACGGAGCAAAATTTTTCACTTTCAATAGATTTTTATTAAAGAAAAAAATGCGAAAAATAACTACCAAGAAGATAAGGAGATTAGGAAAGTGGAGGAATGGGTAGCAACGTGCAATGGCACTAGGGAACATTTCAACACTATTTGGGTCCCTTGGCTAAAACATACCTCTGACACGGGGTATATGTTTTTCCAGCCTGGATGTGACCGTATTATTGGAGCTTGCCGAGCCCTCCCTTAAGGTACGTCTTGGTCAACATAGTTCATCCTCTTAGGTCTCTACCCTAGACCTGGCAGGACCACCATTTTCAATACACTTTACTCTCTTTTTCAGAGCTGATCTTTGGATGTGAGCAATTACCCGCATTTTTCCAGTAGTAACATGGGTGCGTGCCAGGCAGAGATGGCTCCGCTTTCTCTTCCTTCCCTTTTCTCATGTCATTTTTTGCCCTCTCTACTGAGGACATGCAGGATAGGGCCTCTGCTGGACCCGGAAACCTAGAATAGCTACTCACTCCGGGAGGCAATACATACCCACCTAAACACATCTCTATTAGACTAGGTAGTCTCTGTGCCAGTTTATCCCCTTACGGGAAAGGTCAGTTTTGCATTGGTAAGGTGTTCATGACCTACTGCTGCTTGTATTAATCGGTTTAATTGATTCCTGCCTTGCAGTATGTTGGTGATGAAGTTCATTATGTGTATCCTCTTTATTTTTCTTTGTCATAAATAAAGATTACATAAAAAAAAAATTGCCAAGAAGATGTTACAGAGATCAAACTTTTTGAAAAATGACATGGCTGTTCAAGCACTTGGCAAAAAACGTAATCCAAAATTGATACTTCAGATTTATAGCTGTACTCCACGCAGATTTGAAAATGACCATTCGTTCCAGTTTCACGTGTACATTACAAAGTGTATTCAATCCGTAACAATGAACTTCTTTTATGCTCCCTTTTTGTCTGTTAAATATATCACTGAAAGTACCAACCCATACATACGCAGTACACTCGGGCACGCTCGGCTTCTGTCGCATAATCGCGAGGGGAGCCGAGCATGGCCGAGTGTACCCGAGTGTACTGCACTCGGTATATGTCGGCGGCCACGTTCAAACACAGCGCGGGAAGCGAGTATCGGCGTATATCGCAAACCCACGGTTTTGCCCTGATTTTAAGGGCAAAAAAGTGTGCGGTATACGCCGATAAATACGGTATTTTCATTTTTGCACAATAGTCGTTTGATTCTTTTGTGCAACAATTGAATTGAACAGAGTTTGGGGTGCCATTACGCGCATCATGCATTTTGCTGCAATTTGGAATCATGGGCAGCTTTGCGGCGATTCTGCACAGGATTCCAAATGGAGTAATGAGAACGAGGCCTTAGAGAAGAAAGCTAAAGCAGCCACAACATCTAAGGACTGCTGAGCTGCAATATATTACTTTTTGATCTGGATTTTAATACGTTTTAATCAGAACGGCGTGGAAAGACAAAGATGTTAAAATCTTCTCAAGTCCCAGGTTTGGCGTATTTTACACTTTTAAATTAAGTCTTAAAATGTTATCAAAACTTTAACACTAAATGTGTTTACTTGTGATGTGTAATGTGTGCCGAACAGAAAAACAAAGAGCGCTCATAGCCTGCACCGCCAATAAACCAGTGACCTGCATAGCACAGCAGCACAGGAGAAGATTAACAGTTGTGTATACCATTAAAGTGAGGTTTAATTTCCACTCACAAGTATTTACTCAGGAAGAAATTAAGGCCAGCCAATTATATCGTCCTATAATTACACTTCCCGGCAGCTCTGTTAGTTGACTGAAAGCCTTTGAATGGCGAGCTGTTGAGTACTTCATGCTGATTTTAAAATGAGTTTTCTAACAGCACTGACAACTGCCATCACTCATCAGGCTGATTATACTAAACATATTAAGTAGGTAAATCGCTGGCTTTTGTCAGCGAAAGGCATGTTTTCAATACCCCGCCAATAAAGCCCGATTTTCTCTAGAGAACACTTTTGTAATTTGCTTTTGGTCGGGGAAATTGTTCCTCGGTCTAATGTGAGCGTTTAAACACTTAATAAATTCTCAATATAATGGTGGATTTTCTAGAATTCTTCGTGTTACGTCTGTGATTTACAAGCTTCCCCAAAGTTAAATTCATTTAGTAAGTCTGCTACGATGTGTGTGGAAGGATTATGTGATCATGAAACGGTTCCACCGAGAAGCAAAAAGGGTGCCGTTAACCTGTTTCTGACCTCCAGCTAAGCTCCCTGATCAATCATGGCTGGAAAAGGGCGTTTTCAGATTTAATACACAGGCTCTATGTGATAAGGGAGGCACTGATGTATCCAATGGAACTTAAAGCGGAGGTTCACCCTAAAAACAATTATCTAACATTACATTGTGCTCACTCTCGGCATTGACAGTACGCTGATGTTTTTTTTTTTTGCCGTACATACAGTTGTATCGCTATTTTCCCCGCCGGCTTCCGGGTAGTGGCTCCTGCGGGAGTGGGCATTCCTATGCACAGGCTAAGTGATTGACGTGATGACAAAAGCTTCCCCCTGGCGCATAAGGCGCGTCACAAGTTGCCGAAAGAAGCCGAACGTCGGTGCGCAGGCGCCGTATAGCACCGACTTGCAGTTCGGCAACTCGTGACGCGCCTTATGCGCCGGGGGGAAGCTTTTGTCATCACGTCAATCACTTAGCCTGTGCATAGGAACGCCCACTCCCGAGGGAGCCACTACCCGGAAGCCGGCGGGGAAAATAGCTATACAACGGTATTTACGGCAAAAAAAAAAAAAAACATCAGCGTACTGTCAATGCCGAGAGTGAGCACAATGTAATGTTAGAATTTTTTTTTTAGGGTGAACCTCCGCTTTAATACTAAGAAACTAAAAAGAGAGGTACAGAAGTGTATTGGTCTGTTCAATGAAGGCAAAAATCTTGGTCGCACCACGTGTCCCTGCTTATTGCTCTATAGTTTTCAGGTAAGTCAACGTCACAGAATTCTGAACTCACAGGCGAAGAGCTAGCATGTTTTACACGTCAAAGCATTTGTATTTCTATCCATACAGCCCTGAGGATTACACATCTTTGCCAGACAGCTAAGGCAAGTAACCTGACATTTTTGTATTCTACCTAAGCAGCACAACTATGTCAAGAACCTGCCTGCAACGGGACAGTGAAGGAGCAGCAACAGTCATGATAAGGTTGTGACAGACCAAACCAGGACAGGGGCTTTTAGAGGGGACTACAGGGTGGTCTCTTGCCTACTCACTTGGACCCACGCTTTTAAGGGAACACTACTCTTTGGGAGGTATGGGCCTGGAGTTGTCTTGTTCTAAACCCACTCTGGGAACTTGAGGACCCAATACATATAGAGAGTCTTCTATGCTCAAATCAGCAATGACTGCTTTAACTGTGATACTCAGAGCAGAGGTTAATATGATCAGTTTAAAGCAATCCGATACTGTGGTCTCCCGCTAAAGACTGTTTATTAAGGGGTTATGTGTCTTTCTGTTAAGTATGTCTCTCCCATTTGGTGCCTCCTAGATGTGCATTCCCATCGGTAATTGAGTCACCTGTTGTTTTTGTCTGTCTGATCATCTCTTGGAAATGCGATTAATACCTTGTCAATGAATCATTGTGGAATATTATATGTTTACATCGTTACATAGTAGGTGAGGTTGAAAAAAGACACAAGTCCAACCTATGTTTATGTTGATTAATTTACTATTAGATAATATTTAGATTCAATTTGTTTACATCAGGTTAGGAAACCTGTGGTCCTCCAGCTGTTTACGAACTACAAGTCCCATCATGCCTCCGGGAGTAATTGTAACTTGCAGTTATGCAATGCCTCATGGGAAAAGTATTTCCACAACAGCTGGAGGGCTACTGGTTGCCTACCCCTGATTTAGATTAACATAGCTGTTCCTTAGCTACAGTATCTCCCAAAATTGAGTACACCCCTCACATTTTTGTAAATATTTTATTCTATCTTTTCATGTGACAACACTGAAGAAATTACACTTACTTTGCTACAATGTAAAGTAGTGAGTGTACAGCTTGTATAACAGTGTAAAGTTGCTGTCCCCTC
This sequence comes from Rana temporaria, assembly GCF_905171775.1. Lineage (NCBI taxonomy): Eukaryota > Metazoa > Chordata > Amphibia > Anura > Ranidae > Rana > Rana temporaria. The sequence continues at coordinate 375,599,164 of NC_053493.1, read as the reverse complement.
AAAATACCTCAACACACAGCCATTAATGTCTAAACCTCTGGTAACAAACGTGAGTATACACCCAAGTGAAAATGTCCAAATTGGGCCCAATTAGAAATTTTTCCTCCCCGATGTCATGCGACACGTTAGTGTTACAAGGTCTCAGGTGTGAATGGGGAACAGGTGTGTTAAATTTGGTGTTATCGCTCTCACTCTCTTATACTGGTCAATGAAAGGTCAATATGGCACCTCATGGCAAAGAACTCCCTGAGGATCTGAAAAAAAGACCTGTTGCTCTACATAAAGATGGCCTAGGCTATAAGAAGATTGCCAGGACCCTGAAACTGAGCTGCAGCACGGTGACCAAGACCATATAGCGGTTTAACAGGACAGGTTCCACTCAGAACAGGCCTTGCCATTGTCGACCAAAGAAGTTGAAGTGCACGTGCTCAGCATCATATCCAGAGGTTGTCTTTCGGAAATAGACGTATGAGTGCTGTCAGCATTGCTGCAGAGTTTGAAGGGGTGGGGGGGTCAGCCTGTCGGTGCTCAGACCATACACTGCACACTGCATCAAATTGGTCTGCATGGATGTTGTCCCAGAAGGAAGCCTCGTCTAAAGATGATGCACAAGAAAGCCTTCAAACAGTTTGCTGAAGACAAGCAGACTACTGGAACCATGTCCTGTGGTCTGATGAGACCAAGAAAAACGTATTTGGTTCAGATGGTGTCAAGCGTGTGTGGCAGCAACCATGTGAGGAGTACAAAGACAAGTGTGTGTTGCCTACAGTCAAGCATGGTGGTGGGAGTGCACACACAGAAGGAAAGATCCTGCCAAGAAGGTCACATCTGCGGAACACACCCCTTGCTGACTGTAGAACGTCCTCAGTTTCCAGTGGTTATACCAGAATGATGCCTGCATCTGGTATGAACATTTTCAGCCGGTGATTCCCTGTACTGCCACCTTTCCTGACTCTGCCGATCACGGAGCTTGAGAACTATGCGATTGGCGGTGATGGCTGCACAGCAAAGAGAGGAACTGACGCTGTTACCCCCCGCTCTGTGACCCCGGAAACCATAAGTGAAGAGTATTTTGTCACTTCCTGTTCTGGATCTCTGTTTACCTGTTCATTAGCAGCCAGGGAGAAGCAGATCAGTCTGATCTATGTCTGATCGGCTGCATTGGAGGCTAGAGGAGAGATATGGAGGTCTACTAGACCCAAGATCTCTCAATAAAGAGGACCTGTTTTTGATAAAATAAAAAATAAATTAAAGCGGTCCCCCGTGCTTACACGCAAATGCAGAGACGCATACATTACTTCCGCACGCATACGTAAATGATGATTGCACCACACGTGAGGAACTCTAAACTGGTAACCTGTAAAAGGTGTTTAAAGCTTCGCCTATGGAGAAGTAAAGTAATTTGCCACCAATCCACAGGCAGAAGCAATTTTAAAGCATGACATTTTAGATATCCATTTACTCAGTGTAATATCTTTTATATTTTACAAAAACATTAGGTATTATTATTATTGCGTTTGTGTGCAATAAAATACATTAAAGTGTATTTTTCCCCCAAAAACTGCACTTGAAAAACCGCTGTGCAAATACAGTGTGACATAAAAAATTGCAACACCCATCATTTAATTCTATAGGGGCTCTGCAAAAAATAAAATTATATATATAAAAAATATGATTGGGGTTCTAATTAATTTTATAGCAAAAAAAAAAAGTAGATTTGTACATGTAGGGTCAGAATTGGTCTGGTTGGCAAGTGGCTAAATGATGCAGTGCTGGGTCCTAGTGGCCAACAAAAATACTGTTAAAGTGGAACTTTAGTCAGAAAATGAAGTCCTGCTAGATGACTTCAGGCTGGCCCCTTTTGCAGGTAAATCTATGTAGAACATTAAAAATAAGTGACTGTGGTTTAAAATCCAATAATACATTGTCTCACCCTGCTCTGCACATGCTCAGTTGCTCTCCATTTTTAGGCACGGCCAGCCTGTAGAGGCCGATCTGCCGACAGCCTCAAAGTGGATTTAAACCCTTTTATTCTTTACAGCCAAGGAAGCTGCTGCTGTTTGTCTTGCAACTGTCATGGTGCTGCCCTTGAGCAATTAGGAAACCAGCCATTTGATAGTTTGACAGTTTGGTTGAAGACAACAGCAAATGTGACAGTTAGTAATCCTGGCATTCCCAGGAATGCAACTGTTTTTTAAACTGTAACAGAATGGCCCGTGGGACCCAGAGGCTCTTGAAGGGTGTGGGGTACTCCTGTTTCAGCTTCACCAATGAATCTTGTGTCTAGGGTCATATTATGTCCACTAGGGGCATAGGATGACTGAGAACTGATATCTTGGATTACATGAGATGGGACAGTAATGATAATCCACAATATATTCAAGAATGTCTGCAAAGAACTAATTACAGGTTGTTGATTCTGAACCCAACAGGTCAATAAGAGAGTGACTCATTCAATGTGGAACATAGACTGTTATGGTGGTAATTAAGTCTTCTACTGTCATGTAAACTAACCCTAGTCTGGCTTCTAAAGACCTTTTCATTGTGTGAGGCCAACTAACACTGTATTGTGTAAAAGTTCTATTGATGAAATGTGTATTGTATAGCAGGTGAAAAGAGCTTATCTCGGAGTCACCTTGTCTGGGTAAAAGGATTAGTAATTAACTCATGTAGATTATCTCGATGCCAAAAAGTCTGACTAAAGATGTGTCTTGAGCTCCTTGTGTCATGTTGTGGGTGGAGTTGATTCATTGTTCACTCTTGGTTTCTACTGTATAAAAGCCTGAGTTTACCATTAAAGTGTCTATTCGTTTGAACCAGAGAACAAACAGAACTGTGTGTCTCGTTTATGGGGAACCCTATGGGCCGGGTTCGTCTGCTGGATTGTGGAATGTCGATAAGCTGTCGTGGGTTGGTGGAATGGAATATCGTAAATGGCGTTAACCCCTGACCGTTACAGAAACCATTAAATCAAATGGGTTTAGTTCCGTTTTGTGATCTACTGCTGTTCAGGGGCTCTAGGCTTAAGAAAAATGTCCGCCTCCAGCAAGAAGAGACAGGAGCAATGCTGGAGGCAATTTGCGGCACACCCTAAATTTTGGTAAAAGAATTAATATTGTAGAATATATGTTCCTTGCTAAAGAACATTATTTCTGCTTTATGACGACAGAGGAAGGGTGACCCCATTGCTTCTTGTAAACTCAGAGACCTGATATTTTGGTGCAGCTACAATGGAGGAAGCAACGGGCAGAGTAGCACCGTAAAAGTTAGAATAGTAAGGGGGGTGGGAGAGGTTGGCTTTAAAGAACCCCCATCACTGAGTTGTGCACTTAGTACAAGGAGTACAAGCAACAAGTAGTAAAGCACAGCAAGCACTTATCTTTCAGTTTTATGCTTGCTCTATGTAGACCGAGTATGCTGCACTTTTTTGGGGGTATACAGGCGTAGAAACCAGTAAAGTCATTGATAATAGGTTCCCATGCGTTTGTATGGAACACCCTAGGTGTAATCCACCTGTGAGCATTCCCATAACTGCAGTCTAAGATAAAAGACTTTATATGGTGGCATGAGCTGTTCTTTATTTCCACTCATCGAACTAGTAGACTAAAGCATGCCTGGCACTGAGCGAGAACAGAGTGTCTTTTCTTCTGACGCTCCCCTTCTATTCCCAGGCAAACAGGAATGGTCCTAATCTGATGCTCGGGAGGTACAATTCCTTCCAGAATCAGCTCTGATACAGCACAGCCACGTTAATGCTTGGGAATCTCTTGATAAAATCACTGAGGCTTTTGAAGAAATCAGGTCAGATTTCGGAGTTCTAAGTAAACATTGAGGAGATAAAGCTGAAATATTAAAGTGTGTAGCCACTGATTAAATAATACCGGCTACACTTCTGACATGGCTGCTGGAACAGAACACTGCGATTGTTCCATGGAGGGGCATACAAAAAGCTTATAGCAATATTGAAGCACATTTAGGAGGTTCAATACATTAAAGTAATTGTAAACCTTCCTGTTTAAAAAATAAATAAAAAAATAGTGCAATACTTTAGCACAGAACAGCCCATATTCTCTTCTTCTGGGGTCCCCCGCCAGTGCTCCGAGGATTTGATTGTCAGCAGCGGGAGCAGGCATACGACACACCAGGCAAAACACTTGCTTTGTTTTCACCATATTTTATCTGTTTATAGTTGGAGTCCTCTTTTAAAGCGGAGTTCCACCCAAAAATGGAACTTCATCTTTTTCGGATTCCTCCCCCCCTCCGGTGTCAAATTTGAATTTAAGTCAAATTAAATACAGGTATTTTGCTCCCACTCCCAGGCATAGATACCCGAGCCACCTGCCGGTATCTACGCCACACCCCCGCCGGTATCTACACCCCCCAGCTGTCTTCTGGGAGACACACAGGTCCCAGAAGACTGGAGGGACCAGTGGGGTTGCGCATGTGCAGTAGGGAACCAGGAAGTGAAGATGCAAGTTCCACCCATTTTGGTGTTTATTAAAAGTCAGCAGCTACAAAAAAGTACCTGCTGACTTTTAATAAACATACACTCACCGGTCCTACGGTCCAGCGATGCGGGTGCCCAGAGCCTCGCTTCTCTCCCTTTCCTTCTGCGGCGCCGGCATCACTACTGTGGGCACCCGGCTGTGACAGCTTGTGCCGTCACAGCCGGGTGTGAGTCACTCTGCACGTCCTGAATGGCAGTACAATCTTCTGGGACCTGTGACGTGTCCAGAAAGAGTGTAACACCACTCAAACTGTGGATAAAGATTTCCTTAATGGGTGCTGGCCCTGGCTCACCACCGACAATAGTAGTTGAAGAAAAATAAAATTGGTCGCACACCATGGAAGGAAGAACTTCTGTAGAATAGTTACTTTATTGTCAAAGTGCCAAAGGACGTAGACAGCACGTTACAGGAACATTGGTTACAGAGGATTGCAGGAAGAGAGGGGCCGCCTAGGCCAAAGTGGCAGCTGGGTACCTGTCAAAACTAGGTACTCGTTAGTCCGTCCCCCCACAAAAAAAAATGACATGTCAAATATGGCTTGCCAGGGGGTCAGGACTGCTTAAAGTGGAACTCTGCTTTAAAAAAAAACAGAAAGTAAATGAACAGAAGACTAATCCAAATCAAGTATTTGGTGTGACCACCCTTTTCCTTTAAAACAGTATCAATTCTTCTAGGTACACTTGTACACAGTTTTTGAAGGAACTCGGCAGGTAGGTTGACGCATCATGTTTTTGTGCATAGTTAACTGGCTTAGTCTTGTTTCCATGCCGGAGGTATGATTCGCTGCCCACAATTCTCCCATGAAGACCACTTCTGGCCAGACATCTCCAGACAGCAGATGGGTGTACCTAGGTACCACTGGTTTCTGCCAGTTATGTGCTGATGGCACTACGCAACATCTGCTAGTGCCGAGGCAAAGTAAGCATGATGTGAATGTCATCTGCTACATTAAGGAGTAGCTCCAGGGTCTTACAGATTTTTTTTTAAGTCAGACAGACACCTGTCCCGGTATCCCGCAATGTCCTCACCCAAGCCAATATTTTAATCAACTTTGGGTGCAGGCCCTGGCATCTCTATTAAGGCAAACAGGAAGTAAAGCCTTGCAGCTTCACAGCCTGCTTCCTACTGCACATGTGTGAGTCACGCTGCACCTTGTCAATGGTCCTGTAAAGGGAAGGGGGGCGAAGACTTCATGTGTTTCTTTGTGCTTCTTTAAAAGAGCTTAAACTGGACACCTTGAAACCCCAGTCTGCTTTGAAATCTTTGCCTGGGAGAGATATTGCTGATGCAGTATGACTACCTTGTGTCTTGTTGCTGTGCCCAGTCTTGCTATGGTGTATGACCTGTGACATGAAACAACCTCAGCTTAGTAGCAGAATTTGGCTGTTCCTCACCCAGTTTTAAACCTCTTACACAGCTGTTTCAGGTAATGACTATGTTTCAATCTACATAAGAAATTGACGTTCATTTGCACCTGCTTGGTATAAGTGATTAATCATACACCTGACTAATCCTACAAAATCCCTGACTTTGTGAAGTGTACAAAGTGTGCAAGTGTAAGAACTGATGCTGGTCTGAAGCCAAAGGATAGTCACACCAAATATCGATTTTTCTTTTGTTTGCTCACTTTGCATATTGATAAAGAATAAACAACAAATAGGATTTTTTGTACTCACCGTAAAATCCTTTTCTCTGTTGTCCATGGACGGACACAGCGCCTTAAATCTTGACATTTGGGTTATGTTCCTGTTCATAGGAGAGGACTAGTCCTCTCCTATGAACAGGAACATAACCCAAATATCAAGATTTAAGGAGCTGTGTCCGTCCATGGACAAAAAGAGAAATAAATATTTTTGAAAGCATTCTTACTTTGCAGTATTTCTTCACACCTGCCGAAAATGTTTGCAAAGCACTGTAGTAAAAATGGACAGCGGGCATAAAAAGAAATCCGTACTAAAATAAAACAGGGGCCATTATTTCTGCCTTCCTTTTAAAAATGCATGTTGCTTGGCTGTCTAAAACCTCTGTACTGTAACTGCTGATCTGCATACTTCTTCCAGGTCAGGTAACCAACATTTTCAATAGACACTAATAATGGCAGCCAACACATTTATTTATTTATTTATTTTAAAAAGAAACTGTACTGTGGGAGCTGGTTCTCAAATAAGACAAGCATAGGGCAAAAGTCAAGTCACCAGGTATTGGTATATGCAAGTAGGTTGGCTTCCTGTAGATAATCTTTTTCCACACTACTGACTTACAATGCATCGTTTTCTGCCATCTTGGCAGAGGAAGGGCTTTGCTTCCTCATACCAGTGATGACCCCCTGATGATTGGTGATCTGATAAATGGATGCAGCAGCAAGAAGAGGTTCAAAAAGCATAGATCCACAGAGAGAATAAAGCACAAGCAGGGAGATCCTTGCACTGTAGGTCTCATGAACACCTTCCTCTCCAGCAAGGAGAACAGTGAGCAGCACAGTAGTGGCAACACCCTTTTGAACTCCAAATCTCACAAGACTGGAAGTGACATATAAGAGTGCCTTAGATCTTACACTGCAAATATACAGCTATAAGACACAGGAGGAGTGCCTAGGAAAAGGATGTTTTTCAGTGTACTACATAGGCACACTAATTCAAGATGGTTTTTATACCATAGCAAACCCTCACTTTTGAAGTTCAGATCCACTTTAAATGAAGGTAGTTTAATGTACCTACACATACCTCCCATTGTTCTTTCAGAGCTTTACTGTTAAACTGGAACTCATGATACTCCACTATGCAAATCTATATTTTGGTCAAAATCTAGATTTGGCACATACCTTCCTGTACCTAGTCAAAAAGTCATTCATCACATTAACAAATGATTAAAGCTTCTTATTTTTCTATTAAAACAATAAACATGTTATAACTACCTGCTCTGTGTGGTTTTGCACACAGCAGCTCTGATCCCCATATTCTCTGGTGCCCTGCTGATGCTCCTGGCTCTGCTCCGCTTTCTATGGGGGAACTTGTGCGGGCTCAACTCAGTCCCACAGTTACAGGATGCGATTGACAGTGGCAGGAGTTAATGGCTTCTGCTGCTTTAAAGGGGTTGTTTTTTCACCTTCATGCTTCCCATGCATTAAGGTGAAAAAAACACCTTGCACTCTCGGGCCCCCCAGCCCCCCCGTTTCACTTAGCTGAGCCACGAAACTCTGTGGGCACAATCCCACGATGCTTTCCCCCAGCCTGAGGCAGCTCTTCATTGAAGATTAATAGCAGCGCAGCCATTGTCTCCCGCTGCTGTCAAACAAATCAATGACGCGGTGCGCCGGGGCCGAGTGATGCACTTGGCGGCTATGGCCGCCACTGTATCACACGGGAGCGTGCCCACAAGCTAACCCCCTTGAGAGAGCGCTTCCCATGAAGGTGGTTAGCTCTTGCAGGGCGGAGCCAAGACAGACGCTGAGGGACCCCAGAAGACAAGGATCGGGGCAACTCTGTGCAAAAAGAACTGCACAGTGGAGGTAAGTATGACATGTTTGTTGTTATTTTATTTTTTAACCCTTACAACCCCTTTAAATGCGCCCAGAGAAGAGTAAAGGAGTGACAGAGCCCAGAGAGTTGATGGTCTCAAGCACAATGCTGAATCGGGGATAGGCTGTTACACAGGTGTTTTTTTTTACCTTAATGCAAAGAATGCATTGAGGTGGAAAACCTTTAGAATTTACCCACTTTAAGAGATGGAGGTAATAGGTTAGAGCTCGATCTTCAGAGCTCTCTACTGGAGTCAAAGGTTTGGATCTGTGGTTTTTGGGCGCCCCTGGCTGCTCTGAATGAACACAAAAAATCTGTGTCGGCCACACTGAATTAAATGCCTGCTCTTGGTTTTATTTCTTTTTACTATAGTACACATTTGCTTTAGATGCAAAGGGCACCAGAGGTTTCTAAATAGAAATCGCAACATGATATAAATTGCCTCTTGTGGTGTAATAAAGATAGAATGTCACAAATAAAACACATATGCTGTACCATAAAAACTTCAAACGTTGTTTAAAACACATCAGGTTGTATAAACATTACCTACAAAGTGATTGAAAAGACAGCACTCTGAAACATTCACACTAACAGCACCGAGCACAGGGCTGCTCATGATCCAGTCTGCCTGGACTTAGTTAGCCGAGGTGTGCAAGTATGCTAGAATAAATACCACTAGTACACACATCGAACGTCAAACACAATTCTGATCACTGGTAACGACAAGCTGATTGAGGTCGTTTTGTCTGACGAGCAATTATTTTGTCCACATTAATCACATGGAACAGCCTTTCAGAAACCAAATAGTTTGGCTAATATTATTCAACTGCTAAATCTGCAATTAAAAAAAATGTGTCTGGGCATATTGAAATTCGTCAGCGTGTCCAAAAATGTAAAAAAAAAAAAAAAAAACGAATCACAAAGATTTCCCATCTAAAAAATAATGTAATGCATTGCTGCTTGCCAAAATTCTGCCTTCTTCCTCTAAATGTTAAAGTGTATAGTGTATCTACAAACAGAATTATTATTTCTGAAGCTGGCCACAGACAGATCAAAATTCATTTAATTCCAGCTGAACCAGCCAAATTTCGACCCATCTAGGCGCAGGCTGGTTGTACTGTAGTCAAATCTGCTTCAGTACAACCAGCCTGTCAATTTTCTTTCCACCCGATCACTGCTGATGGCTATAGCCGCCAGAACAGATCGTTGAATTCTACTGGTAGGGAAGTCTCCTTGCGGTCCCTGCTGACAGAACACAATAGCGATGCGGGAGGGTTTCCCCCATCAACACTGACTGTGTTGATGAAGGAATAAAGCAATCTTTGTGATTTTTACCTACGGGTAAGCCTTGTAGGCAAAATATACCAATCTTCCCTCATCTCGGCGGGGTCTGTGTGCCAACCTTCGGGGATATGGGTTCCTACTTAAAGGAGACCTCTTCCCTGGGCCTTGTAAAAGACTCTTACCAGGACTTTTAGCTTATAGAGCAAAGGGCTGGACCCCAGTCCTCCAAAGAGAGACATTACAGGCGACACCTCTCCACGAGGTCGGGATACCATCTAGTTTTGGCGTAATATAATTAAGCGTCTTGGATGGACCCACAGTGTAACTCTCTATCCTCATAGGGCTTCTTAGGCAGAGCTTTCGTCAGCACATTTTCCTTGCATCCAACACCTTAGACACTGGCGAAAAAACTAAGGTACTTCCCTGATGGGAGGGGTTATATGGAGGGGAACTGTCTTTGATTGGTTGTGACAGTGTCCAATCACCTCTGGTGACCAAACAACCAATTATGTAATGATTTAAGGCTCTGTGTCCCGTGGTGTACGATAAAGAAATTAATATCGCTTAAATGGGCACCATTTAGGAAATATTCACACAGGATGCATACCGTGCAGGACCTTCAGGGCTCCCGTGCGCATGAGCGGTAGTGATGTCATTGTGGCTCTAGTCACTCTCACAGCCGGAGTCCGCAAACCCCCGAAGAAAGACTGGGGGAAGATGGAAGCCCTGTAAGAGGTGACCGGGTGCTGCTGGAGGGCTTTGTTACTTCTAAGGTAAGTATTTTATAATGCGCTAGTATGCGATGCACACAGCACATTAGGCAATTGTCATACAGGGGAACTTTTTTTTTCCCCTGCAGCAGTTTACAACCGCTTTAAGTTTGAATAGCGTTAAGGGGTCAGGTTTTCATTGCTGTTTTAATAGGGAGCTTTGTGCTCTTTTTGGCCTGTTGAACTTTGTTTACGAAGACTAAAAAATGTGAGGGAAAATCCAAAATTTGAGTGAGGAATACAGACAGGCAGTCCCCGAGTTACAAACATCTGACTTACATTCAACTCATATTTACACATGGAGGAAGACAACAGGAAGTGAGAGGAAATCTACCCCTAGGAAGGGAAAGTCACCCTGCACAAGTAGAGAGAGAGAGAGACGCAGTGACCGGTCTTTATTTCAGGCAGCTCCTGCACAAAGGCAAAGTTTCATACTGCACAGATTTGGAGGATAAACACAAAGCAAGAATACACACGTTCTTGCATTTAGACAATATTTGCATATCTGGGAGTTCTGTTTTAATAAAAGAAAAATGTCTTACTGTGCACAAAACTTACCTGGTATGCTCTCTTTATCTGATTAGAGGCCCAAGTGGCAAACTTCACATTATCCTTCTTCATTTTTGCACTAGCTTTGGGGTTTGAAGCGATGTGGACTGATGACTGAAAATAACAGCAGTTTAACAGGATTAGTAAATATCACCTAAACCCTAATGGAGATTAATTACAGCCAATAAAACTACTTCATCTTGTGGTGTCACTGTGCCCAAGTAAAACAATTCTACTGATTTCATGTGGCCATCTTGAGAGTTTCTAGCGTTTAAATCACCAGCAGTCCATTGGGATTGTGTTGAAAAGAAATCGAAGAATGCCAGGAATTCTCAATGACAAATGAAAGGAATTATATCTCATGGAAATAAAACAGGGTAATCTATACAGAAGTTGCAATTAGTGGAAAAAATAATATTACTGGAAAATAGGATTTTTGTACTTACTGTAAAATTCATTTCTTGAGGTCCATTGAGGGACACAAAGTCTTTCACTTTCAGGTTTTGCTGCCACCTACAGGAGCAATTGACACTCTCAAACAAAAAACAAAAAATGAAGTCTAGCCCAGGATAACCACTTCTACTACCAGCATGCCTCAGTTTTGGAGTAAAGCAGTAACAAAAGCATGGCCATAACACAGGTGGTGGGACCTGCGGCTCTCAATGGACTCCAAGAAAAAGACTTTAAAGTACAAAAATCCAATTTTCTTTTACATTCACTGAGGGGCACTGAAAGTCTCTCACCTTCAGGATGTCAAAAAACAGTTCAACTTAGGGGAGGGCGACCAAACACTACTAACATGCCCAAGGACAATGTAAAACTGGGGACTATCTGCAGCTCGAAGAGTCGTCTGAAGGACCTGTGCTCAAACCTGGCATTTCCCTCTGGTAAAAGAGAACAGAAGACAGGATGTCAGTCTAACATTCAATGTTAGATGACTATATATGGACAAGAACATGGACTTTATAGGCACAAGTACACAAGATTTAATAAAAAAAAATATTTTATTTTGTTGCAGAAATGGTTAAAATATAAACATATAAAATTACACAGAACAAATCTTGCCTAGAGAGTATACTGTATAAAACCACCAAAACCCATTCCTGGTAGATGTATGGGGTCAAAATTGAATAACCAGTATCCAATCGGGCTTGGTGTAGGTAGATGTGGTATGATAATGCTCTACATGTTTCGTGCGTCAGTACTTCCTCAGGGGCTTAGGCAAATATTCTAAATAAACAAAAACACATAATTCAGAAGGAGTGATAATTATTGCTAAATATAATCATACTGATGTCAGACATGGTATTCGTTGTCAATTCCCCCAATGGTGCCAGCCACCCATACCCCACACCAGGGTAACACCGGAGCAAACCGCAAATTTGGCAGACTCTACTGCTTTAGTTATAGTTGGCAGTTAGCTGTTTTATGTGCGCCTCTGTATTTGCAGTTTGCTCCGGAGTTACCCTGGTGTGGGGTATGGGTGGCTGGTGTCAGGGGAGTTGACAACCAATACCATGTTTGACATCAGTATGATTATATTTAGCAGTAATTATTACTCCATCTGAATTATGTGTTTTTGTTTATTTACAATTTTTGCCTGAGCTCCTGACGAAGCGCTGATGCGTGCAATATGTAGAGCATTTTCATACCACATCTACCTACACCAAGCCTGATTGTCTACCAGGAATGGGTTTTGGTTGTGTCATATACAGTATACTCTCTAGGCAATATTTGTTCTGTAATTTTATATGCTTATATTTTAACACTTTTTGCAAAAAAAAAAAATTCTTACTAAATCTTATGTACTTGTGCCTATAAAGTCCATGTTATTGTCCATATATAGACTTCTAATGCAGTTAGGACCTGCCACTTCTGTATCCACAGTTCCATCCTGTTGTCATACAAGCAATTTAATCAACCAATGTTAGATGCTGGAAGAACAAGAAACACCCACAACCAGTTGGGAATGTTTCAAAAGGGAGGGGAGCAAATCAAAATCTAAAAGACCCAACTTTCAGCTGGTTACCTGAACTTCACAAAACATGGTGGAACTGAATGACCCTAAAGGATTGGTCCAGGATGCCCGACACAAGGCATCAATGGCTGTGAGACAGACTTACAGCCTGCATCATAAATAAAAGAAAAAAGCAAGTTCCTCTTGGAGAATTGTAGATGGACAGAAGGATTGACGAACAAGAATCTGTTTAAGAAGCGGATTCAAAACGCTCCTAGGCCATAAGGCAGCCGGTGCCTCAAGTGACCTGATCCATTACAGGCCCAAAGGGTGATGATTCCATGTCTGAAGGCTGACAGGTCAAACTCGCCTTACAGAGGCAGGGCTGCCAGGGAAGAATCCCAGAGGGTTGAAATGAAAAGGTTAGCAAGAAGTCCAAATGGCAGATCCTGAGAATGCAGAAAGAACCAAAGTTTCATCTCACAGGGATACAAGGGACAAAAGAGTAAAAGGTACATGGGGAACCTACACACAATGTCTTAAAGCGGAGGTTCACCCGAAAATCAACGTTTTGTCACTAGATCCAGCATACTGCTGACATCTGCAGTATGCTGTATTTTTTTTTTTTTGTACTTATCGTTGTTGCCGTATCTCTTCTCCGGCTACGAGCGGGGAATCCGTTGGGGAATGGGCGTTCCTAAATCAAGCTCAGTTGATTGACGGGCTTGATAAGCGCGTCACACCATCCGGAAATAGCCGACGTGATTCTCCGCTGCTTACGGCGCCTGCCGTGTAGAGCTGACTGCGCAGGCGCCGTAAATTGCCAAGAGTCACGTCGGCTATTTCCTGATGGTGTGACGCGGTATCCAAGCTGTCAATCAACTGAGCTTTATTTAGGAACGCCTATACCCGAAAGGATACGGCGCTCGGTGCAGAAGAAGAAATACGGCTAAAATGATAAGTACAAAAAAAAATTAAAAAAAATACAGCATACTGCAGATGTCAGCAGTATGCTAGATCTAGTGACAGAAATTTGATTTTTGGGTGAACCACCGCTTTAAGCAAGGGATAAAAGAGTAACATTTTAACCAAATAGTAAGGAAGGATGCAGAATTGTTAGTGCAAAGAGTTGCTTTCTAATTTAAACCTATCAGCTAGAAAGGGGGAAACCTTATTTTTTTTTTATTTTTTTTAAAGTGTATTTTGTGCGTGTACTCGAGAGAGAGGAGCCGGACTGCAGGAGTTAGGAGTAGGCAGGCCTCCCCCAGAGGCAATCTGCCACCTTTCTCCATGCCCCGGGTGGCAATGGCGGGTGTGTGAGGGGGTCCTCCCACACAGCCCGCCCTACCTGCTCCGCTTTGAAGCCCAACGGGGCAGAGGGACTCCCTATAAGGGAGTGAGAGGATCTAGCCCGCTCAACCAGCCCCATTAGTCCTTTGCCTCTCTTTTTAGAGACTGCGTGGTCAAAGTGTGTGCATGTTAACCCAATTTCGAGTGCATGTAAGTGTGGTTTTTTTTGTGGGAGGGGGGTGGGCGTACTAAGCGCAGGCTTACCTCGCATAGCACACCCACCAGGAGCCAGGCTGAGGCCACCAAACTCAATTCACATGTAGCCAAGACCAGGATCCGAACCCCTAGCTGCAGAGGTGAATGGCTTGTCAGCGCAGTGCCAATCGCGTTGAGCCACCGCAGCTCCTTGGTTCTCAACCTTCTAGTGCCGTGACCCCTTGATAAAATAACCCAAGTTGCGGGGACCCCTAACAGTAAAATCATTTTCGTAGCATGGGTTGTCAGCACCCAAGGCAAGACAAGTAATATGCGCCCCCTAACCCAAAGACATTTAGCGCTATCAGAGTTCTTTTAATGGCAACTATAATCACAGGTAGTGTTACTCACTGTGTCTCCGACTTTGTGGTGTCTCGTAGCAGTGACACCTATGCCAAAATCAGGAGATGAGGTCTCCTCCAGCCTCTCCCACTTCACATTCCTCACCAGTCAGCTGACCTCTAGTTTTTGCCCCCAGCCGTGAAACGGAATGGGCGCCTGCAAAGAGGCTGAGTGGGTGGCCGCAGGCTCCAGGAAGAGCCCAGCTGAGTGGCCACAGGCTCCAGGGATAGCAATGCAGGGTGGTCGTAAAAACGGCTGAGAATGTGGTGTGGGCTTCAGGAAAATCCCAGGATTCAGTGACCCCTGGCAAATCATCATTCGACCCCCAGGTTGAGAACCACTGCCTTAGAGGGAAAAAGATCTACGATTGACCTTGCACGAATATTCACAGGCATTGTAAAAAATAAATAAAAAATTAAATAAGAGATGCTCTGAACTCTTCAAATCTAACTATATGTTAGATCCAATGAAGAAACAATCAGGAGCTTCATCAGGTTGTTGATGTACAGAGCAAGGAAATTCACCACAAAGCCCTCCATCTCAAGTCTAGGAAGCAGCTCAGGAAGAAAGACCTAGATCTGGGCACTGAGATCCTATGAAATAAATACTCCCAGAGGATTCCTGCACCTGGAGCCAAACCTGTTAAGCATGCAGTTGAACCAAGGTATCTGTGGGGCCACATTCAGCATCCTCATCTTGCAACAAGTCTTGGAATGCACTTAAGTGTAGCGAATGCTCTCCCAAATCCTGATGTAATAAGCTGGGAATAGCTGTCCACCAAGCATCCACAGCTGAAATGAGCACAGCATAAGGTTCTGCCCAACTCAGGATCTGAACACCAGCACTGAGGCGTTCTCCAAGTCTTCCCACCAAGGGAATGATCCAACTATGTAGAAGTAACCCCAACTTCCGAAGCTTCAAAATGTAAACTGGGAAGCAAGAATTTTATATTATGATCTTACAAAACGTGGAAAGTGAAGACTTACCCAATTCTAAAGCTGGAGGACTAATCTACAAGATTTTGTAGGAGTAAAGCAGCTTAAAACTGAACCCCAGGTACAAAAACTTTGATTTCAATATATTCTTCAAAAGCCACAAAGGATATAAAGTCACTTTGAGTGCAGCAAATGCTTTTGTAAACAAACCCTTGTAAAAAAAAAAAAAAAAACAGTAATATCACCGGGCTGCACATAGAATGTGCAGAGAAAAGAGCTGTGGAGGGGCCCAAGAGTTCCCCCCACTACAGACTCCCTGCAGAAACAAGGTACAAGACCATTCACCCTGCACAATAAGAGAGCAACAGTCTATTACAGAAAGCTTCCACACAAAGGCAATGTTTCATGCTAGACTACTGCACAGATCTGGAAGAAATACACAAGTAAGGATACCCATGGCTCTTGTATTTAGACAAGATGTGCTTATAACCGATTTCAGATTTAGGTTCAGGGTAAGAGGAAAGGCCTCAGATACTAAGGAAACCCAGACAGTTCACAGAAGATAATAGTTGGATGGACGGAGATATCCGTAGTGACTGCAGGCGGGCAGTAGGAACAGACCAAAAACCTGAGTTCCACGTGAATCTTGACAATGCAAAAGCAGCAGTGGAGCGATATCTTTTTGGTGCTGAATCTTGGGAAAGAGAGCTCAGGCTCACAATACTACATCCAACAGATAGCACTCAGTCCCTCAGGTTTCATTTTTCCACAGCAGGAACTGGCAGAAAGGAGGAATTACGAATGCACCAAATAACCCGAGCAATGAAGCAGCCCCTGGTGCTCAACCTAATCTGCCTACTCACAAAGCGTGTCATTGGAGACAAAGCAAGTGCTGAAGAAATGTCAAACTGTATGGCTTGATATGGTTAGGTATGCTGGTAGTTGTAGGGGTTATCCTAGACCGGCCTATACTTTTTTTTTTTTTTTTTGAGTGTCCAGTCCTTATGAAGGTGGTAGTAAAACCCAAAGGCAAAGGTCTTCTTGTGTTCCTTAATGAATAAGAAAGAAAGTCAGTCTTTGAGCTGGAGGCAAGGATTTGGACTGAAACTGCTGCTGATCTGTACCCATGTACAGATTACGGCAATTTATAGAGAGCCACATATGCGCGGCAAACTGCAATTTAAAAAAAAAATTAAAAAATCGATAGGCAGAGAAGTAGGTTTTATGGCAGAAGAGTCTTAACCACAAGCATTTTTTCTTTAAAGCGGTGGTTCACCCACACTAACAACATTTGAGCATTAAATTAGGCATAGTAGCGCGAGCTACAGTATGCCTGTATTGATTTTTTTAGCCCGGTCTTAATGAATAAGAAAGAAAGTCAGTCTTTGAGCTGGAGGCAAGGATTTGGACTGAAACTGCTGCTGATCTGTACCCATGTACAGATTACGGCAATTTATAGAGAGCCACATATGCGCGGCAAACTGCAATTTAAAAAAAAAATTAAAAAATCGATAGGCAGAGAAGTAGGTTTTATGGCAGAAGAGTCTTAACCACAAGCATTTTTTCTTTAAAGCGGTGGTTCACCCACACTAACAACATTTGAGCATTAAATTAGGCATAGTAGCGCGAGCTACAGTATGCCTGTATTGATTTTTTTAGCCCGGTACGCGGGGAATGGGCGTTCCTATCAAGAGGGAGGATGATTGACGGCCGGCTATGGCACGTCACGCTCCCCGAAGATAGCCGGAACAGGTCTCGGCTCTTCACGGCGCTATACGGCGCCTGCGCACAGACTATGCGCAGGCGCCGTGAAGCGCCAAGTCCTATTTCGGCTATTTCCGGAGAAGCGTGACGTGCCATAGCCGGCCGTCAATCATCCTCCCTCTTGATAGGAACGCCCATTCCCCGCGGGGAGTCGGAATCTTCTATAGAGGATTGCACAGTGAGTACCTGGCTAAAAAAATCAATACAGGCATACTGTAGCTCGCGCTACTATGCCTAATTTAATGCTATTAAAAAAAAAAATGTTTTATTAGGGTGAACCACCGCTTTAAGTAGTGTTTAGTTCTGCTTTAACCCTTTTGCTGCCAGGTCCATACATCAGGTTTTACACACAATCCCGGTGGTAAACCTTAGAAGCCGACTTCTGGCTGTCAGATGCAAGAAGTCGCTAACAGAAGCGCCCTCGCCCCCACCATGTCTCCCAAGCTTCACTTCCCCATCTGCAGGCCCGGGAACGGCATAGCCAGTGCCGCCAGGTAGAGGGGGAGGGAGCTAAGCCGACATGCATCACTTCTCCTCACCTTCTTGTTGAAGACACGGAAGAGACAAGTAAAACACCACTGCCTGGTCCACCTGTCAGTGTCCCCGATTAGCATGGCCAGGAAAACATTGAATGCAGTGCAATCTATAGGTGGCATTTAAAGCGCCGCCTAAGGAAAATATAGGATATTGAAGTGTATCGCCATTTCACGGGCGCATGCAAAATTTAAAGTGAATGTAAACCCTCACATATACCCAGTAAGGTGAACAGCCTCAGATGATAAAAATTAAATATCGAATATTGTGCCAAACAGGAAAAAAAGGCTGCTAAACACAACAATCAGACAAAAATTGTAATAATGCAATAAAATTTAAAGTGTAGAATGTGAAAAAATGGAACGAACCATTAATTATAAAATCAACATAGGTGAAAGTATGGAATATTGCAATTCCATGTGTAGGAATAACAAAATCTAAGAATAATAAATCCTATAGGTTATTACACATGTAAACAGTACATATAACCATGGGAGTAAATAGATACAATGTGGTGTATATCAAAAGTGGCCAAAAACTTCTAAAATAATATATATATATATATATATATATATCAAAAGGGTGCAAACAACACAAAAAATAACAATCGAAAAATACAATGAAATATCTCCGTAATGCAAACAACGCCAGAGGTTGTGTGTCTAAAACATGAATGTGTAGATGGCACAAAGCAACTGTAAAAAATGAGATATAACAATCTTCATAAAGGTGAGTTGCAAAAGTCCAAAACCACTATCACTAAACAGTTCATCAGTGGACATCCAAATGGGGGAAGACCTGTCCCAAGTCACGCTATATTCAATACTTCAAGTGATCTGTGTATAAATGGTGTTCTGTAGAGAGTATCACCCGGGTGTGCCTTCACCATTGGGCAGGGGGAGAAATAAATACTCTTACCCTCCAATGTGGACCCAGCTCACCGTACGGTGATGGTACCCCAGTTGATGTCTGTTTAAGAAACTCGGTGATGACTAAACGCATCTGGGAGGACGTGCAGTGACGTCACTACGCAGAGAAGGGCGGCTCCTTGTATGCCGGAACGCTATGTTTGATTTTAAACGCTGTTTTTACTTCTAAGTGTTGTAAGTATATTTGCTCTTTTATTAAATGCCCATTTGTTACGGAGTTACGCTATGGTGCCTTTCTTTTCAAATCTTTCAATGGATGTATCGGATGGTGACACTATTTGAGCGGTTGCTGATATCTGTCCCTGAGGGATCCTGTGGAATACCAAAGGCAGCGGCTGAGCTATAGCCATCTGCTTGTTTGTGCTTGCCTTCTGGTAAGCGGCCTCTCATTATTGGTGAAGGGTTCACTTATTTTACGCATCAAGTCACTTTGGTAGTGTGAATTTTTTCCTGAGAAAGTTTTAAGGAATCTCCTATTTTGAGATCTGGGTTAACTACTGGTCATCAACCCCATTATATGGACTGGTTTTGATCCACAATTGTCCTGTATCCGTTTAACCCTATATGGACTTGACACATTTACACTGTTATTAATCACATTAATATATGTTTATGGCGCGGCTTTGTTTCCAATTTTCTATGCTATTTTGTGTTATCGCACGCCAGCCGCAGCCTCTTAATAATGTTTAGCTTAATTTTAGTTAATTAATTATTTACACTAGCGCGTTTTTTTCCACATGTTTGAGAAACTCGTCGGGTCCACACATCAGCTCCATCTGCCCATACCACGCAATTTTTTGCCTATTTCGGAAGTGTTTTATATTTTTTATATTTTAAGCTTTGTTGTTGAAACATTTTCTAAATACAGCTTGTTAGCTTGGATTTACACTATGTAGAGAACCTTTTTTCTTCTTTTTTTATGCCCTTCAAGTTTGGCGGTATCCTAGCTTGGCACACTTGACCCCATCACATCAGATCCTGAAGTTTCAGCAGTCGATCTGACAAAGACGTTTTTCCAGTGGATAGGAGGTGTCCTGTAGATCCAGTCCCTTCAAGTCTTTGGTGTGAATTAAGCGCAGGTGAGCTGGGTCCACTTTGAAGGGTAAGAGTATTTATTTCTCCCCCTGCCCAACGGTGAAGGCACTCCCGGGTGATACTCTCTACAGCACACCATTTATACACAGATCACTTGAAGTATTGAATATAGCGTGACTTGGGACTGGTCTCCCCCCATTTGGATGTCCACTGATAGTGGTATTAGACGTTTGCAACTCACCTTTATGAAGTTTGTTATATCTAATTTTTTACAGTTGATTTGTGCCATCTACACATTCATGTTTTAGACACACAACCTCTGGCGTTGTTTGCATTATGGAGATATTTCATTGTATTTTCCGATTGCTATTTTTTGTGTTGTTTGCACCCTTTTGATATATATATTATTTTAGACGTTTTTGGCCACTTTTGATATACACCACATTGCATCCATTTACTCCCATGGTTATATGTACTGTTTACATGCGTAATAACCTATAGGATTTATTATTCTTACATTTTGTTATTCCTACACATGGAATTGCAATATTCCATACTTTCAGTCCTCAGATGATACACAGAGATGAAACAAATCTCCCTACATAAGTTTTACATGTATATTTGCGGTCTTCATCTTTATATACTGTTTAGAAAGTACCCTTCCTTTCCTGTTAGAATTTTCTCTTCATGGTTCCCCTGTAGGAGGGGATAATTGCTAGACACGGAGACTGAGACAGCTAATTGGAGGAAAGGCACACACCCCTTCCCACACATGCAGAGCGTGCCTGGGACTAGTTTAGCTTTGTGTTAATCTATTTATAGCAACCTCCCCCAACACACACGTCTATCTCCCGTCTCTGAGAACTTGTCAGAAGTTATCAGGCTGATAACAGAAGAATGGAAGAGGACAAAGCTACCTAGGGCTTTGAAGAAAGAAAAGACAATCTGTTTGCGTCCCAAAATTTTATTTAGTGTAATCTTGACTAATTTTAACTTTTTCCTAGACCATTGCGGCAATATTGTGCAATATAAAAAATTGGATGAAACTACCACTATTTTTGATCTCTAGGGTGTCTGCTTTCAGAAAATATATAATGTTATGGGGGTTTGTGCGATCCTCAGGCCTAAAATTATTTTTAAGGGCCAGTTCACACCAGACACAGTTCCGTTCAGTTCTGTGCGCTTTTTTTCTGCACAAAATGCATGCACTGTGTTTTCAATGTATTCCAATGGCTCTAGTTGGTTCTAGTTCACACCATGCAGTCAGTTTCCGGTCAGTTTCTGCACCAGAAACTGACTGGATGGTATGAACTAGAGCCAACTAGAGCCATTGGAATACATGGAAAACACTGTGCATGCATTTTTAGTGCAGAAAAAATGTAGGGCCGAAACAACTAATCGATTAATCGATTATGAAATTAATCGATTACCATTTTCATAATCGATTAATCGGCCAGTAACATAATGGGGTTAAAAAAATAAAAAAAATAGCCCTTTATAGTACAAAAATAGCAAATCTCTACGGTAAATATTACTTTCACTGTCCCACAGTAAAAAATTAACCCCTTATATAGTAGCGATTATTTGCTCTTTTTGTACTAATTTTCGTTTTTTTAACCCCATTGTGTTACTAAACATCTCAGGCCTGAGTCACACCTTTTTCAGCTGCTGTGTATTTGGAAAGTGCAAGGACTTTTTTTTTAATGCAAAATGGTGCTATTTTGTTTTTGTTTTTTTGGTTCAATATACTTCAATGGAGAAGCTAAAGAAAAACATTTGTGTGGCAATTTGTGTTTTATAATCTGCCCAACAAATTGGGCAAAAAAAATGCAAATCGCAGTAATTTTTTTTTTTTAAGGTTATTAACCGATTATTCGATTAATCGAAACAATAATCGGCCAACTAATCGATTATGAAAAAAATCGTTCGTTGCAGCCCTAAAAAATGCACATGAAACTGTGCGGAACTGCGTCTGGTGTGAACTGGTCCTTAAACAAAAAATGCAAAACTGTCTCTGGCAGAAAAAGAGGTAAAGATGACCTGAACTATGAAAACTGTGAACACAAAAAGCAAGCTGAGGGCCAATGACTAGGTACCAGTAGGGATGAGCTCCGGCGTGTTTGCAAACCCCACGTGCAGAGCCTGCCAGGAAGTCGGCACTGCGCTGCGAAAATCACAGGCAGTGAGACATTCCCCAATCTCTGCAGCTGCGCATCGGGAAATGTCTCCCTGCCTGTGATTAGCGCAGTGCAGTGCCAACTTCCTGGGAGGCTCTGCATGTGGGGTTTGCGAACACGCCGGAGCTCATCCTTAGTTACCAGTATCATCTGTAGGCCCCTCATAGCTAATCTTTTCCTAGTTAGTGACTACTTGCTTGTTCTTACTCTGCATGGGGTCTGTGTGGAAGAAGCCATCTTGGTAGAGGAGCAGAGCTTTGCTTCTACATATCAGTTCTGCTCTGTATTAAGGAGTGGTGGGGTAGTGATCAAAAATAGGCAGCAGAGTACAAAAAAGCCCAAATCCCCAGAATGGGGGAAGCAGAAGCAAGGAGATGAATACACTACAAGCCCTCCAATACAGCTTCAACTTCATCAAGGAGAATAAAAAGCAGCACAGTAATGACATCAGCAAATCATGAGACTAGCTGTAAAAGGAAGCAGTAACTTAGATGATGGATATGAAAACATAATTCTCCCAACCCCAATGAAACTTACTATATAAAGGCCAAACAATGCCCTTATGTTGTGGTTATTCAGCTTCAAAGACTGGGAAAAGTATTTTCTAGCAAGTTCAAGATTTTCAAGTCCACCTTGGGTGTATTTTACCTTAGAAAAAAAAAACAAAAAAAAAACAATATCAACAAAAAAGTACTATTGTGCCAAAAACAGTTAAAGCGGAGGTTCACCCTAAATTTTGACTTTGGCTCAAGTAAACCTACGGGCATAGACAATAACTAATCCGTTGTTTTTTTTTTTTTTTAATCGCTATCCTTACCTTAGTACTGCAGCAGTTTCTCTCCTGTCCATCACTATTCCTCGCGGGAGTGGGCGTTCCTAATCACAGGCTGTGATTGACGTGCTTCCGACCGGCGCATACTGCGCGTGACGAGTTGCCGAAAGAAGCCGAACGTCGGTGCGGCTCTATACGGCGCATGCGCACCGACGTTCGGATTCTTTCGGCAACTCGTGACGCGCAGTATGCGCCAGTCGGAAGCACGTCAATCACAGCCTGTGATTAGGAACGCCCACTTCATACCCGCATGTCAGTCTGACTTTGGGGGCGATTTGACAGACATCTGTAAGGTTTCATGCACAGATGTCTATACAAATCGACCCCGGTAGTCACCAAAAGTAGTACAGGAACTTTGCAGCAGCGCACCAATTTGTATGGTGCCATTGCTGGTACTACCTGCCAATTTGGCATGTGATTTGACAGGTCAAAGCGCATGCCAAATCGACCCGATGTGAACGTGGGCTCAATGAAGCAAAGCTCTGGCTGACAAGACTACACATTCATCTAAAATCTGTTTTACGATTCCCCCATGCAGCAACAAATATCTTTTTGTAACTTTGTTAATCTGTTCAGCTGCTGAGAACAATAAAATAATACAGTACTTCCTGGTCTAGAGGCAAATCGAATGACTGGCAGTTTGAAGAGGACTGTACATGACAGCTGAATGTAGTGGCATAGGAGCAAATGAGTGTATGTGGTGCTGGGGGAGCGGGTAATGGAAGTAAACCTTTTGCTTTGCACTTGATGGGCAGGTGCACTTTAAATTAAAGCATTTAAATAATTTAACAATATTAAAAGGTTACCATTGGCGCCAGTTTGACAGAGAAGGTCCCTCGCAAACGAACATCCCTGGCACCGGCTGTGTTTCATTATTCACACTGTGCAGGCGCCAACGATCTCGCAGTAGGCGGACCGTTTTTCTTTTTCTGACCATTTAGGAAAGTAAAACAGCTTACACCAACCCAGTGCGTACCCCAGTGAGAGCCACCCATATAGTACATCCACCTAACAACAGCAAAGGGAGTGTGCTGGCCGTGGGTGGCAAAGAGAGAGGAGAGTGTTCGTCACTGGGCGGTGAGGCTGTAATTGCTGCTGCACACACTGAACACATGAGAGCAGTGCAGTAGGAAATGCTTATACCATATTGAATACAATGCGCTGTAAGGGTTTGGTGTGTAACCTGTGGGTGGAGAACCCAACTGGATACCTCAATCAACTTTTGAAGTCTGGAACAATATTTCTGATGCCCAAAACAGCACTTATGCTTTATGCCCTACTGACCCCCTTGCCCTCTGTGCGTTACGCACTCCTCAACTCTGTTCATTACTGCCGATTCCTGCACTCTGTGCGGAACTTACTCCTGACCTCTGCACACTCATTGTTAATGCTACCCCCATGCACTCTGTGCACTACGCACTCCTGCCCCCATGCACTCTGTGCACTACGCACTCCTGCCCCCATGCACTCTGTGCACTACGCACTCCTGCCCCCATGCACTCTGTGCACTACGCACTCCTGCCCCCATGCACTCTGTGCACTACGCACTCCTGCCCCCATGCACTCTGTGCACTACGCACTCCTGCCCCCATGCACTCCTGCCACCATGCACTCCTGCCACCATGCACTCCTGCCACCATGCACTCCTGCCACCATGCACTCCTGCCACCATGCACTCCTGCCACCATGCACTCCTGCCACCATGCACTCCTGCCACCATGCACTCTTGCCACCATGCAAACCATAACTCCATGCACTCTGTGCACTACGCACTCCTGCCCCCATGCACTCCTAAACCATAGCAGAGTAGGCTCAGGTTTTATTTAACAATTCCACTATAAGTCAATCCCACTGTTACTGCAATTTGGTCACAGCGCACAATGCGTGTCTATGAATTCTATTTTGAAAATCTGGTGACATTTAACAATACTCACTTCTGCAAACCCTCTGCACACTCTTTGTTAATGCTACCCCCATGCACTCTGTGCACTACGCACTCCTGCCCCCATGCACTCTGTGCACTATGCACTCCTGCCCCCATGCACTCCTGCCACCATGCACTCCTGCCACCATGCACACCATAACTCCATGCACACCATAACTCCATGCACACCATAACTCCATGCACACCATAACTCCATGCACACCATAACTCCATGCACACCATAACTCCATGCACACCATAACTCCATGCACACCATAACTCCATGCACACCATAACTCCATGCACTCTGTGCACTACGCACTCCTGCCCCCATGCACTCCTAAACCATAGCAGAGTAGGCTCAGGTTTTATTTAACAATTCCACTATAAGTCAATCCCACTGTTACTGCAATTTGGTCACAGCGCACAATGCGTGTCTATGAATTCTATTTTGAAAATCTGGTGACATTTAACAATACTCACTTCTGCAAACTGCTGATAGTAGAAGTGATTGTGTGGGTTTGTCAATATGAGTTCCTCCAGGCAGAAGGCAGCCTTCGCATAACTACACAATGGAGAGGAAAAAAAAGAAATTAAAAAGGTGCTTTATAGATCACCAACAGCATCAATATTCTTTAACACAAACCTTATCTCTGTCTTATTCTGTTATCTGTTATTATACTAAAGTAAACACTGAGGTTAAAAAAAACTACTACATAACCTCTTCCCAATATGTCCCAGCTTTTTTCCTCCCCACCTTGGAGGCTTAGTAAGGTGTGGATAAGGTTAGAATTTCTGACAATGTATTTATTACTGCCTGTGCCTTGCAGTCCCAATTACCACTACTCTCCAATGAGATTACAGTCCGTATGAAAAACCGGACACATTTTAACACTTCTCCCGCTAATCAAAAAAATCAAAAAACACCATACAAATGTCTGGAATCAGATGTTGTGTCGGTTCACACCAGGAATCGCACAGTAAGGGCTCTTTCACACGGGCGGACCGTTCAGATCCGCCTGCCAGTTTTTTAGGCGGACCTGAACGGGCGCCCCATGCTCCTCTATGGAGCCACGGATGTCAGCGGTGACATGCCCGGCCGCGTAACTCATTCACAGTCCTCTGTGCCTTAGGGGCTGCTGGCTTGTAGTTCTCATAGTAGGGAAGGTTGAATAAAGACAATAGTCCATCCAGTTCAACCTGTGTAGGTGCACGTGTGTCAGTGTCTATAATTATTTCCCATATCCCTGTATATTGTGTTCTTTAAGATGCACATCCAGGAGTCTCTTAAAAATATCCATACTCCCCGCAGCCACCAATTGTGGAAGAGTTCCACATCCTTAATGAGCGCTGTGGTTGTCAGCGTATACGAGGTATGAGCACACAGATATACGGACAGGTCTGCAGGAGATTTGCATGGCATCAGTGATCTGCTGATCGCTGGTGCAATGCTTTACAGGCACCCAAAAAAAAAAAATGCATATTGTTTTACCTGCAAAAAAATGCATTATTATTTTTTTTTGTTAAAATGTGAACTTATCCTTTAAACTTTCTGTTATACTGCCGCCTACAGGAGGAAAGGACAATAGCAAGATAAAACAAAACCCAAAATAACTGAAGGCCAGCCCAGGATACCCCCTTCCCAATGCCTCAGTGTTATTAATTAATTAATATAGACTAGACACCTACATTTGTAGTTATGTAAGAGTAGCTATATACATTTTTATTTATTTTTTTTATTTTATTTTTCTTCAAAAAACAAGACCTTTCGTGTACATAGCAAGACAGTGAAATCAAGATAAAAGCAAAAATATCTGTCTAGGGCATAGGGGACCGTCTATGTCTCCACCCGAGAGACATTTTGTTCTTCGCCATAAACCATATGCCATGTATTTTCTCACATATGCCTTTATATATACATTAATTTGATGAATTAATTTGGTGTTCATTTCTTATATTTTTTATCTTGTGAATTTATACTACACCGTCCTGTCCTGAGGAAGCAGCGGCTTTTGCTGCGAAATGCATTGACACATGAGACATGAACAATCTACTATAGTATATACTAGTTTGTGAAGTCTCATCTAGTGACTAAAAATGGGCTCAAACACGTTCACAACTCCACATGCCTGAGCACGCCAAGAAGCGGACACTGCGCAGCGCTAATCACAGGCAGTGAGACCTTTCCAGATCCGCAGCTGCACAGATCAGAAAATGTCCAACTACTTGTGATTAGTGCAGTTCCAGTGTCAGCTTCCTGGTGGGCACCATACATACATACATACCGTGTTTCCCCAACAATAAGCCCGGGTCTTATATTAATTTTGGCAACAAAAGACCCAGTAGGGCATATTTTCGGGGTAGGTCTTAATATATTCTCTCTCTCCCTGCCTGTCAGGAATGCCCAGTTTTAAAAAACTTAAAATGCCCAAATTCTTTCTTTCAATACAAAATGTGTGTGCCCCTGCAATCCAACAGTGCCAAACACCTCAGCCTTCCTCCACCTCTCCCAGCCACCAGCGAGGGACCCCAGCCCCCCTCCCTCTGCAATGCTCAAAGCAGGGAAGAGGGCACACCAGCAAGTGAGGAAAAAAAATACCTGTAAACCTGTAAATACCTTGTGGAGACCGGAGTATACATGCTGCATACCACACACGTTGATTGCAGAGGCTCTGCACCGTACGGTACTTTTAGTGACCCGCCGAAGCTCTGTGAAGGGAGGGGGGCCAAGATCCCATGCAGACAGGCGGGAGAAGAGGAGACCAGCAGGGAGATCAGCTGAACGTCGCTCTGTATCAAAAGCACCCGACACCGCTAGAGAGACACACACACACACTGCACACCGCCTTAACAGGATTATACTGTGTTTCCTCAAAAATCACACAATCACCTCGAACTAGGGCTTATTTTCGGGGTAGGGCTTATATTGCAGCCCTCCTGGAAAATAGCGCTAGGTCTTATTTTCGGGGAAACACGGTATATATAGATCTATACATACACACACACACACACACACACACACACACACACACACACACACACACACACACACACACACACACACTGTATATATACATTTCACCGAGTCTATTTTAATAACATTTGTGTTTTTAACAAAAAGCGGGTGTCACTGAAGTACATGGTGTTGTGTGGAGTTTTCACAACAGTTAAGAAGATATTATTATTAAGAAAACACTTTAAGGGAATCACGAGTGTACACTTGACATTGATTTATATATATTTTTTTTCATATTATTAATTTTTATGTATAATTGTGTCCATTAAAGCCACTGTACCTGGGTGTGGATTATAAATATTGGGTACACTGGATGTGCAAATTTATCTTTTAAGGTGGCAGCAATAATCTATGGTATACACGTAAAAAATATTTAGAGGTTTTTTTTTTTTTGGTTCTGTGGCGTGGAGGTAAAATGTTGCAAACTTGTAATTTTTGTAATTGTTGGACTGTATGCTTATTTTTTTTAAAAAGAGGTCTATGTAAAAATGTAAAAAAGTATTCTTACCCAATATAGTATTTTCATTACAATTTAAAAAAAAAAAATTTCATTGCAATTTACGATCTTTTGTGGTTCTCTGGAAAGCTATAGAATGCATTCTACGTTACTTTTAACAGACAACCTTAATATTCAGTAACTTACTCAAGTTCGTTGATGTAAAGTTCAGCAAGCTCGTGCCAAGCTTCTTGGTCACCCACAAATCTGCAAAGAGAAGGGGGTCAAACGCATGAGATGCTGGGTGGGGTGGGAAAGAGCTTGGAAAAAAAGAACAGCTTGGATGCAAAAAGGAACCTAAGTCGAATGCAAATTCCTTTTTAATTAAAAAAACATAGCAGAAGTGCAAAACAAAATCCCCTTGTAAAACACTCACTGTTCCAGATACTCATTCAGCTCCCGGATTGCCTCTGCGTTCCTCCCCTGGGCTTTGCGAATGGCGATCTTTCTCTTTCTGGTCGCCTATAGGTTGACATTAAGAGAGGATTAGTCCCTTGGTTAAAAGGAAGTAATTTGACTGTGCAAATTATTATCTCAGTGCCAGAGGAATTCAAGCTGATGAGCGCGGTTTGGTTGGAGTATATAAACACACCCTATGCTGTCCCAATGACACAATGCAAAGCTCCTCTGGTGATCACATGATGTATGGCCTGCTATTGATACAAACACTGTATGCATCACTTCACCCAAACAAGTGTCCTGGCAGAATGTAGTAATTACAAAGCAGCAGGGGAGGTTAATCCGCCTGTCCCATTTACTTGTATCTCTCCTTCCTGCCATTCCAATAATCTCACCCGTCGTCTCGGGAGGCCACAGAACCCTACTGATCTAGAAGAGGAAATTAATGAAGGCTATTTCACTAGAAATCTCCTCAACACAGAATGCAAAGAAAACCAGAAATCTTATACAAGCCCTACACCCATCAAGCTAATAATTGCATGATGGAATGGAGTTGATGTGTTATGATCAGGATTACGATGTGCAATGGTTCAGGTTAAAAGAATTCAGGGTGGATATAAATCAATGATTTTTTGGATTAAAAAAAATAGTTTTTTTTTATCAAATTAATTTTAACCGCTTGAGGCCCACGCTATAGTCAAATGAGGCATTGTGCCATACTCCAAACCTTGGCGAGGAGGCCACAAGGTGAGATCCTTAACCACTTAAGCCCCGGACCATATTGCTGCCTAAAGACCCAAGGTGTTTTTACAGTTCGGGACTGCGTCGCTTTAACAGACAATTGCGCGGTCGTGCGACGTGGCTCCCAAACAAAATTGGCGTCCTTTTTTCCCCACAAATAGAGCTTTCTTTTGGTGGTATTTGATCACCTCTGCGGTTTTTATTTTTTGCGCTATAAACAAAAATAGAGCGACAATTTTGAAAAAAATGCAATATTTTTTACTTTTTGCTGTAATAAATATCCCCCAAAAACATATATAATTTTTTTTTTTTCCTCAGCTTAGGCCGATACGTATTCTTCTACCTATTTTTGGTAAAAAAAAATCGCAATAATCGTTTATCGGTTGGTTTGCGCAAAATTTATAGCGTTTACAAAATAGGGGATAGTTTTTTTGCATTTTTATTT
This sequence comes from Rana temporaria, assembly GCF_905171775.1. Lineage (NCBI taxonomy): Eukaryota > Metazoa > Chordata > Amphibia > Anura > Ranidae > Rana > Rana temporaria. The sequence continues at coordinate 375,569,464 of NC_053493.1, read as the reverse complement.
TTTTTCTTTTTTTTTACTACTAATGGCGGCGATCAGCTTTTTTTTTCGTGACTGCGACATTATGGCGGACACTTCGGACAATTTTGACACATTTTTGGGACCATTGTCATTTTCACAGCAAAAAATGCATTTAAATTGCATTCTTTATTGTGAAAATGACAGTTGAAGTTTGGGAGTTAAACAGAGGGGGTGCTGTAACATTTAGTGTTCACTTTGTGTGTGTTTACTAGTGTAGGGGGGTGTGGCTGTAGGAATGACATCATCGATCGGGTCTTCCCTATAAAGGGAATCACCCGATCGATGCGCTGCCACAGTGAAGCACGGGGAAGCCGTGTTTACACACGGCTCTCCCCGTTCTTCAGCTCCGGGGAGCAATCGCGACGGAGCGGCTAAAAACAAATAGCCGCGCCGTCGTCCCGGATCGCTCCCCGAGCGGACCTGACCTCCGCATGTACCGGGGGGGGGGGGTCCCGATCGGACCCCCCACCCACGTCTAGCAGAGGATGTACAGGTACGTGATTGTGCCTGTCCGTGCCATTCTGCCGACGTAAATGTACATGAGGAGGTCGGGAACTGTTTAAGCCAACTGGAGTCTAAATACATTTTCTCTATGGACACCTTTGCACCCAAGGGACTAAACATTGAATTTGACTTGAATTGTTTTTTAAGTGACTTTTAGAGTAATGGGCTGCCTTTTGGAGGTTTCCTTTCTTTTCTTTGTTTCTGGGACTGGACTGTGAAGCCCTAGTTTACGTTGCTGACTGAATATGTGTCTCTATGCTGTAGGCTGTGCGTGAGGTGCCAAGTTGTACAGAGTTCCTGACATACGATTCGGATTTTCTCTATCATTATAGTTCACCTGCCAGTGTGCTATCTATTTTAGATTTTTTTGTAGGTACACCATCCCTTAACCTTTGACTCAGGTCCCATATGCAGGTCCATTTATATATGCCCACTGGGAGATTTAGTACCGAGATGTGCCACTGACACCCTCTGGTATAGGTCCAGGTTAATAGATTCTGCCATCTAAACAATTTCTTTATGGGTTCATTGCCATCTTGGGGCCTGTGGCCCGGCTCATGCACTTTGTGAGATGGATTTGGCGGGAAGTCTACTGACATCACGACTCCACTCACCGAGCTTCGGGCAACAGACCTGCCCACAGAATCTGCAGTGTTTCAGGTCTCATAACAGACAGAGGGGAGACGTGACAGGTAAGGATGCATGCAGGAGGCATCTATATTCTTATCGATCAGCACTATTGCAGTAGTTTAGAAAGAATGAGAGCGGGTTTTCATCCACTTTAAGGGGGTGGGGGGGTGGGGAATCACAAATTGCTGCCTGTCTTTTTTCAGATGTTCTCTTCTGGGACTTCTAGCAAAGAAAAATTCTACTTAGTGCTTTGTTATGAAGGAGGCTGGAAAGCTGTGTTTACCATAATTACCCCTGTCAGTACTGTGCAGAGAAGATATTATCTCATCAGTTGTACTAGATTTGAACACTGTTAGGCCGGCGATACACGGAGCGCATTTCTTTCCTGGAAACACAGGTCGCAGGAAAGAAATTTGCTTAATTCCCTCATAAACACAGACAGTATGGGAATCCCTCCTGCCGGGCCATTGTCTTCTCCTGGTGGGGCAGCCATCCCTGGACGGAAGAACATAGGGATAATGACTATAGCAGCCGCTATCAACAAACGCAGGTAAAACCGGGCATGCTGGTTGTACCCAAGACGAACGATCAACTTGATACATTCAGCCTGCCCATACGCGGTCCGAATCTCGGTCGGTTCCTGCTGCCTTAGCAAAAAAGGTTAAAAGCTTTAGGAGTTGGGCTTCTCCACTGTATGATAATGGGAACTGGACAAAGCTAGTCCTCCCAGCCAAGCTGTTGGGATAGATCACACTGAGCTACTTGAAATAGTCAGCCATGACAGTTCCCATCAAACATCTAAAAAGGTAAGAAATATTGAAAAAAAAAAACTTTAGGTATGCTCCCAGTTTCAGGGAGATCTGATCACCTTAAAAGCGGAAAATGTTTTGCTTTCATTAACACTTATGCCTTGTACACACAAGCGGAATTTCCGATGGAAAAAGTCAGACGGAAGTTTTTAATCGTATATTCCGTCCGTGTATATGCCCCATCGGACTTTTTCCATCGGAAATTCCGACGGAATTAGATTGAGAACATGTTCTCAATTTTTCTGATGAAAATAATTGCTCAGAATCAAGTTGACGCATGCTGGGAAGCATTGAACTTCATTTTTTTCGGCTCGTCGTGGTCTTGTACGTCACCGCGCTCTTGATGGTCGGAGTTTGGTGTGACCGTGTGTATGCAAGACAGATTGAGCGGAATTCCGTCGGAAAAAACGTCAAAGTTTATTACGACGGGAAAACCAGTCCTGTGTACAGGGCATAAGTGGACTTGAATGTATTTCAGCCCCACTGCCACAAAGCCTCCATCATCTCCAACCTACTACAGATAACAAAGCTGTGACATACGGAGAGGTATTGGATGCCATAAAAAGAAACTAAGACCCATACATCTTCATGATGCTATGGCTAGGTAGATGCATGAAGGCACAATAAAATAGTAAAAATGTTTCAAACTAAAAGGCTATAGCTTTCCAAAGATTATAATGTGGTTAGGTTATGTGGCCATGTTGGATACAAACAGTGCTTAGTAAAGTGCGGTCAAAAAAGTAAACACTTCAAGGAGAAATAGCTCCCTAGAGCCCCTGATTTGAAATTGGGAGCATTGTCAGATCTTTTGAAAACCTGATCTTCTAATGGGTAGGCACTGAGCATTGCATTGTGGGATTTAGGGGAGAGACGGTGCCAATGCTCTCACTAACATAAAGCCAATATTTATATAAGCATAATAGGGCACAGGGCTCAGGAGAGACGGATGGTGAAAGACACGGTATACTCTGGCACCTTATTATTCCTTCACTCCTCCAAAAGGTGTTCATTTACTTTTCAACTACAAGTTCTTTAAACACAGAAATATTCAGACAAACTCAGAAATATTAGATGTATTTTAAATCCAAAGTTTTCTAAACATAGGATTGGCACCAAACTTCTCAGTTATGGCTGAGCTCCGTAATTAGTTACATTTAGGATAGAATTTCACAGCTAGCAGTAATTCCAGACACCTATAAATTCACGCCGATGTCTTATAAAGAGATCATGTTTAGAATGCACAGACAGCAGATATGTACCCAAGTAAAAAATGTTTATTCGGACACTGGAAACAGGATATAGAAAGGTTTTATGTTCTTTCGCTTGTGGCTGATCTGATGCTTTTCATGTCTACAGCAAATAGGCAGCAGCCTAAAAAGGGCTTTTTGTACTGAGTGAGTAACTTGTATAGCGCTACAAATGCAAACTAAATCGCCTCAAGGCGCTTTTTGCATCCAGTATCGTCCTGTTCCTTCAGAAGAGGTGGGTCCTAATTTTTTCCCTGAAGGCCCGATGGTTGTCTTCCATCTAGATGTTTGTGGGTAAAGCGTTCCATAGCCGTGTTCCTTGGACTGCAAATCTTCGTTCTCCTTTAGAATTGTAGCAGGTCTTGGGGATGTGGAGGAGATTTTGGTTAGTTGACCGGAGGGGGCGGCTCGGGGTGTAGTGTTTTATTTTCTCGCATAGGTATTGAGGAGCGTTTCCTTGTGTGCATTTGTGAGTGAGGCAGAGGGTCTTGAATGTAACCGGATCCTTTACGGCTAGCCAAGGGAGGGTCCTCAGGGACGGGGTGATTGATTCCCAGGTTTTTTTTTTTCCACTACCAGTCTCATAGTAAAATTATTTTCTTGTGGAGTCCATAGTGGGACACAAAGTCCTAAACCTTCAGGACATCCAAAAGCAGTCCAACTGTTGGGAGCAAACCAGCAAATAATCTCCAAGAGGTCCGAAAAATAAAAATAAAAAATTCTCAGGACTGCATGTAACTCAAAGGGCCGCATGAAGAACTTTATGCCTGAAGCTTGATGCAAAAAAGCCTAAAGGAAGTACTCGCAGACCTAGTAAAGTTCACGTGAACATATTCGCCAGCACACCAAGGATTGTTTTAAAAGAACGTCCAAAAAGTTTTTAATGCAAGGAAACGATCACAAAAAAGCAACGTTTCGAGGTCGCGCAGGGCCTCTTCGTCAGGCAAGTGACGAAGAGGTTCACCACGCAAGGAAAATGGGCCACTGACCCCACCTATAACTGGCCTTCGCAACAGGGAACACATGGAAGGGCAATGAATGTAAAATAAAACCAAAGAAAATTCCCAGCTCAACTCACCAGCCAGCCTGCAACCAACTAAGGGCTCATGTACACTACAGCTTCTAAACTTGAGTTTACAAGCTTTTGGTGTTTTTTTTGCCAAAGCTCCTAAACTCAACTGTGTACATATAGCCAAAAAACCTGTGTACATATAGACTTTCACAAGAATTTAGAAGCTGCTGCGGTTACGGGAGAATCAACCTCCCTCTCCTGAATGTGGAACAGTCGTACTCAGGATAGGAACGTTTTGATCACTGGCCACAAAACGTGGCAAAATAGCGCCTTTTGTGTTTTCCCTAGTCTGTTTGTACATGAGCCCTAACAGTTTGCGTTAAAAACAGGATTCATTTGCACACATTTGCAAAGACATGCGTAAGCTGCAGAGCCACTCCATGGCATCCTAGTATTATCTACAGTGCTAACTCTATACTTTTTTGAGAGCCTCTATAGTAGAAGCACATGCATAATCTAATGGATAGGCAGAGGGCAGGTAAGCCTGGAGGTCACAAAGGTGCGGTAGGCTGGTTGGGGAGTTGAGCTGGGAATTTTCTTTGGTTTTGTTTTCCTTGGATGACGGTTTTGTCCGAGTCACCTAGAGGGGAAGCGAGAATCCGATGCACCCTTACAGAGTCAATATCCAGGATTATAAAAAGGGAATCGGTCTTCCTGAAAGAAGTAGGGGCCGAGGTCTACTTCCAGACAATTGAGGGAAATTTCCTTTTGGTGAACTGCAGTTCCAGAGGGGAACGCTGTACTGTAGGTACAAGGTAAAAGGCAGAAACTAACTTTGGTAAGAAGGAAGTCCTGGACCTTAGCACCACCTTGTCAGAAGTAGATTTCCTAGCTAGTACTTTGTAGGAATCAAATTCAGAGATGTCCCTTGTCCTCCAGAACCTAGGCTTGACATTAAAGTCAGTAAACGTAAAGCAGGATGGCAAATTGTTTGTTGGAACAGAAGACACTGATGATCCAGTACAGCCCACATATAAGGGGAAAAAACTGCACTTGTCAAAACCGTTCTAAATATATATGCGTCAAGGCAGCAGAAGAAATGTGATAAACATATAAAAGTCCAATATAAAAGTAAACTGCGCCAAGTAGAAAACCAGATATCAGGCTGATAAATATTAATAAAAGCACATTCAGTCCAAGTAGGAAACCAGATATCAGGCTGGTAAAAAGTAATGATAAATAATATGAATAAAAGCACATTCAGTCCAATAGAAGGTTCGTAGCAGCACCACCGTGTATCAGCAAAACTTCAGTGTGAATACACCACCACCAAACTGAAAGCCGCTTACCAGAACCACCTAAACATTAGGCATGTAGACAGATTTTATTCAAAGGGCTCCACATCAGATTGGCATCAGACTGGGGAGGGATCCAGGGAGCAGATCTCAAATTACACCGCATCGATGGTTGAAAAAATCCTCGGTATATAAATAAAAATGGACAATAGCGTGATACCGTACGAATATTTAATAAAATTGCATAAGACATGTACTTACAAACATCTCATGATTAAAAACGTGTGTGTATGCCGGCCGGCAATAGGAGCCCTTCCTCCTTCGAATGGAACGTGGTGACGACAGCCCACATATCATCTTTTAGGTGTCTTACCAGGTTGGTCAGGATGTACTGATCCCATGAAGCCACCAAGCAGAAGTTCCACATCCGGTGTCCTCCACCTCTGACACAGGTCCTGGAATACCTCTAGGTGTAGGAACCATTCCTCTGAGTCCAGGCACTAACAGCTGAGCAAGTCTGTCTGCCAACTGTATACACCTGGAATGTGCACAGTTGACAAGGCTGGAATGTGAAGCCATAAAGCAGGGGTAGACAACCTCTGCCCTCCAGTTGTTTTGAAACTACAAGTCCCATGAGACATTGCAAGACCCTGACAATCACAGGCATGATGGGATTTGTAGTTTCACCACAGCAGGAGGGCCTACCCCTGCCCTAAAGTACAAGTTCACCTTTGGAACATATTACACCTGTATGAAGGGAGCAACATATTTCAACACCCAGTCTCTACCCCCCAGCACCCCCTTGCACTGCTTTGTCACTCATTAACAGTGATCTGTGAATTAATAAACTACAAGCTCTTTCAGCCACCCCTGGCAGATGACTTATATTCTTCAATGGACTGCAAGGGTGCTGATCAGCATGCCGATAGGACATCCTCTCCAGCTAACAGAAAGCCCATCCAGGAGGTATGGGGCAGAAACCTGCATGATGTGTCTGCAGGAGACTGACATTGTCCCTATGTTCCAGTGATTGCAGGTGCAATGCTTTGCATGCTCCTGCAGGGGAAAAAAAAAAATAATGAATGCACATTATTTTCTGTAAAAAAATCTGCATTAAATATTTTACCTGTAAGATGAACTTTAAAATAAGACTCCAAAGCAAGATTTTTGAGCCACAGGACAACAAGGTCCTCTGGCTATTAGATTTTTCCAGAAATCTGATCAACTCCACGATGACAGAAAGTTGCATTCCAAGTATACGGGAGGCAAATAGAGCTGCTTCAAAAGATGATACCATCAGATCTGGGACGCTTAGTCAGATAGATATTGGACTGGGAAAAAATGTATCTTAGACAGGAGTCAAAATGATGAATCCGTTACAAAGACAATTTCTGAAAATTAAGCATCCACCCGAATAAATGTACTATGTGGTTGGTCAACCTGGATCCCTTAACTTTATCATGGTGGAAAAGCGGCACATGCTCCCCACAATGCAATGCCAAATGGTGATTTATTGTCAATCGTGGATATTGACGTATGGGATTTTGGAAGCAAAAAAAAAGTATGTGTTGACAAATGTTAAATATTATATATATATATATATATATAAAATTGGCTGTTTTTTTTTGTTTTTTACTGAAGCTTTCCTTTAAAAGGTGAAAGTCTATTTCCAAGAGAAGCCCATGGGCCTTGAGAAGAGCAGGAGATGGCATTCAGTGTTAATGTTCTGGTAATAAACTGCACTCATGCAGCTGAAGAGGAGGAAGGGAACCAGCTGAAGGCAGGACTTGAATTTCCCCAACAGCTGCAAAACAGTGGGGTGCTTAAGCCTGAGGAGGCAGCTATCCTTTACCTGTTGGTTATAAATGTGATATATGTAAAAGGGATACAGAACAGATCAAAACTAATAATGAACCAAGGGGGAAAAAAGAAAAAGAAAATGACAAACCTACTGAGATCAGGTCTGCTCTAAAGGAATATTAAGAAACAAGATGTTAAAAGGCAAGACAACCCATATTCTATTGTTGTGTGTGTGTGTATATATATATATATATATATATATATATATATATATATATATATATATATATATATATATATATATATATATATTATAAAAGAAAGGAATTTTATTTTAAAGTGGACACACTGTATCAGTAAAACTCACACGACTCAATAGGGCAATAAAGTTAGCCCTGCCAAAGAACATTTGTTTAGGGGGGAATCTCATTAGTAAAAAAAAAAGCAAAAAATGCTGCTCCCAGGTTCTGCCATATCACCTACGGGCTAGATAATCTGCCAAGAACACGATTGGTGTTTTACAGCCATTATAAACTCCAAAAAGTCTATTGTTTTGGATCAGACAGACCAAGTCTATATTTCACAGAGGTATCAGCCAGGCAAATCATTTTGAAGCTATAAAGTATTATTACTCTACATCGCTTTGCAGCCTGGGATCCAACAGAAGGGCACTGTAGGTGAACTCCAGGCAGAGTTTTGTATTCATTCAAATCTACGTATAGCCAAAATGTTTTTTTTGTTTTGTTCTGGATAGAGTAGGTAGGAATAGAAAACGCTAACATTTTATTGCTCCAGAATATCATATTTGGATTGCTGCTCATCAACTGCCGTCAAGTTGTTATTCCGTGTGGAGAGTTCAATCCTGGTTCTAAAAGTAGATCTGTGAAGTAGCTGTGTTCTCCAAGTACCGTATTTATCGGCGTATAACACACACAGGCGTATAACACGCACCCTAACTTTAAGAGGGAAGTTTCAGGGAAAAAACTTTCCATAGCCCCCTGGGTTAAACACGCAGGCACAGTTTACCCTCTATTTTCAGGGTAAAAAGTGAGTGTTATACGCCAATAAATACAGTACATCAAGTTTTATTTACCCTGTGTTAAAGTGGTTCTAAAGGCCCATGTTTGTTTTACCTTCATGCATTCTTTAAATTAAGTTAAAAACATGTGTGCAGTGGTCCTCCCAGCCCCCACCAATATGTACTAGAGCTGCACGATTCTGGCCAAAATGAGAAACACAATGTTTTTGCTTAGAATAAAGATCACGATTCTCGCAGGGTAAAATCTTTCACATTATACAAAAAAATTTGGGCTAACTTTACTGTTTTTTTTTTTTTATTTCGTTAAAGTAGTTTTTTTCAAAAAAAAAATGCATTTGAAAGACCGCTGTGCAAATACAGACGGACATAAAATATTGCAACAGCCACAATTCTATTATCTAGGGTCTCTACTAATATATATATATATATATATATATATATATATATATATATATATATATATATATATATATATAAATAAATAAAAATGTTTGGGGGTTCCAAGTAATTTTCTAGGAAAAAATAAAATAAAAAAAACGATTTTAACTTTACATACAGAAGTCTATTTCTTTGATGTAAAAGATAAATTAATACAATGTTTAGACTTAACATTCCACTGATAAAGAACATTTTAAAACTTGGCAGACTGCCCAGACTTTGACTTTTGGCTGAGAGCAGAGAAAATTCTCTGCATACCAAAGATCGGGAAGATTGGAAACCCTTTGTTAAGAAAAAATGCGGGAAAAAATGCGATAAAATATTCTTGACAATTAATCGTGGAGCTCTAAGGCAGAAGTTGCACTAAAGTTTGCAACCTGTGGTGTAATGTAACCCATGGTCATCCAGCAGAGACAATACTCTGAGTGGTTTAATTTTATTGCAAAGTTTGAAAAGATTAAACTGTAAAGTGAATACATTCCAAACATTGTCCTTGATTTTACAGTACATGATGAACCCTCCCTTTTGCTAGTTCTCATATAGGGTACAGGCCTCACCGGTCATAGTAGGTATATCCCTGGAAGGGTCTTCAAGGTCTTGGCTCCATAAGGACAGACCACAACCCTGGACCTGTATAGCACCTTGCAACTAAGTACATAAATTCAACAAAGTGCAGAGGTGAGTGACCATGCAGGATCCAGAGCCCGAAGCAACATTAAAGGGTGTCCCCCAAGCTTTTACTGATCTACATGCGCCAAATTTATTGTTTTATTAGAGGACAGTGACAAGTTGACTGAAGAGTTGACTAGAGGTCGACCGATATATTGGCCGATATTTGGCGTTTTTTAATTAATCGGCATCGGCCAAAGTGTGCTGTAAAAAAGCAGATTTTAACTTCAGCAGCGCGGCTTACAAAAAGCTTCTGTAAAAGAAGTTAAAGCGGGGGTTCACCCCCAAAAATTTTTTTTAACATTACATTCAGCTGAGTTGTCAGAATGACAATCGGCTGTTTTTTTTATTTTATCCCTGTACATACCGTAATTTTCACCGCCGCTTCCAGGTATGTCTTCTGCGGGACTGGACGTTTCTAATTGATTGACAGGCTTCCGACCGTCGCATACTGCGCGTCACGAGTTCCCGAAAGAAGCCGAACGTCGGTGCGCAGGCTCTGTATAGAGCCGACTCGCAGTCCAGCTTCTTTCGGCAACTCGTGACGCGCAGTATGAGACGGTCGGAAGCCTGTCAATCAATTAGGAATGCCCAGTCCCGCAGAAGACATACCTGGAAGCGGCGGTGAAAATACGGTATGTACGAAAAAAAAAAAAAAAAAAAAACAGCCGATTGTCATTCTGACAACTCGGCTGAATGTAATGTTAAAAAAAATTTTTTGGGTGAACCCCCGCTTTAATGCAAGTTGCCTGAAGTTTCCCGTGGAAGACTTCTGTCTCTGGGCAGCCTGCCAGGTTTTGAGAAAAGATATACAATGTTGCTACTTATCAATGAACTGAACTCCGTGTAGGAGAGTTCTCAGTTTAACCATTTAAAGGCTAAATCTTTTTTGACACTTGTTGCTTACAAGTAAAAATCCTGTATTTTCTGCTAGAAAATCACTTGGAACGCCCAAACATTATACATTTTTTTTTTTTAGCAGAGACCCTGGGAAATAAAATAGCGATTGCTGCAATATTTTATGTCACACGGTATTTGCGCAGCGGTCTTTCAAATGCATTTTTTGGGGAAAAAATATGCTTTAACAAATAAAATAAAAAACTAAACAGTAAAGTTAGCCCATATTTTTTTTTCGTCCAAAAGTTTTCATTACCTGTTTTTGTGTATTAGATGATATATAATAATAATTTTTTTTTTATATCTAAATTATACATACAAGTGCACTGATTGGAGGCTTGTTGTGTTTCAAATAAACGTTTAAATTTAAGAAGTTTTCTGTATTACTTAGAAGAGTAATAATCCGCTTTTCCGATTGCCCCCCCCCCTCCGGTGTCACATTTGGTACCTTTCAGGGGGGAGGGGGGAGCAGATACATGCGTAATCCCAGGTATTTGCTCCCTTTTCCGGGCATAGATCACCGCAGTGACTGTGGTGACCTACACCACATCTGGCGCCTACTCCGCCCCCAGCTTTCTTCTGGGAGACACACAGGTCCCAGAAGACAGCAGGGACCAGCGGGATCGCGCAGCGCGACTCGCGCATGCACAGTAGGGAACCAGGAAGTGAAGCCGCATGGCTTCACTTCCTGATTCCCTTACCGAAGATGGTGGCGGCAGCACCCGAGGGAGAGATCGGCTTTGGGTGCCAGCACTGCGGGCACTTTACAGGCGCTATTTTTAGCCCAAAAGCGCCTGAAAAACGCCCAGTGTGAAAGGGGTCTAACTGTTGGATTTTATGAGATGGGGGACAAATATCGGCCCAAAAAAAAAAAAAATCGGCATCATAAATCGGCTATCGCCCGCCGCGATTTCAAAATATCGGCATCGGCCAGAGAAAAACCCATATCGGTTGACCTCTAGAGTTGACTGGAGAATAGATAATAAAGCAGTTAAGCTAAGAGCGATTTCTACATAGAGGAAGAAGAGGCCAATTACATTAGAACACTAGCAAAAAAACTGAGTACTTTCAAAGTGATATAGGGTTATACAGGGGTGCCCTTGGGTCATGTTTGGCTATGCATTTACTCGAGTATATCAGTAAACATTTTATTTTTCATGCAGGCAGTGCAAGCACCTGAGACCTTGTATCATCCTCTTGCAGGTCCTGTACAGCAAAGCCGGGTGAAGAAAGGCACAAGGAGCCAATCAGTTCAGCTGAATGCAAGGCTGCTGGTGTGCACAGGACATTGTGAACTTTTTTGCAATGTCACAAAGTGACGTTCTTTTAAAATTTTTGTTGGCAATGCGATGCGATTAGCTTTATTGCACCATGCTGCACTGGACAAAGGTACTGCATGTCAGATTTTTTCCAGCATGCACCACCGCAGAGCGGTGTGAGCTGGCATAAGGAACACGGTTTGTTGCCATGGTCTTGCTTTGGGACTGTGTTGGGCAAAGTTGCCCAGCACTTTTCCAATGCACCTGATGTGAACGGGTACCCAATAATTTTTTTTTTTTTTTTTTTTTTTATTGAGACCATATTTATTTTTAAAAGCATTCTGCAGTAAAGCACCACTACGCTTTTTAGCTCCTCCAGGAGAAGGATGTTAAACAGTATAGCGGACTAATATACTACAGCAATTCCCAGATGAGCAGGTTGGCTCTGCTTGCTGTATACTTCTCAAAACTTCATTCTCAGTTTTTACTGAACTCTTTAAAATTTTGGTCCAGCCCATACAATGTCTCCCTCTATTGTGAACACATTTTCTTTTTTCAGTACTACAATTTAAGCAACTCCATGTGTCAGCACAAACAAGATAAAAGTGATAGTCTGCTCTGTATGCCAAAATAAACTCAACAAAAGTTCTGCTTGGAATCCGGAGACTTGTCCCCCCCACCTCTCATAGCAACCATTTCTCCATATGGAAAAAATTAGCAGGTAGATGTATAAACAACTCTGATACCTGACAATTTATCAAGAGGTTTTTATTCAGCATTCACCAGGAAAACTGAACCACAAATCACTGAATCCGGCCAGGCTATTTTCTGGGCACACTTTAGTGAAACGTGCCGTAAACAAGCAAAAAAACAAACCCTTTTGTTGTTATAGGTACAGCCTAGTTACACAAAAAAAATTGGCAAATACACCATCCTAGAAGACATGGCCTCCCTGCTGGAGGATCTACATTTCATCATTGGTTGTATTTTGTGCATCTGGCTGCCTCCTTACCCACAGCTGCCAGTGTCTTTCTATACTGAATCTGAGTAGAAAACAATAAAGACGATTGCTTTAACCAGTACAGCACAAAAACTGTGCTGCGGCACAGAATAATTTAAAGTAGGGCCGAAACAACTACCGTATTCATCGGAGTATACCGCGCGCCGGAATATAACGCGCACCCCAAACCTAGAAAGGTAGTTTAAGGAAAAAAATAAAAAAACTTAAATTTTTGCCCTGCGTCCATCGGCGGCCTTGTCCGGCGTCCGTCTGCGGCCTTGCGCGGGGTCCATCCAGTCTTGCGAGTGTCCATCTGCGGCTTCCTTGCGCGGGGTCCATCCAGTCTTGTGGGTGTCCATCTGCGGCTTCCTTGCGCGTGGTCCGTCCAGCCTTGTGGGTGTCCGTCTGCGGCTATGGAGGTGTCCGTCTGCGGCTATGGAGGTGTCCGTCTGCGGCTATGGAGGTGTCCGTCTGCGGCTATGGAGGTGTCCGTCTGCGGCTATGGAGGTGTCCGTCTGCGGCTATGGAGGTGTCCGTCTGCGGCTATGGAGGTGTCCGTCTGCGGCTATGGAGGTGTCCGTCCAGCGTTGCGAGTGTCCGTTTTTGGCTTTGGCGCCTTTGCCAAGCCGAATTTCCTGTGTGTTCGGCTCCTCTCGCGTGGCTGCGGGCGGGGCCGAGCGCGAGGAAACTCGGCTCTATGCTGCGGCGCTCGGCTCCACTCGTGTGGCTGCGGGCGGAGCCAAGCGTGGCCGAGCCTAGCCGAGTGCGCAGTACACTCGGGTCGGTCTATTTCGGCGGCGCCCGGGAACAGCAGTATCGGCGTATATCGCGCACCCACGATTTTCCCCTGATTTTAAGGGGGAAAAAAGTGTGCGGTATACGCCGATAAATATGGTAATCGATTACGAAATTAATCGATTAATCGGGCAGTAACATAATGGGGTTAAAAAAACTAAAATTAGCCCTTTATATTACAAAAAAGCACGATGCGCGTCCACGTGAGGACGTGATGACGCGATGCATTCACGGGCAGGGGAGCGAAGAGCGATGGGACCGCTAGGAGGAGGAGGGACGGACTGAGCCGGACGAGAGGGGGAGACAGCAACTTCCTTACGCCGCACATGCAGCCCATCGGCTCTCCACTGAACCACCGGACCCACTCGTTCCTTGTGACGCTAAGGGCTGCGGGCGGTGAAGTATCGTGCCGCGCCGCAGCACCGGTAAACATATACAGGACGTGGGGTAAGTAGTGGGAGGACGGCACCTGTCGACTGCAACGGCTCCAGCCAACACAAGAGTGAGTATGCCGAGACAGCGTGTGTGCTGAGCCTGGATGGAAGGATATCATCTGCACCCCTCCTCTCAGCCGATCCAGACAGTGAGGTACATTCAATGCTAACAATTAAATTGTGAAGAAAAATTGGAATGTTTGAAAACAGCAATTTAATGCAGATCCATGGAGAGGAGAGAGGTATTCTTTGTTTTCTTTCCCCGAGAAATTAAATTAAGAGCTGCATTGCATGATATGATGTAGAACAATTTATCACAATTGAACACAAGAGAATAGAAGACCAATAAGGGAAGCCAACAGGAACCCCGAGATAACCAGCTGTGTATGCTAAGCGAAGTTACATAGAGAGGTGGATAAGAGATGTCACTATGAATAACTGATTGTTACAGCACTTTCTTATACTACTCGATTGGGGGAGACTATTAATTTTACATATGAACTTCCTAAAATAGGTAAAACTGGCATATACCTTCTATACCTTCTATACTCAAAATTTTACCTGCATGTTCTGCTTGAAGCCTGTACATTCGTATTCTCTAAATTATTTATTTATTTAACTTTGTTTCCTTGCATTTGATTGAGGGGAACTTATACGCCCCATATTTTTTGGGGAATTTTCAGGCACCTCTGGTGTGGGACCTTTATCTTTACTCCTTTTTTTCTGGAATCTTCCAAATTCCCCGGACCTTAAACAGCAGGAAAAGGGAAAGATCTGGGGAGGTACCCTGCCCCCCTCTTTAACGCATTATAACCGAATGGTAAATAGGGGAACTCTGTCTACCCATATTCCCTGCATATACAAATACTATTTGTTGTAATTAATCAAGAGTGGATATATTGGTATATTGATAAGCATCGCTTAACTGTCAGAACTGCTGAAATAATACTAGTAGGTTAAGAGCTAAAAAAAAAAAAAAAAAAAAAAAAAGGAGGTAGAGGGGGAGAAAATAAAATCAAAATAGCGAATTCCTACAAAGTAGACCTCTGGCACAATCCAGCATAGCACTCTATATCGGTCCCTCCCTTTATATGGGTTTTTGTATCAATTGGGGAATTAAGAGGTCAAGCTGGGGAAGAGAATAAGAAAGAAGGAGACTAATATGAGCAGAATGACGAGTAGATCAACAAAAGGGGGACCCCCAACTACTCCAAGCAACACAACAGCAACAAGCTCAATAAGGCCATTCGTAACTAGAGGGGAAAGTCCGCGTGTCCCTGGAGCCCAGGGTGCAACAAAGCAACAACAAGTGAACAAAACAAAAAAAGTTGAAAATAAGAAACCCCAGAGTGATATGTCCAGAGAAACATCTATAGAACTAAGAGAGGAGGGGCCCACCGGAAGCGTATTAGAAAGCAGCAGGATGGATGAACGAAGCACGGACACTCAGGCCCCCTCAAAGGGAGAAATGGCGGAGATGCTGTTAAGATTGGAAAACGTGATAAAAAGTGAAATACAGAACTTAAGGACAGACTTCGGTCACATGCTCTCCAGAATAGAAACAGTTGAGGAACAAATAGAGAAACAAGAACAGGAATCAAATACACTAAAAGCCCAGATGGATCAGATTCAACTTCAACAGAGACATATTCTCTATAAATTGGAGGATCAGGAAAATAGAAGCCGGAGACAAAACTTAAGGATAAGGTCAATACCAGAGAAGAGGGGAGAGGACCTCAGGATAATAACACAGACGATATTTAATCCACTACTAGAAAGAACAATAGACAACCCAATTAGGATTGAAAGGGTACATCGGGTAGGAAATCCGAAAAGAGTGACTACCGAGCGAACAAGAGATGTCATAATAAGGTTCGGATTTTATGAAGATAAAGAAGCAATTTGGAAAAAGCTGAGGGGACAACCCCCGGTAGTGTTCGAAGGGACGGAGCTGCAGATATTCACCGACGTGGCCCCAGAAACCCTGGCAAGGAGATGGACATTAAAACCACTCTTAAAACAGATGACAGATCTGAAGATCAAGTATAATTGGGGTTTCCCTGCTTGCCTAATTGGAACAAAAGAGGGGAGATCGGCGACACTAAGATTCCCCGAAGATTTAAATGAATTCTGTAGGAAGTTGGATATTCAGGTCCCTGACCTGCCAGGCTGGGGGTAGGGGGGGAGGGGGAGATGGGAGGAGGAGGGGGGGAGAGTGGGAACTCCCCCCCGTCCTCTGTTCCTCAGCTCCCCCTCTGGTAGTTCCTTTTTCTCTTCTGGACTGCGGTGGAAGTTCACAGTTATCCTTTTCCTGTTTTTTTTTTTTTTTTTTTTTTCTCTTCTGGGTCTCCCCTCTGACTTCCGGCTTGGGACAGGTCCCTTCCTCCCCCCCCCTTCTGGGTGGAGAACCGGAGGGGGGGGCGGTCCCAGACCCCACCCGGAATGATCTGAACCATAACATGGAAGATGGTTCAAAGGTCTTCAATAGGCCAGATAGGGGGGGTAGGAGGGAGGAAGGAGGGAAGGGGGAGGGGATGGGAGGGAGGGAGGGAGGGTTGGGTAGGGTGGGAAGAGGGGATGGGAGGGAGGGGGAGGATTGGGTGGGTTGGAGGGAGGGGGGGAGGCATGGGAAGCAGGGAGGGAAGAAACCCTATCTCACCAAAACAATCAGAAGAGACAGTAACCCGAAGAAAGGTAAACAAAAATGCCAGTGATTAAATGTCTGTCTTATAATGTAAAAGGCCTTAACAGCCCAACTAAGAGACATAAGATATTAAAGGAGCTGAAAAGGTATAGGACAGACATTGCCTTCTTACAAGAAACCCATCTTACACTGGGGTCAAATACAAAGATATACTCCCCCGACTTTCCCAGATGGTACTATGGAGATACCATTTCCAAAAGAGCCAGAGGGATAGCAATCGGAATAGCGAAGGGAACTAGGTTCGTCCTAACGGATAGAATGACAGACCCGGAAGGGAGATTCCTCTTTTTAAGGGGAAATCTGGAGGAGGAGGAATACACCCTTGTAAATATATATGCCCCAAATACCTCTCCGATGAAATACCTGTTGGAAATACTAGGGAAATTAAAAGATTTTAGGAGGGGAAAGTTAATATTGGGAGGAGACTTAAATTTTTGTATGGACCCGAAAGTAGACAAGACTCACCAGACAACAGAAACCCAAGACAAACAACTAAGAAAGGTTAAGGAAAGTTTATATAGAAATCAATTAGTAGATACATGGAGGATCTTTAACCCAAGCCAACGAGATTACACGTTCTATTCCCCGGTCCACGGGAGCTACTCTCGGATTGACCACATACTGGTAGACCATAGAATACTGGAAATGGTGGTCGAGACAAGAATAGAAACCATGACGATCTCGGATCACGCCCCTATCAGCATATCCATAAAAATCTCAGGGAATCAAAAGCCCTATCAAAACTGGAGACTTAATGAGGAGCTAATAATCAAAGAGAAAAGTTCCCTGAGGGTTAAAAAAGAATTAGAAGAGTATTTTAAAACCAATGAGATAGAAGGAATTTCTAAAGCAACCCTATGGGATGCTCACAAGGCGGTGATAAGAGGGATCTTGATCTCTGAAGGAGCAAGGAGGAAGAAAGAGGAGAATAGTAAAAGGGAAAAACTAATAGAGGAGATCTTTAATCTTGAACAGAAACATAAGAAAATGGGAAAACAACGAAACCTATATCTAAACCTAGTAAATAAGCGAAATGACCTTAAAGAACTTTTAGATCAGGATATAAAAAGGGAATTTAACTTGATAGCAAGGGAAAGATACAGATGGGGGAATAAAACAAGCAAACATCTAGCTCGGATGGTACAAAAAAAGAAATCTAGGAATTATATAGATAAAATCAAAAACGAAAAAGGTGAGGTCTCACATACAACAAAAGATATTGCAGAAACATTCAGAGTATACTATGAAAAATTATACTCGGTAGAACAAAAGAACTGGCAAAAAGGGGAAAAAGAAAATAAGATTGCTACATTCTTAAAGGAAGCAGAAATAGCGAAAATTGGACAAATGGAGGCAGAAGAGATGGATAGGCCCATTACGGAAAATGAAATTAAACTAGCATTAACAAGTACAGAAGCCGGTAAAAGCCCGGGCCCTGACGGCTTCACTGTGATGTATTACAAAAAATACAAGGAGATTCTCCTCCCAAAACTATGCCAGTATTTTAATGGCCTTGGAAGAGAGTATAAATTAAGTAAAGAAGCATCAGAGGTAGGGGTGTAACGGATCGTCACCGATCCGTGATCCGAACGGGCCACCCCGTTCGGATCGGCACACCCCGCGATCCGCGGAGCGCTCCGGAGCCTAGGCCTAGGAAAGTCCCCGGCTTCGGCCTAGCTCCGGAGCGATCTTGCTCCACCCAGTCTGCTTGCCAGAGCCCAGCGTGACACGCCTCCCCGCCTCCCCGGGGAGGCGTGTCACGCTGTGCACTGGGCTCTGGCAAGCCGACATGGAGAGGGAATAGTAGCAGAGAAGCACTAGTGTGAGAGGAGGAGGGGGGGGGGGGGGGGAGAGCACATTTCACGGGTGGATTAAAGAGGAAGCAGGTGAGGCTGTTTGGGACTTGTTAAAAGTACAATCTTGATGTTTTTACAGCTATATATAATTATATATATATATGTATATATATATATATATATATATATATATATATATATATATATATATATATATATATCTGTAAAAACATCAAGATTGTACTTTTAACAAGTCCCAAACAGCCTCACCTGCTTCCTCTTTAATCCACCCGTGAAATGTATGTGTGTGTGTGTGTGTGTGTGTGTGTGTGTGTGTGTGTGTGTGTGTGTGTATGTGTATGTGTATGTATGTATGTATGTATGTATGTATGTATGTATGTATGTATGTATGTATGTATGTATGTATGTATGTATGTATGTATGTATGTATGTATGTATATATATATATATATATATATATATATATATATATATATATATATATATATATATATATATATATATATATATATATATATATTACACACACACACATTTTTTTTTTTTTGCGCTGATCCGATCCGTGACTCCTGATCCGAGGATCGATCCGATCCGTGAGTTTTTTGATCCGTTACACCCCTAATCAGAGGCAACCATCACGGTTATTCCAAAGGAAGGTAAAGACACGGGAAGCTGCTCAGGGTACAGGCCGATATCTCTTTTAAACACTGATATAAAACTGTACGCAAAGGTACTGGCCGGAAGAGTAAGACAGGAAATGACAAAATTGGTACACCCGGACCAAACGGGCTTTGTCCAAGGTAGAGAGGGTAGAGACAATGGAGTAAAAACACTCTTGATACTCCAGAGAATGAAGGCGGTAGGGTCCCCAGGTCTACTTCTGTCGATCGATGCAGAAAAAGCGTTCGACAGAGTAGACTGGGGATTTATGTTGCTTACCCTGAAGGACATGGGGTTCGGACAGAGAATGATAGATTGGATTGCAGCACTTTATGTGTCACCCACAGCCAAAATAAAGATAAACGGAAGTTTATCCCAAACTTTCTCAATGAAAAATGGTACAAGGCAGGGGTGTCCTCTGTCGCCGCTCCTGTTTGTGCTCTCATTGGAGCCTCTATTGGTCAGGATCCGGAACTGCCAAGAAATAAAAGGGGTTAAAATAGGAGAGGAGGAATACAAACTTTCTGCATTTGCAGACGACGTCCTGTTCTATTTAGATAAACCCAAAACATCAATACCAAACCTATTAAACCTATGCAGAGAGTACGGGGAAATTGCGAACTTCAAAATAAACCTCACCAAAACGGAGATTATGAGTATAAATATAAGTAAATGGGAAGAGCAACTCCTCAAAGTGAAGTACCATTTCGCCTGGGTCAAAGAACTTAAATACCTAGGGATATTCTTAGCAAATTCTACTAAAAAAATGTATAAAATAAACTTCATCCCCCTATTAAATGAAATCAAGACAGAAACAAAAAGAGTGGAAAATAGAGCAATATCATGGATAGGACGAATCAATTATTGCAAAATGGTTATTATACCTAAAATCATATATAAATTTCAGATGATTCCCATAGCCCTCCCGAGAACACTATTCTCAGTATTAAAAAAATTAATTATGAATTACATATGGAAAAATAAGAAACATAGGATATCACTCCAGACCCTAAAACAACCAAAAAAAAAGGGGGGTTTAGCGGTACCGGATGTTAAAGGATACTACGACGCGGTGGAGTGGGCCAGAGCCAATAAAGAAAAAAGGTGGGTAAGATTAGAAAATGAATTAGCACAGGTGAGGTTGGACAAGATAATTTGGAATCCTCCCCAATTTAGGACACTAGATAAAAACGCACATGAAATAACAAAAAATGCACTTAAAATATGGGACAAGGTGTATAAAAAAATTCAGAAGGAATATAATTCACCTTTTATAGCACTAAAAAATAATGATTATTTTGCACCAGGTAAAACACAAGTGGGGGGTAATTGGATTAAACAGGACACTGTACAACTAAGGGATATAACGAAGGACGGCCATATAATAACACTACAAGAGTTAAAATTTAAAAATAATTTAATGGAAATCAATGAATGGAGGTATCAGCAGCTTAAACATTTTGTTCAGGATCTCCCAGGACCACTGAGAACGGGAGACCAGTTAACAGACTTAGAAAAAATATGTTCCACGGAAAGATCTAAAGGAACTACCTCAAAGTTATACAGAATTCTATTGAAGATAGATGAGCAGAATATACCCCCATTCATTAGAAAATGGGAAAGGGAACTGGGAACACAGCGGGATAGGGGCACAATAGATAAAATGTTGGCTCTGACACACTCCTCAGCGGTAGATAGCCGTACTGCGGAGATGTGCTTTAAATGTATATCCGGATGGTACATGACCCCGGATAAGATAAAAAAGTATAATGAAGAACAGACAGGAGAGTGTTGGAGGGGATGTAAAACATCAGGAAATATGGCACATCTCTGGTGGGGATGCCCTAAGATCAAGAAGTATTGGGAACAAATTTTGACCTGTGTGGAAGAGATCACGGGGAAAAAGATAAAGATGGACCCATGGGTCATCCTATTCCATGGGGGGGAGGAAGGTATAAAGAGCTATAGGAAATCGCTTGTACCGCACCTACTCAACGCCGCTAAGAGACTTATACCAAGGAAGTGGCAAGAGGTGGAGTGCCCCTTAATCTGGGAATGGATAGATGCGGTTGAAGAAACATACAAAATGGAAGAACTAAAAGAGGCTATAGAAGGCAATAACATTTTACAAATCACGAAATGGAATAAATGGAGGACTTTTAAGAAATCGTGGAGTTACGCAGAAAAATTAAGGATAGATACTTAAAAGAGGCATTAGAAGAAAATTAGAAAGAACTAGAGATATAAGAGATTGTTTAAGGTGAGATAGGGGGGGATGGGGGGGAAGGATTAGGGGGGGGATAATTATAATCACAAATACTTTGCGCCTCTTAAGCACGAGGAATGATATTAAATAAATAACATATATATACTTATATTTAAAGGAAAAAAAAAAAAAAAAAAAAAAAAAAAAAAAAAAAAAAGAAAAAAAGAAAAAGAAGAGGGAGGAAAAAAGCAAACTTCCACACAAAAGAAGAGACACTTATGATGCAAAACCAATATAGAGATGCAATGGGCTGGTACGCAGAACATGAGCATATAATGCACACTATATGAGGTTGAGTCTGAAGTGGAAAAAAAAAAAAAAAAAAAAAAAAAAATATTACAAAAAAGCAAATCGCTACTGTAAATATTACTTTCACTGTCCAACAGTAAAAAAAATTAACCCCTTACAGTAGTGACTATTTGCTTTTTTTTTTTAACCCCATTATGTTACTAAACATCTCAGGCCTGCAGAAACACGGCCTGCAGAAACACACTACAGTTCATTTACATGGTTTCCTATGGGACACGTTCACATCCATGATTTTTTTTTTTTTAGCTGCTGCGTATTTGGAAAGGGCAAGGACTTTTTAACGCAAAACGGTGCTATTTAGCTTTTTTTTGGTTCAATATACTTCAATGGAGAAGCTGCAGAAAAGCATGTAATGTGTTTTTGCGGCAATTTGTGTTTTGTAATCTGCCCAACAACAAATTGGGCCCAATAAAAGATTTTTTTAAGGCTATTATCCGATTAATCGAAACAATAATCGGCCAACTAATCGATTATGAAAATAATCGTTAGTTGCAGCCCTAATTTAAAGTGGTTATTAACCCACTATATGATGATTGTGCTTTCTTCTCTGCTATAGGATGCTATGTGCCCCTGTGCCTGTGCTGTATAAAACGAAAAAAATGCTGATTATAACGGATATATCAGAGAGGCTCCTGCCGCTCACATGATTAATTCTCTCCTCTGCCTGGCTGACAGCTATAGCAGGGAGGGCCGAACACTGCCGTGGAGGAGAGAGATCCGAGGAGTCACGTGGGCGCTGGGAGCCGCTCTGATATACTGTATAATCTGCATATTTTTTTTTTTACAGCACAGACACAGGAACACATTGCGTTATATAACAGGGGATGGCATGCTTATATTCTAGATCTGATTGCACCAGGAGGGGAGGATCGTGGAGTGGATGGAGCTGCCAGGCAGGGAGGGGAGGGGCGAGGAGGACACAGGAGAGCAGGGCTGCGGATGACATAGGCACGTAAACTGACCACAGTGTCAAAGCTCAGCAGCCATGATATACTGTGGTCAGTTTACAGAGGGGATGGTATAGCCAGGTATTTCAGGTGATACAGGGGGATAGTTACACAGCACAAGCACTGTGCTGTATAACATATGCTTTAAGGGAACAGGATATATTTTTATTTTTTAGGGTAACAGACACCATCAGGAAGTTGCAGTAGTTGACCATGTATTTCAAAGTATCAACTATCATGCCTTAACCACTTCCATAATGTGCGAATTCCAGCACTTCTCTCCTACATGTAAAATTCATAATTTTTTTGCTAGAAAATTAGTCATTGCAACTTTTTATGTCACGCGGTATTTGTGCAGTCATTTTTGAAGCGTGATTTTTTTTAAAAAACAATATTTTCATGAATTTAAAAAAAAAACAGTAAAGTTACCCAATTTTTTTTATAGAATGTGACAGATAATGTTACGCTGAGTAAATAAATACCCAGCATCTCATGCTTACAAATTGTGCACACTTGTGGAATGGCGCCAAACTTTGGTACTAAAAAATGTCCATAGGCAACATTTGAATTTTATTTTATTTTTTACAGGTTACCAGTTTCAGAGGAGGTCTAGTGCTAGAATTATTGCTTTCACTCTAACGTTCGTGGCGATAGCTCACATGTGTAGTTTGAGCGTTGTTTACATACGCGGACGTGACCTACGTATGTGTATACTTCTGTGTGTGAGCATGCAGTGACAGGGGCATTTTACATTTATTTTTTATTATTGCTCATTTTACTTAATTTTTTTTACACGTTGCCTTTAAAAAAATAATTGATCACTTTTATTTCTATTACAAGGAATGGAAACATCCCTTGTAAAAGGAATAGGGCATGACAAGTCATCTATATGGAGAGATGTGGGGTCAAGAAGACCCCCACATCTCTCCTTCTGGCTGGAAAGGCTGAGACCAAAAAAAAAAAACAATCTCAGGCTTTCCAGCCGAGTCTCCGGCCTTGTTTACTTCCACCGGCCAGTATATGACATCATAATATCACGCCCGGGCCTCAGAGTCAGACCCCTGTAAAAATGATCAAGTGGCTGAACAGCCGCTATGTTTGTTCTTACGGTGCAGGGATTCGTCAGCTGAAAAAAGTATCTGAATGATGGCTGTAACTGCAGGCATCATTCAGATATCCCCACTGAAAGCTCAGGATGTCATATGATGTTCTGTGGTATGGAAGTGGTTAAAGTGTAATTCCCCTTTTGTTGGAAAAAAGCAATCCCCACTGGGTAAAATATGTACACTGCAAGGATTTGTAACAAACTTTGTATCATATTCCTACATTTTCTAAGAAAGCAGTTTGTTCCCATCTGTCCTTTCATACCGATTCCTGAACGGGAGGGTATGTGTACATTATAATCACTTGGTGCACTTTAAAGGGGTTGTAAAGGTTCGTTTTTATTTTCGAAACTAGCTGAATA
Organism: Rana temporaria; assembly: GCF_905171775.1. NCBI lineage: Eukaryota > Metazoa > Chordata > Amphibia > Anura > Ranidae > Rana > Rana temporaria. The sequence goes on along the minus strand of NC_053493.1, from coordinate 375,545,450 downwards.
CCCGGCGTTGCCCGGTCTTCCCATCTTAACCTTTTGGGGAGGAAAATCATAGTAATATAAATATACCCATCTTTTATATAAGGGTGTAGGTAAGGGTTAATTAAACTGTCATATATTTTTATTTGGCATATAAGTAATATGTGTACCAGGTATTATTGAAATATCTCCAGGCGTACAGAAGTTATGTGGGAACATACATTTCCCATTGATTTGCATGGGACTTTAAACAAAAACCCTGACCCTCACAAATGGGGGTAGTTAAGGGATAAATTAACTATCCTAAAGTTTAAGTGGACATATAAGTAACATGTGACCAAGTGTTATCGAAATATCTACAGCCGTTTGGAAGTTATGAATTAACATGTATTTCCCATAGAGTTGAATGGGACTTTAAAGGAAAACCCCGACCATGGCAAATGGGGGTGGGTAAGGGTTAAACCACCTATCCTATGTTTGTTGCTGACATATAAGTAACATGTGTGCCAAGTTTCCTGTTAATATCTTTAGCCGTTTGGACGTGATGCTGGAACATACATACATACACACACACACACACGTTGAGTTTTATATATATATATATATATATATATATATATATATATATATATATATATAGATAGGTTCCTTTAAGCTAGTGCATTGTTGGTTCACTTACCTTTTCCTTCGATTTCCCTTCTAAATGTTTTTTTTCTTTGTCTGAATTTCTCACTTCCTGTTTCTCCTCAGTAAACTTGACACCATCATCCGAGCGTGGTGGTTAGTCAGCCATAACAGCTTACTGAGGAGAAACCGGAAGTGAGAAATTCAGAAGAAAACAAAGAAAAAAATAATTTAGAAGGGAAATCGAAGGAAAAGGTAAGTGAACCAACAATGCACGAGCTTAAAGGAACCTATTTAGAAAATACAAAAAGAACCTTTACAACCCCTTTAAGTGTTTTAATTAGAAAAGCTTTAGTGTCTGCATCCCTTAACCACTTGAGACCCGCGCTATTGACAAAAGACATCAACAGCGTGGCTCTCAGGTGCCAACTGGACGTCTTTGGACGTCATTTAAAGTGCATTACCCGCGCGCGCCTCTGGGGGGCGCACAGTGGGTAAACACTGTCCCGGCACATCGCTGGGAAGCCGATGCGTGTACCTGGCGGCCGCGATGTCCGCCGGGTACACGCGATCGTCGGTTACACAGCAGGTCGTGGAGCTCTGTGTGTAAACACAGAGCTCCACGTGCTGTCAGAGGAGAGGAGACCGATCTGTGTCACAGCATCGGTCACAGCATCGGTCACCTCCCCCAGTCACCCCCCTCCCCCCACACAGTTAGCACACACCCAGGATACACACTTAACCCCTTCCTCACCCCCTAGTGTTAACCCCTTCACTGCCAGTCACATTTATACAGTAATTAGTGCATTTTTATAGCACTGTTCGCTGTATAAATGTGAATGGTCCCAAATTTGTGTCAAAAGTGTCCGATACGTCCGTCGCAATATCGCAGTCCCAATAAAAATCGCAGATCGCCGCCATTACTAGTAAAATTTTTTTTTAAAAAATCATAATTCTGTCCCCTATTTTGTAGGCGCTATAACTTTTGCGCAAACCAGTCGCTTATTGCGTTTTCTTTTTTTTTTTACAAAAATACGTCGAAAAATACGTATCGGCCTTAACTTTTTTTTAAATTGGGATATTTATTATAGCAACAAGTAAAAAATATATATATTTTTTTTAAATTGTCGCTCTTTTTTGTTTATAGCGCAAAAAATAAAAACCGCAGAGGTGATCAAATACCACCAAAATAAAGCTCTATTTGTGGGGAAAAAAGGACGTCAATTTTGTTTGGGAGCCACGTCGCACGACCGCGCAATTGTCAGTTAAAGCGACGCAGTGCCGGAAGCTGAAATTTCGCCTGGGAACGAAGGGGGTTTATGTGCCCAGTAAGCAAGTGGTTAATTAGAAAAGCTTTAGTGTCTGCATCCCTTAATAAGCATTTACATGACTTAATAAGCCCCTTCTACAGTGACTGCTCTCTGGCCGGTATGATCCGAACTCACCTGAGCGCATCATTACAAGCAAGTATAACAAGTTTGCAATTTTAAAAGATAAAAAAATAAAAAATAAAATTACAAACGCTTTAGGAAAACGTCACGCAGTACAACGCCAAATGGGCTGAAAAAAAAAAAAGATTTTGGGAACACATACTTTATCGAAAGTTCATCTTCAAACTGAGTCGTGAGTAATATAAAATTATATTAAGCATTTATGCAAAAAAAAAAAAAAGAGAAAAAGGAGGGAAATGTGAGGCTGGTTTGTATGGAAAAATAATACAGCTAGTGTTGACATTAGTGTGATTTCTAATTTGAAATGGCTAAATTGCTGCCAAAGAGCATAATTACTATGTATTTACAAGTTCCGTCGTTGCCAGTATCCCCTATGGAACGGTTGATGAATATTCAGCACACTGTCTTGCACTTGCGATGGGACAACACAGTGGCATAGCAAGAAACAATCTCTTCATTCCCAAACTAGCCAAAACATATATTTCCCTTCAAACTTATATATGTCAATCTAAGTTAACAAGAAGGAAATATGTTAAGCTAAAGAAATAATTAGTCTTTTTTTTCTTGAAAATCACGTTTGCGGTCTCATTTGCTGCTAATGCTTATTAATCTAAACAAACTATCGGGTGTGTAAGTGGATCATTCCAAACAGGACTGTAATTTATTGCCTGTTGAAGTATGAAGGTAAAATGGATGAAAGTTAGTACAGGAAGCCTTTAAAGCTAAATTGATGGTCTATGACTTCATAATAACTGTACTGAATAATATGAACAAATTAAAGTGGATGTAAAGATGAAAAAAAAAATATTTATTAATTAAGGCTTGCACATTGTACAGTATAGGATTTCATGTCATCTGTGCCCAGTCTTGCCACGAAAAGTTATTCCAGCTCTGAGCAATCTTCTTATCTTTTTTCAGGGACACACAGAGAAATAGGAGTCTGTTCTTCCCCCTTGCTGTGACAGACAGATTTCCTCATCTTATGCAAGAGCCTGAGAGGTATTCTGTGTACTTCCCATCCCCCCTCCTTTGCTCTTCAGCTCTCCCAGGATTGGCTGCTCCACACCTCAGCATGATTGGGCATGCTGAAGTCATGTGGTGACTTTTCTGGGTTTTGACCAGATGTTAGTGATCATAGCAGAAGTTCAGTGTAAGAAATACACAAGAGAAAATGCATGTTGACAAGGAGAGTGCCCAAATGTTTATTGGTATAAAATATTATACTGTAGAATCTTAGAACCAACTTGATTGTTTACAAGGTGGCCTTATGAGTAAGCATGTTATAGTGACAGTAAACTATATCCTTCTTTGCCAAAAAATAATCAATACACATCCACTACTGTATGGGCCTGTGATCTATTTTCCATGAAATAGTTTATCTGCCTCTTACAATGTTCTCCCAACCTCACCTACGCACATTTTCATTATATTGGAACAAGCAACGCCCGTTGGTTGTGGTCTTGTGCAGTGTTGTATGTACACTACACATTGCAAAGTTCCTAGTCCATCTCAGGAGTGAGCAAAGGAGGGTGGCTACACTCTTTCATGCAGTGGAACCATGGAGAAGACATGTAGCCACTTTCTAACAAAAAGTAAGATCACAGCAAAAAAAATAAAAAATGAGGGTTTGGAGTAGGTGCTTTTTTGTGTTTGAAATACAAATCTGAACAGAATTTTTTTTTGTTCCTTTCAAAACCAGAGTTTGCTTAACCGCTTAAGGACCGCCCACAGCATATATACACGTCGGCAAAATGGCACAGACAGACATTATCACGTTCCTGTACGTGGCCCTTTAAATGCCTGCCGTGTGGTCGCGACCGCCCTGCTGCTTTTGCAACCATGCCGCCTTCCCTGTGAGCCTGACCGCGGGTCCCGCGGACTCGATCGCCGTGGGGATAACCGCGATCGTCTCACGGAGGTATAGAGTGGGAAGATGCTTGTGTAAACAACCATCTCCTTGCTCTGCCTAGTGAGACACTCTCTGACCACTGATCATGTGGTCAGAGAGCCCATCCCCCCTACAGTTAAACACAATGCAGGGAACACTTAATCCCTACAGCACCACCTAGTGGTTAACCCCTTCACTGCCAGTGTCAGTGGTGAGCCGTTGGTATTACAAGTTATTACCACCAGATGTGTGAGCTGGCGGTGGCCGTTGGTATTACAAGTTAAGCATTACAAGTTAAACAGCAATTCTAATGTAATTTTTCACTATTTTTCACTGCCATCTTCTTCCCTCTAATTAGAACACTATATATATTTTTTATTCTAACACCCTAGAGAATAAAATGGCGATCAATGCAATACTTTCTGTCACGCCGTATTTGCGCAGCGGTCTTACAAGCGCACTTTTTGGGGAAAAAATTACACTTTTTTTAATTAAAAAATAAGACAACAGTAACGTTATCGCCACTTTTTTTAATATTATGAAAGATAATGTTACGCCGAGTAAATTCATACCCAACATGTCACTCTTCAAAATTGCGTCCGCTCGTGGAATGCCGACAAACTTTTACCCTTTAAAATCTTCATAGGCGACATTTAAAAAAAATCTACAGGTTGCATGTTTTGAGTTACAGAGGAGGTCTAGAGCTAGAATTATTGCTCTCGCTCTACCAATCGCGGCGATACCTCACATTGGTGTGGTTTGAACACCGTTTACATATGCGGGCGCTGCTCACGTATGTGTTCGCTTCTGCGCGCAAGCTTGTCGGGACGGGGCGCGTTTTCTGGCTCCTAACTTTTTTAGCTGGCTCCTAGATTCCAAGCAAATTTGTCAAACCCTGATTTAATGTAAGCTTGAGCTATTGAGGACCATAAACGTGCTTTTCTTAAAAGCAGTTAAGATTAGTGAAATGTGTGTAATAGAAATCAGAGTTCTACCTGCTGGTTGTAAATAAGTCATTAACCACTTAAGCCCCGGACCATTTTGTTGCTAAATGCCCAGGCCAGGTTTTGCGATTCGGCACTGCGTCGCTTTAACAGACAATTGCACGGTCGTGCGACGTGGCTCCCAAACAAAATTGGCGGTATTTGATCACCTCTGCAGTTTTTATTTTTTGCGCTATAAACAAAAATAGAGCGACAATTTTGAAAAAAAATGCAATATTTTTTACTTTTTGCTATAATAAATATCCCCCAAAAACATATATTAAAAAAAAAATGTCCTCAGTTTAGGCCGATACGTATTCTACCTATTTTTGGTAAAAAATCTCAATAAGCGTTTATCGATTGGTTTGCGCAAAATTTATAGCGTTTACAAAATAGGGGATAGTTTTTTTGCATTTTTATTAATTATTTTTTTTTTACTACTATTGGCGGCGATCAGCGATTTTTTTCGTGACTGCGACATTATGGCGGACACTTCGGACAATTTTGACACATTTTTGGGACCATTGTCATTTTCACAGCAAAAAATGCATTTAAATTGCATTGTTTACTGTGAAAATGACAGTTGCAGTTTGGGAGTTAACCACAAGGGGGCGCTGTAGGAGTTAGGGTTCACCTAGTGTGTGTTTACAACTGTAGGGGGGGTGTGGCTGTAGGACTGACGTCATCGATCGTGTCTCCCTATAAAGGGGATCACTTGATCGATGCGCCGCCACAGTGAAGCACGGGGAAGCCGTGTTTACATACGGCTCTCCCCGTTCTTCAGCCCTGGGGAGCGATCGTGACGGGGCGGCTATAAACGAATAGCCGCGCCGTCGTCCCGGGAATCTGCCCGCCGCACGCAGCGGAGGGGGTCCCGATCGGACCCCCGACCCGCTAGAAGGCGGGGACGTATATATACGCCCATCTGCCTGTACGTTCCATTCTGTGGACGTAAATAGGCGTGCGGCGGGCGTTAAGTGGTTAATAAACGTCCTCTTTTTGTTATTCAATGGTATTCCAGCACAAACCCAAAAGTTAGTTATCCCCAGCAGGCTAAAGATAGAGGCTGCTGCTGCTCTGCGAGAATATCAGTCTGTCTACAGCAGTCTGACACGACCCCAGTCCATTTACAACGACATCTCTCCAAACAGCAACACTTACAAATCGCTGCACGTAATCGCTGCCACACTTGGGCTTAGAGACACTTTAAATGTAACATCTCTACAGCTTAAAAGGTGAAAAGCCAGCAATAAAACAGCTACGTAATAACATGAAAATGCATTTTAATTAAGTCTAATCCTTGCAAATGAGAACATTACAGTGACATGAGCTCCAAACAAACTTCACTTCCAAAGTCCTTTATAAAATGAAGCACTGACAGCATGGGACACATAAGAATTTCACCCTTCGCAAATCGTTCTCAAGTGCCGAACTCTAACATTCGAGAAATAAAGTTGTTACAATATTAATTTGTGTCCTTTCGTGGTATTTAGAGTGCAAGGAAAACATAATGTCCAAGTTAATAAAGAAAATAATTAAAAGAAATACATTTCCCTGTGGGGGAGCGAGAATGATTTGAAGCAATATTTTGTTAGCCAAGAGTTGTGCTCTCAGACGGCTTCTCTCAAATTACCTATTACAGACGCACTATTTGACTTACTGTGTTAGTTGGATCTTCTTGTAATATCCTGTCATATATCTGGAGAGCATCATCATACCTGTTCCAAGGAAGAAAGTGAAAACCGCTTATGGAAAATTACTTCCAGAAAACCTACACACAACTAAACAAACCCAACGAGTCTGCATTAAAAAGGCAAATAAAATGTTACATCTAACCAAAAATGATATTTTGAATCATGCTCTTTAGGAGGTGACTCACCCAATTGCTTTTCTTAAAGTAAAACTGTACTTTGTCCATGAAGGGCGAAGAAATAGCTTTGCTTAAAGGGGTGGTTCACCCTAAAAACTACTTTTTTTATTACACTGGCCCCCCACATTACAATACGATTAAGGCTATTATTATTTTTTTGAAGCTGTACATACCTTTGTACAGCATATTCACCCGTTGCGAGTCCCGCGGGAGTGGCCGTTCCTCACATGTCTGTGATTGACATTTTGACCAAAAACGAGCTCCCCCCGTCGCGCAAGCCGCGTCACGGTTGGCGAAAGGAGCCGAACGGCGAGTCGGCGCTATACTGCGCATGCGCATCGCCGTTCGGCTCCTTTCGCCAATCGTGACGCGGCTTACGGGACGGGGGGGAGCTCGTTTTTGGTCAAAATGTCAATCACAGACATGTGAGGAACGCCCACTCCCGCGGGACTCGCAACGGGTGAATATGCTGTACAAAGGTATGTACAGCTTCAAAAAAATAATAATATCCTTAATCGTATTGTAATGTGGGGGGCCAGTGTAATAAAAAAAAGTAGTTTTTAGGGTGAACCACCCCTTTAAGTATTAAAGCCCCTTTCACACATGCTGTCTGTGTGTCCCGTTTTTCATCCATCTGTTGACGGATGAAAAACGGACATCAATGCATCTCTATGGAAAAACTGACAATCATCCATTTACATCAGTTTACATCTGCAATCGTCGTCATTCATTTTTTTTAAACCGATTAACCACTTAAAGGGTCACTAAAGTAAAAACAATTTCTACATCGTTTACAGGGTATAGAGACATAAAAGTTAACTGATTCCTTTTAACAATGATTACAAATAGATAAAAATCAATCCTATAATGTGCATGCAGGTTAGTTTCACTTTTAAACTGGTTTCATGTTCCTGTGAACTAGAGAGACACACAGAACAAAAACAAACAAATCCAGGGCAGTGTTTTGTTTTTAAAATGAATCTGATTGGTTCTGTTAAGTTTTAGACACACAGTAATGACAGCTTAGACCACCGTGAAAAGCTCCCAGTACCATGGTTATAAGGAAACAGACAACCAGGAAGTGTGGAGATCACAGCAGAATTACAGCAACTTCAAAGCAAGAACGAACAATAAGGACATGAAACCAGGACTGCAGTAAGGTAAAGGAAGCTATTTAGCTAAAAAAAAAATTCCTTTAGTGATCCTTTAAGACCCAGGCCTTTGGGCAGCTAAAGGACCCAGCCAGTTTTTGCGATTCGGCACTGCGTCGCTTTAACTGACAATTGCGCGGTCGTGCGACGTGGCTCCCAAACAGAATTGGTGTCCTTTTTTTCCCACAAATAGAGCTTTCTTTTGGTGGCATTTGATCACCTCTGCGGTTTTTATTTTTTGTGCTATAAACAAAAATAGAGCGACAATTTTGAAAAAAAATGCAATTTTTTTTTTCCTCAGTTTAGGCTGATATGTATTCTTCTACCTATTTTTGGTAAAAAAAAAAAATCGCAATAATTGTTTATCGATTGGTTTGCGCAAAATTTATAGCGTTTACAAAACAGGGGATAGTTTTATTGCATTTTTATAAAATTTTTTTTTTTTTTTTTTACTACTAATGGCGGCGATCAGCGATTTTTTTTGTGACTGCGACATTATGGCGGACACTTCGGACAATTTTGACACATTTTTGGGACCATTGTCATTTTCACAATGCATTGTTTAGTGTGAAAATGACAATTGCAGTTTGGAAATTAACCACAAGGGGGCGCTGAAGGGGTTATGCGTGACCTCATTTGTGTTTCTAACTGTAGGGGGGTGTGGCTGTAGGTGTGACGTCATCGATTGTGTTTCCCTATAAAAGGGAACACACGATCGATGACAGCGCCACAGTGGGGAACGGGGAAGCTGTGTTTACACACAGCTCTCCCCGTTCTTCAGCTCCGTGGACCGATCGCAGGACTCCAGCGGCGATCGGGTCCGCGGGTCCCACGGTCACGGACCTTCGGACCGCGACCCACGGCTGGGCACTTAAAGAGGACGTACCTGTACGTGCTTGTGCCCAGCCGTGCCATTCTGCCGACGTAAATGTGCAGGAGGCGGTCCTTAAGTGGTTAAGGCCTCTTTCACACATATGGACCGTTCGTCTGTTTTTCATCCTTCCATTGTTGGATGAAAAACGGACATCAATGCATTCCTATGGAAAAACGGATGACAACGGATTTTCATCCGCTTCCGTCAACATATTTTTTATTTATTTTTTTAACGGATGAAAGCTCTAGATTTTATCCGTCAAAAGAATGGATCAGACGGAAAATGGATGTTAACTGACAAATGGTCAGTTTTTTATCAGTTTTTGCATTGGTAGTGGATGTAAAAAAAAAGAAAACTGAAGAAAAAACTGATGAAGGGCCCTTTACCACAAACGGATCCCGTGAGGATCTGTACCGTTCTTATCCGCTTGCTCAGTGGGGATCGCTCCGTTGATCCCCGCTGAGCCAGCAGATGACAGGGCGGTCCCCGCACACTGTGCAGGGACCGCCCTGTCAGATCTCCACTTTCCCCTATGGGGGACCGGATGAACACGGACCTTCTGTCCATGTTCACCCAATCCGCTGCGCAGATGGATGGAAAAATAGGATTTTCCTCCGTCTGCAGAATCGGACCATAGCGAGGACCGATGACATCAGGTGTCAGCGGATGTTCATCTGCTGACACCCGCTATCCCATAGGGATACATGCATGTCCGTATTTCATCCAAAAACGGATGGATAAAATACAGACATACTGTCCATACGTGTGAAAGGGCCTGAACTGAACTGATGAAAAACGGATGAACTGAACCGAAGAATTTAACGGTCTGTATGTGTGAAAGGACCCCAAGGCCCCTTTCACACAGGGCGGATCAGTAATGATCCACCGCCGTGTGCTCCGTAAGCTCAGCGGGGATCGCTCCCTAGATCCCGCTGAGCCGGCGGATGACAGGGCGGTCCCCGCACACTGTGCCAGGACCGCCCTGTCTTTTCTCCGCTCTCCCCTATGGGGGGATCGGATGAACATGGACCGTATGTCTGTGTTCGTTCGATCCGCTCTGCAGACGGAAGAAAAAATAATGTTTTCTTCCGTCTGCAAAATCAGATTTTTGTGGAGGCGGACGATTACGGGTGTCAGCGGATGTTTATCCACTGACACCCGCAATCTCATTGGGACCAATACATGTCCCTTTTTAATCCGCAAACGGATGGAAGAAAAAGCGGACATGCGGTCCGCACGTGTGAAAGGGGCCTAAAGCTCAATTTTTCTTCCGCTAAAAAAAAAAATGGATAGGACGAAAAACAGATGTAAAAATTGACAAATGGTCAGTTTTTCATCCGTTTTTGCATGGGTAGTGGATATAAAAATTGAGAAATGGTCAGTTTTTCATTCGTTTTTGCATGGGTAGTGGATGTAAAAATTGACAAATGGTCAGTTTTTCATCCGTTTTTGCATGGGTAGTAGATATAAAAATTGAGAAATGGTCAGTTTTTCATCCGTTTTTGCATGGGTAGTGGATGTAAAAATTGACAAATGGTCAGTTTTTCATCCGTTTTTGCATGGGTAGTGGAAAAAACGGACGAGCACTGATGAAAACATTATTACATTGGGGATACATTTATGGGGTTGAACCTTATGATAGACTTTATGAATTCAGGTTGACTGATTTTTGAGTTGCTTCATGACTATGGCAGACTGTTTGTGATACCTTGCTTTGTTCAAAATCTTTGCAACCAATCCTCTGTAAGGTGAGGTTTTGTCATGCTAGGGGTACTCATGACCATGACTACCCATACTGCAGAGGAGGGAAGAGTTATGCCCCCCCCCCCCCCGTACGGAGAGAGGGAGAAGGAATCGGTCAATGCCGGAAGTTTACCATAGAGAATCCAGCGGGCCAGATGGTCCGCGGACGTCTCTATGATCTTTTGGAGGCCAGGCGTGTCATACCACTGTGAACCTGATCTAAAAGAATTGAAAAAAGTTGATGTGGGGATCAGAACATTGTTATTTTTTGGGCAATGATCCATTGTGACACAACCACAACACGAGAGGGAGGGAGTAGACAAAAAGAATGCGGTTTATGGAGAAAATCTGAGATTTGTTTTCATTTATAAAACTGCAGAAAAGTCAGTAAAAACTATTTTCGTTTTCTGTTAAGGGCCAAATACATTATTTTTACACTCCTGGAACCATAATGGCATTTACTATTGAATGTTAAAAATTATTCATGAATTCTGTTACAACCTAGATTTAATGAAGAGATCCTACACTGACAGCAGTTATTTCTATTTCATATTGCACTGTAAAGCTAGTTTAGTATTAAAATCTATATTAGAAACGTTATGAAAGAAATATTTATGGTATAAATTATCAGACCGCAGATTTCAACAGCATCCAAGTGAATTAACTCCATTGTTGCACTGATTGAAGTATATTGAGAAGACACATCACAATACTAGCAGAAAACATTTGAACATATATGGCATCAATTATTTTACCTTTCCATGGCTTCAAATCTCATGCCAGTTAGTTTCTTCACTCTGTGGCTGCCAGGAAACTGCCGACGTAATTCTTGCAGACAGGACTTCAAACAAAGAGAATAGGCAGACATTAATGTTTAGGAGGAAGTCAGCTTTTGATGTTAAAGTGGTTCTAAACTAAGCAGTTTTACCTTAATGTACCCCCTGCATTACGGTAAAAGGCGTCCCAATAACTGCCCCCCCCCCCCCCCAAACACTTACCCGGCTCCTCTCACTGATCCAGCTCTGTCCCAGCTGCATCACCCCTAAGACCTTCCTAGATTCACAGGAGACTCAGAGCACATGGAGCCCTTAAGCTTCTGCTGCTGTCAAACTCTTGTGATGAGGGAGCGGGGGCGTGGCTTACCAGGCACTGTGTGAGTCCATGGATGCACACAGCCTGGCTCAGGTGCACACCTGCACCTTTAGTACACAACTTGCTGAGGGGGCACCCAAAAAAAAAAAAGAGTGTAGCGCACCAGCGCGGGACTCCAGTAGAGGAGGTAAGAGACTACTCGGTGCAAAATCATTCCATGGACAAGGCAAGTATTACATATTTTTCATTTTAATTTAAAAAAAATAAGCTTTATCATCCCTTTAAATTCTCCTAAAATTCGATAATTTAGTACTGAAAGGTTTGCTGCCAAGACCAATTACATGGCATCTTCTTGTATCTCAAGGAGACTTTATTGGCAAGATATCCCCAACAAAAATCCCACTTCTGTCTGACTACTGCTACCACCGGAAGGGCAAAATGGCACATTACAGATAGATACTCACGATGCAAAATTTAAGAAGAAAACAAGGTAGTCCTTCAACAATACAGTGACACTCTTGTTAAAGTGGTTGTAAACTCACATTTTTTACTTTTACCTACAGGTAAGCCTATAATAAGGCTTACCTGTAGGTATAAAGAATATCTCCTAAACCTGTACGGTTTAGGAGATATTCCCCCCGCAATGCGCCGCTGATTGCAGCGGCGCATGCGCAGCGGGGATCCTCGGCTAAAGGACCGGCAGCCGTCGGACCTTGCTGAATTGAAGTCCCCCGCGCGCATGCGCGGGAGTGACGTCATCACCGATCCAGCCAATCACAGCGCTGGAGCGGCGATACCCGGAAGACGGGTCAAGATGACATCTCGCTCGGTGTGGACCAGGTAAGTTCCTCTCACCTCATTCCGAGGTAAGTATTTCATAATGAGCTAATATGCGGTGCATACTAGCTCATTATGGCTTTTGCCTTTCAGGTGAAAAAAATAAAAAATAAATCGCGGGTTTACAACCGCTTTAAGATTGGCAGCAAAGAATATAGAGAGAGATACTACTGTCAGAAAGAGCTTTTAGCGCTGCCACACTTTGAATTAAAATTGTGCGGTCATGCAACACTGTACCCGTATGATATTTTTATTATTTTTTGGAGACAAAGCTTTCTTTTGGTAGTATTTAACCATCACTGGGTTTATTATTTTTTGCTAAACAAATGAAAAAAACACAGAAAATTTTGAGAAAAAAAACAAAAAACACTTGGGCCCGGATTCTCAAACGAGTTACGCCGGCGTATCTCCAGATATGCCGTCGTAACTCTGAGTCCGAGCCGTGGTATCTATGCGCCTGATTCTTAGAATCAGTTACGCATAGATTTGTATTAGATCCGACCGGCGTAAGTCTCTTACGCCGTCGTATCTTAACTGCATATTTACGCTGGCCGCTAGGGGCGTGTACGCTGATTTACGCCTAGAAATATGTAAATCAGCTCGATATGCGAATTCACAAACGTACGCCCGGCCGACGCAGTACAGATACGCAGTTTACGTTAGGCTTTTCCCAGCGTAAAGTTACCCCTGCTATATGAGGCGTAGATGCGGCGTACCAATGTTAAGTATGGACGTCGTTCCCGCGTCGAATTTAGAAAATTTTACGTCGTTTGCGTAAGTCGTTCGCGAATATGGCTGGGCGTCATTTACGTTCACGTCGAAAGCATTGGCTTCTTGCGGGTTAATTTGGAGCATGCGCACTGGGATACTTTCACGGACGGCACATGCCCTGTTCGTAAAAAGAGTCATTTACGTGGGGTCACATAAAATTTACATAACACACGCCCATAATCTACCACATTTGAATTAGGCGGGCTTACGCCGGCCTATTTACGCTACGCCGCCGCAACTTTCGTTTGAGAATACACATGCCTGTAAAAGTTTCGGAGGCGTAACGTAAATAGGATACGATACGCCCGCACAAAGATACGCCATTCTACGTGAATCCGGGCCTTGGGCTCCAATAGGTTGCACGGATAGGCGATGAGGCTTTTGAGAGCCGATTACGACAGTTATTGTGAAATTATCCGAAGGGACAAAAGATTTTTGTGTAATTGGTATAGTGTGATCAAGACCACGCATTCTCGGAAACGAAAGAATACATTAAAATAAGTTTACATCGCTTCCAAAGTTGAATCCTGTCTTGTGAGAATATTTTAATGTTAGTACGCTAAAAAACAAAATAGATTAACAATCATTTGTCCAATAATCTTATAGTGTGTGCTAGGGATTACTCTCTGTGTGGAGGTATTCTCTTTACAATGGTATCCCCACATGTTGAGTCAAATCTGCAATACTCACACCCCCTGCTCACTGAGGAGTTCCAAGCTTTTACCAAGAAGTGCGTCTGACTGCCGGAGATGCCTCCACATAAACAGCAATGTACTGTGGATGGGTGGCCCGTGCAGGCAAAGCGACTTACCCATACATTGCTGCCTGTTTCCGGGTTTAGGGCATGCACATGTGCACACCCCCAGCTGACACCCGCTGTGAATGTACATTGGGGGAGTCTGTCAGCAAGTTCCAGTCAATGATTCATGGCTGGGACCTGTTGATCGACTGTGTACATTCACAGCCCAGAGCCATGTGTTACCAATCAACACAGGGCTCTGTACAGAAAAAGTTCTTACAACCACTGCTGTACTCTGAACTCCATTCTCAAACCATTTGGTGAGATATGAAATTGCTTTGCCTATTAGATTATATAGAAGTTTTCTGTGCAACTGTGCTGGGGTCAGTTTAACCACTTGAGCTCCAGAAGGTTTTACACTGTTCATGACCAGGTCATTTGTTGCTACTTTTCGCTACTTTAAATGGTATTAGCGTGGTCATGCTACGTGAACCCAAATTAAATATATATACATTTTTTCCCCCCCAGAAATGGAGCTTTCTTTTGGTTGAATTTGATCACCAGTGTTTTTTCTTGCGATATATAAATTAAACAAGTAAAAAAAAAAAAAAATCTGCAGTAAAACATATCCAATAATTGAAAAAATAAAGATTCCAATAAGTGTATATTAATTGGTTTGCGTGAAAGTTATAGTGTTTACAAACTATGGTGTGTGTGTGTGTATATATTATACACACACACACACATTATATATTTTTTTTTTATCAAAAGACATGTAGCCGAATATATATATATATATATATATTATATATAATCTGCTACATGTCTTTTGATAATAAATAAAACAATATATATATGAACATAATATATCTCTGTGTGTGTGTGTGTATAATATATATATATATATTATACACACACACAGATATATTATGTTCATATATATATATTGTTTTATTTTTTATCAAAAGACATGTAGCAGATTTAATATATATATATATATATATATATATATAAAGTCTTATGGGCGTGTCTGGGCAGGGACAGCATTTATGATTTTTTGCCCGCCCCCTGTACCTGGAAGCCATCATCTTCAACTAGACAAAGGAAGATGGGAATCATGGACGCTTTTCCTGACCATAACAATTCAAAAGCTCCCATTTTTATCGTTGGCATTAATCCTTATTCTGCGTTGTTCAGAGAACAACGCATACCCGGATTATACTAAAGATCCTGTGGATGGGAGATTGTCTGCAGGGGCACGCCATGGTCCCTGAATGTGTTGATCAGGCACACAGGGGTGACATGAGCGTACATCAGCTTATAACCGATAATGTCTTTGCAGAGTGAACACATCCCACCCAGACAAACGTTCTGTACAATGCACAGGGGCCCTTTCGCTGGCAGACATATCCCCACTCTGCAAACACCTCTCTCCAACCTCAGAAAGTTTTCCACTACCAGACGGGACTCAACCAGCGTCAGTCTGCCCCAGTCAGCTCTTTAGATTTCCCGCGTCGAAATTCAAATTTCGACGCGGGAACGAAGGCCATACTTAACATGGCAAGTCTATCTATACGCCGCAAAATACCAGCTTTAACTATACGCCGGAAAAAGCCGACTACAGACGACGTTAGAAAATGCGACGGCCGCGCGTACGTTCGTGGATCGTCGTAAATCGCTAATTTGCATACCCGACGCGGAAAACAACGCAAACTCCACCCAGCGGGAAGCCGAAGTATTGCATCTAAGATCCGAAAGCAATTTCATATCTCACCAAATGGTTTGAAAATGGAGTTCAGCGTACAGCAGTGGTTGTAAGAACTTTTTATTTACACATGTCTGTCACAATCACACTGTGCTTCTGCATTTCTCATTCCTTACAAAAGTTGACAGTCCCCCGGAGAGGCTAGAAATTGCTGAAAACTTTCAGGGTTTCCAGCGACTTGAAACATTTGAACATTTTTTTTTTTCAAGCTAAACAGTTCTATGACATTTTTGGACACAGAACAGAAAAACTTTGCTCACGATGATGAAAAAAAGAAAATGATAAATATGCACAACATAACCACGCAAATTTAAACAAATATTCTGAAGCATATGCAGATGTACAAGAGAGCGGTGCTGAGAACATGTGGAAGAAAGCGAAGCACTTCCACAATATCTCAGCTGCAGTGCCGGTCGAATATGGAACGCACCATGTGTCAGAATATGGTCAGGTTGGCAACACTTTAAAAAATAAACAAGGTTCAAAAAGACTCTGATCTGTAGCAATGGCAGACCCGTAAGTCATTCTTTCAGCAGAAAAATAAATTGTCAGTACATGAAACATATACAGGAATAAAATTATTTATGCCAGAGATCTCAGACAGCCTGCGACAATCTGGGGAGGCAGTGAATTCTCCAAATGTCCCTACCAGAGAATATTTCACAGTTGTGGTGCCAGATAAGCTATTATTAGGTAAACAAAAAAAATATATAATCAATAGGATTTAAGGGCCAGATTCACATAGAATCGCGGCGGCGTAACGTATCCTAGATACGTTACACCGCCGCAATTTTTCATCGCAAGTGCCTGATTCACCAAGCACTTGCGATGAAAACTACGCCGGCGGCCTCTGGCGCAAGGCGGGCCAATTCAAATGGGTGTGTGCCATTTAAATTAGGCGCGCTCCCGCGCCGGACCTACTGTGCATGCTCCGTTTCTTAACTCCCGCCGTGCTTTGCGCGCCGTGACGTCATTTTTTTGAACGGCGACGCGCGTAGCGTATATCCGTATTCCCGGACGGCTTACGCAAACGACGTTACATTTTGAATTTCGACGTGGGAACGACGGCCATACTTTAGACAGCAATACACTTGCTGACTAAAGTTAGGGCACCAAAAAAAAACGACTAACTTTGAGACGGGAAACTAGACTAGCGGCGACGTAGGGCGAATGCGAAAAACCGTCGTGGATCCGCCGTAACTCCTAATTTGCATACCCGACGCTGGTTTACGACGCAAACTCCCCCCAGCGGCGGCCTCGGTATTGCATCCTAAGATCCGACCGTGTAAAACAATTACACCTGTCGGATCTTATGGATATCTATGCGTAACTGATTCTATGAATCAGTCGCATAGATAGAAACAGAGATACGACGGCGTATCAGGAGAAACGCCGTTGTATCTCATTTGTGAATCTGGCCCTAAGAGTCCTGACTAGGTGCAGGAATGATATACTCATCCTAAACTGACAGGAGCAAGATTAATGGGTGAGGGAAAAGCACAGAGGCGCCACTCTAAGTGCAGTAAAGTATATGAGTTTTAATGAGCAAACTGAGCATACATACTCACAAGAGTAGATTTAAAACAGGCATGTCAGACGAATGTTGTCAGAACGTCCCGGAAGGGAATCCTTCCGTGGACTATAAACTGGTGAAGTGGAACGTGTTGTACCGTGTTCGTCGACGCTTCCCGGACCTCGAGAACTTAGGGAGTAGGGTGGATGACGACACTTCTGGGTTGACAGTGGACCAATAGGCGACACATTTGCGGATAATGCGCTCCTTCTTCAGGCTTCTATGTTTTAGGCATTTTTCAGTTTGCCGGTCCTACACTGAGGCTGGTGCAAACTCTTTTCTATGCAAGAATAATGGAGTTTGCTTTACATTTTTTGTCGAGATGTTTGATAACTCCATGAGCCATCCTAGAATGTCTTTATTAAAGCGGATCTCCACCCTCAATTCCACTGCAGCTCCATATTCATCCTGCTCCTAAACAATGATGAATCGGCTATTGTAATTAAATTTGGTATTCGTCTACCTTATTAATCAGGCAGGCTTCCGGTCTGCCCCCCCTCGGGTTTTCAACGGGTTTTCTCCTGTTTCCTGTGCCGTGCTGTGTCTGCTGGGAGCCTGTCTGTGTTCTAATATTCGGCTCACATCGCGCGACTTACAACGGGGCGGGAATTTTGGTTCATACGCCTGCCGTTGCGATGACAACAGACGCTCACACCGCCAGTCAAGATAGCCAGTGTGCATGAGCGAGGTTCGAGCGGTGGATGCTGGGACAGCATCCACCGCAACTAGGAAGTGCCTGCCTATGGGAATCGAACGCCCATAGCTAAGATGGCAACGAAAAAGGAAAAGACAGAATATAACTATTTATTGGGGACAACATTACAGCGGAGCCGCGGGGGGACACCGGAAACGTGAGTTTAGCACAGCAGTGCTATTACACATTTAAAAAGACCATTTAAAAAAAAAAGATTTTCCGTGGGAGATCCGCTTTAACTCTATTCATGAGACAATCAATTCAAATGGCTCTAAATTTAAAACATGAAGGGTTATGCATCTACCTTCATGTGTTTGGATGATGGAAAAAAAAAAAAAAGATAAGAAATCCCTTCCTAGGCATAACCCCTTCCAGTAAAGACTTCAGTTTTTATAGCAAGCCAAGAACCACACAGGACACAGAGTATCTTCATATCCATTACACACCAAAACAGGTTAGACCATCATGCAGCAGCGAGCAAATCTCACCGCCCAAAGAAAGCATCCTCAGTGCCTTTAACATTCATATGGCAAAAATTTGTAAAGGTATGAACTGAAGACCAAGTAGCAGCTTTAAAAGCTTTACCTATTGAAGTAGGATATCGAACAGGCCAGGAACCAATAACACTTTTGGTAGAATGTGCACTCACCAGAAACAGTGGAACTTTGCCCTTCAGGCCATAAGCTAGATCTAGAATGGTTGATGTGGAAGCTGTGTAACCCTTCCGTGGGCCTTCAGGAAGCACAATGAGGTAAACGGACAAGGTGCAGCAGTTGATTTCAGGCACCAACTGACAGAATGAACAACATTCAATGGATAAAGAAAGTTTTCCCCTGGCATGTGAGACTTGTGAAAGAGAGACGTCAACACAACAGTCTGGCTGATGTGAAAAGAAGAAAAACACCTTTGGCAGGAAGGAAAGCCAAGTCCAAAGTTTTACCTTGTCTCTATGAAATCAACAGGAAAGAGCAGCCAATGATGAGATTCTCTTTGAGCTAAAGTAGTGGCAACAAGAACGAAAAGGAATATCCCAAATAGGTTCAATGAAGATTTCTGCAAAAACAGAATACCAAATTGAGGTCAATGAAGTCAACCAGTGGAACAATACTCATAAATGCACAGGGTATGCACCAAACAGTAGAAAGAAATTGGTCTCCGGAATAAAAGACTGCTAATGGCGAACTATGACACCTAAAACGTACTCGAGACCAAAACCTGACCGACTCCAAATTAGAAGAAAGCCAGGATGCGACACGCAACATAACAATGAAAAATAAAACTCTGAGCTTTATAAACATGCAAAATAAGATATCAAAATCCTCTGAAAAATCTTACACAAAGTGGCCGAATCGGAGTATTCACTGTCTGGTCTGTCTGCTGACAGATTCACATTGTCCGAGTATCATTCTCCTGGGCCAGGCTGTGGTGATCAGAATCACCGGGACGCCTGTCATCTGCGAAACAGATAACAGATGGAGAAGTTGGAAAGGCGTAAATCAGGGAACTGATCTCACAGTATCACCAGAGCATCCACTGCAAATGCTCGTAAAACTATGGTCCTGGCTATGAACCTGTCCAGTTAGACATTGAATCTGGATGCTAAAATATCCACATCAGGGGTGCCATACCCATGGCAGAGATCCTCAAACACCTCTGGGTGAAGAGTCCACTCGCCCAAAGTCAGATGTTGAGTACTGCGAAAAATCCACCTGACAATTTTTCACGTCTGGAATGTGGACAGCCGACAGAATGGGAACATGAAGTTCCAACCAAGATAGGATGAGAGTAATTTTCTTTTGAATCACGCAACTTTTCTTACTTCATTGACTGGGAGGCCCTTCAGGTGCACTAACCTATGCAGAAGGCCAAGGCAAATCGCCATCAATTCCAAGATGCTGATGGGTAAAAACCTATTCTGTAGCGACCAAGTCGAGAGAATGCCTGGAACTCATACCCAGCCCATTAGGCCCTCCAAGAAAGAGGGAGAATTACATTTTACCTATTCTAAAATCCCTGAGGATGTCCACCAGTCCAGAGACCAATGTGTTACGGACATTCCCTTAGAGGGCAATAGAATGAAACTAGGCAAAAGGAGCTGCCTCAAAAGGAGGCCACCATCTTTCAAAAAATCCTCAGGCAAAGCTAAACTGAGGGCTGCATCAGTGTATGAAACCCACATGAGCTTGCAAAACAAGGCATTGGTCTTGAGTGAGAAAAACTCTTAAGACCAAATCTTTGTTCTCTCCAGAATCAAGGCTCTTGTTGATAGGCAACCCCCAGATCCACAAGGGCATGTTCTGTCTCTCAGTGAACTCACTTTCAATGGGGTTTTGCTGAGCAAATCTTTTTGATGGAACAAACACCTCGTCAGGGTAAGCTCAATCTCATGTACAAATAATTCTTCAAATAAGGATGTACACAAAAGGACTGTGGATGTTGTGGTGGATGTCTCAATCCAAATCCTTTAACTTTGGAGTAGAGAATTATTGGGAGTTTTAAAATGGTCCGAACCACGTTCACAAGAAAACTCAGAAAGGCCTTCTGGGTCTGAGACAAAACCTGACCCTGGGGTTCCTCCGATGATGATTCTTCCATATTCCATTTAGGAACTAGACTCCCCGTCTGGAGATCACTGCCCTAGACCTATATAGCACCCTGCTGGTCCACAAGACAATACACAGGGACATTGCACAGGGTCCAGTGCTGTCCACCAACATTACAGGCTGACCCCGCATATCATTCCTTTGTGCATAGTAAATCCTAGGCCATGGATCCAGAAAAGCTAGCCTCATAATCCTCAATGAAACTGTTGAGCAGCTAGCTGATATTATGCAGAGTTTGCACAGTCATGACCATCACCAAAGACACTAGCAAATAAACTGAAGTCTTACCTAGCTGGGAGGGGATTTGCTGTATTTTTTGGCAATGTCCAATCAACTGAAGGTGGCTACATAACCCTACCACAATAGATATGAAGATCCCCTGAGCCCTGGAATGTACAATAAAGAAATTACATTTTTTGTTGAATTCCACCTTTAAAGCTGAACTCCAGGGAAACTAAAAATTCTAGGAGGGCAGCAGAATGCTTACCTAATCTACTTCTACAGGCTCCCCGGTACTTCAAAACCAGCCCCTACAGCCCCTTCTCCTCTAAAAAACAGGCAGTCTGAGTTCCTGACATCATAAAGACTGATGCAGGGAACATAGCCCTGCATTGAACATGACAAGGTCAGGAAACATTCCACTGCTGGAGCATGGGGAAGCACAGTCAGCCAGGGAAGGGGAGATCAGATAAGTAAAATAGCTTTTACCATTCCCTAGACTAAACAAGCACTTAATCCTAGTAGTGTGGGCAAAGTCCACCTGCAACTAAGAGAGTTCAGGCTTCCCAGAGTTCAGCTTTAAGTGTATGTAAACCCCAACAATGAAAAGTCTCATATTTGTATTCTTTGGTTAAATATACAATTGGCAGATTTTTTATTTGTTTTGCCCTGACATGCAATTTGTAAAAAGCAGTGTCCCTGGGCCTGGGAACGCCTGTACCTTCATTCAGACTAATAGCTGTATATCTCCATAGAGAGATCCAGGCAACTGCTGCCCTTTGACTGCTAGTCTCATGAAATCTGGAGCAAGCTTTAGTGATGTCACTACAGTGGCTGCTCATTGTTCTCCGTGCCGGAGAGTAAGCTGTACATTTTCACTAAAATAATTTACCTTTTTTTTATATCGTACAACCAATCTAGAAAGTTTACAAACATAACCTTTCACCTTTCCTATCTCTATCTACTAAGTGTTGTATTTGGATCATCAAGGATCTACCAATTAAAATGTGAGATCTTGATAACATTTTACTAATATTACTGGCCTCTATGCTTAAAGAGTTTGATCAAAAAGGCACCAATGACATCCCTTTAACTACTTCTCGCACAGCCTAGCTCAGTGTTTCTCAATTCCAGTCCTCAGGCCCCCCCAACAGGTCAGGTTTTCAGGATTTCCATTATTTTGCACAGGTGATTTGATCAGTTTCACTGCCTTAGTAATCACTACAGCCTTTTCATCTGAGGGAAATCCTGAAAACCTGACCTGTTGGGGGGGCCTGAGGACTGGAATTGAGAAACACTGGCCTAGCTTATTGTCAAATGATGCCCGAGTGGGACATTTGTTGTTCCAGGTGAACGTCATATGATGTCCTCCGGAGACACGTTTCGGCACCATCTTTCACCAGCTGTGTCCACTGACTGATTAGTGTATTGGCCTGCTGCCAGTACCATGTGATTGCTGTGACCAATCACAGCAGATCACATGACAATCTGTCGGATTGCTTTCATGCCATTCATTGTGCACAATCCTGTTTCTAGCTGTGATTGGTCACAGTGCTCACATGGTAAAGACTGGGCCAATAACAGCCCATCTGTACCATGTGATTAGCTGTGGCCAAAACTCGCCATGCCTCTTACTAAATACTTTGGACAGTCTACTTTCCAAAAAAGGGTCATTTGGGGATATCTGTTCTGGCATTTTCGGGGCTCAAGAAATGAGATCAGTACATCACGATTGATCAAATTTTAGATATATACCATAGTTTGTGAACTCTATAACTTTCCTACAGACTAAATAATATACACTGATTTGGGTTATTTTCACCAAAGAGATGTAGCAGAACAAAGTTTAGCCTAAATTTATGAAGGAAGATTTATTTGCAAAATTTTATAACGGATAATGAATTTTATAAACAAAGAAAAGGGCTTTTTTTATTTTCAAATTGTTCGGTCTTTTTTCATTTAGCATAAAATAAAAAACCCAGTGGTGATTAGATACCACCAAAATAAAGCTCTATTTGTGTGGGGGAAAAAATATGAAAGGTCATATGGGTACAGTTTTGCAGTTGCATGACTGTGCAATTGTCAAAGTACGACAGCGCTGACTGCTGAAAATTGGCTGGGGCAAGAAGGGGGTGAAAGTGTCTGGTATTAAAGTGCTTAAATATACATTTCTCCTGGAATAGCTCATGAGAGCAGAAAACAAACATCTATAGGGGATACCTGCTTTCCCAACCCAAAAAAACATATCCGGCCTGCTTCTCAGCACCGCACCTCATATCACTCTATTGTTCCCAGACAATCTAAAAACTGCATGTGCTGTACAAGAATGGTGATTACGGCTTCTGGCACTGAATAAACTAAATATGAGAAGCAGCACAATTTTACTTTTTTTTATTACAAAGCTGTATGTATTTTCATTTATGTAGCAAATTGTTTCTCCATGTTCTTTCATATAGGGGTTTTATGGAAAGTAATTATTAACAAATGTGCATCAATGTACACCAAGTTACAAAAGCAAAATGCATCTTTTCAATGCCACCGCACTGGTGTGCAAATCTACAAACTCTACTTTTGAAGAGGTTTAAAGCCCAACCCCAGCTTAAAGAATAAGTTGACTTTGTTTGAAAGTGCACTTATTCTTTTTGCCCCCCCCCCCCTCTGCTGACTGAACAGATCCTCCCCCTTCCACAGATACCTACTTATTGAGATCCAACAATCGCAGCCTCCATTTTTTCTTGAAATCCAATGCTGCAAGTCCTTCCCCTCTAGGGGTGCGTGTGCCGTACAACCACATAGAAGTTTAAAGGGCTGGAGACAAAGGTAGGCAAGCTATGGGGCTCTACTTTGCAGGTGCGACCAAGGACTTTCAGCCCTGGTTCACATTGGAGCGATTTGGCATGCAATAGGTGTGCCGCCGCATTTTTGGCACCACACTGATTCCCAAAAATATTTTCATATGTGAAGCATGCGGCGCTTTCTAATTGGCCCAAGGAAGGAGGAGGGGGGGCCAAACTTTGGGGAGATCAAACTGAAGTACTTCCTGTGTGGGTGGGGTTATATAGGGGAGGACTTCCTCTCCGTCTGTTCCTGCCAGTGTTCATTCACCTATAATGGCACATAACCCAGACGGTCATGATTATGGCCTGCACTGCCCAATACAACTTTCTGCAATACTTACCGTATTTATCGGCATATACCGCGCACTTTTTTGCCCTGAAAATCAGGGCAAAATCGTGGGTGCGCGATATACGCTGATACCCGCGCCGACATATACCGAGCGCAGTACACTCGTGTATAGTCTGGCAGTCTCGGCTCCTCTCGCGCTGACGTCCTGGACGTACAGGACGTCAGCGCGAGAGTAGCCGAACCTGCCCGACTATACACGAGTGTACTGCGCTCTGTATATGTCGGCGCAGTATTCAAACTCGGCGCGGGAAACGAGCGGGGAGGACGCCGCAGCCAGACCCGACGAAGAGGACACCCGAAGCCGCAGACGGACGCCGGACCCGACGAGGCCGCCAATGGACGCCGCGCAAGACACCAAAACTAAGTACAAAAAATCTTTTTTTCCACAGGAATTCGGGGCAACTTTAGGGGTGCGCGCTATACGCGGGAGCGTGCTATACCCCAATAAATACGGTACTTCTCCAGCACTGCAGACTCACTTCTCTATGATCAAGTGCAGATCCTCTTGTTTTATTACAGCCTGGCAATGAAATGGCACTTTTGCTCTGACAGGGACAGAATACAACTGCTGACTGGATCTCTTTAAGGTATTGATAAAAATATATCACTTACCAGAGCTATGTCATCTCGGCCACAGTCTAAGGCAGCAATCATCACCTGTTCATGTATTATCCATACTGCAAAGCAAGAGACACTCATTTAGCAATTTATTAAAAAGGCAGACAACACAATATATTATATATATGTATATATATACAACAAAAATACAAAAAGTAGATTGTACGTATTTATTGCACAACAAATATACAAATAAATGACAAGAAAATAAATCACAAGACCCGCTAAACATCCAAGATCAGTTGACCTTATCTAATATTTCTGATGTTATGCAATGTGTAAAGTTGGTCATACACTGTACAAATCTTGGCTAGATCCTTATGAAATGTCCTGCCAGACATCCTTCCATGAAAAATCAAAGAAGCCAAGCAAAAAATAATCAACCAAACAGCAGCTGCATTCAATCAGATGCTGCCACTGTTTGGGTATTTTGACAGTTGGCTGTTAAAAGAGAAGGTGCCTCTACACTGAGAACCAAGTGATCGAACACTGCCGATCACTCGTTTCTCAGAGCTCAGTGAGCAGAGAGCTGCAGACTGTCAGTCACAGCTTTCTGCTCTGCCCACTCCTTGCTCACTGGAGCGCTGGGCCGTGGAGGGGCTGTGGTGGACGGCTCAGGCTCTCAGCGGCTCGCTGAGAGGCTGAGCTGGATGTTGGTCCAGGAATCAGGCGATGACACCGAGCCTGGACCGACTTCTGAGACACCAGCAGAGCGTGGACTCTGCTGAAAACGGGTCACAGGAGTGCAAAACAAACTGCACTCCTGTGATCAATAGAAGTACAGCCAAACGAGCTTTAGCTATACTCCTCCTTTAAAATACAATTGCTGCAGCAGAAGATCCATCCGCACTGTGTGGTTGAAGGAATTTGTCAGATTTTATTTATTTATTTTTGTTTAGCCCCAGATTAAAAAAAAAAATCTATATGTTTATGGGCAATCAATCACTTATCTTTCAAAGAGATCAAAGCACTTCCCCCATCTACTTATCTCACCAGAAGTGCCATCTTTGTTCTGGTGTCAACCATTTAGTTACTGGATTAAGATTCTGGTTTGGAGGTGAAAATCATCCCTATTATGGTGATATTATTAACAAATGTTTGACACAGATGACCCCTCTGCTGCAGAATGTCGCCTTGTGACTGATCACAACCAAAATGTACAGCCTAGTACCTGGGGGAGAGGAGACTGTGGAGATGCTTCCTCCCATCAGCAGTAGGCAGATCACCACAACCTAGACCCAATGCACTTGTTTTAAGTTCGAGGAGGGCTTTTTAATAAAAAAAAAAGGTTGGGCTGTTTATTTTTAAAAAATTGGGATTGCTGTATATGGAGATATGTCAGGAATTTATTTGAGCTGTGGACATAGATATCTATTGTTTACTTGTCTCTCTCCAAAGCTCTAAGTGTGGTTTCTCTCTGGTGCTTCATTCCTCTGTTATCAGCATGAGTCACTTCTGAGAAGTCTTCTGATACAAGATAACATGAGCTAAATTTGTGTCGGAAGGGAGATAAGCACACAGTTTGTCTATTCGGAATACAGCTCTGCATCTTCCTTTGTTCCTCCATCTATGTGTGGGGGGTCCCTTTTCTCCAATCGGCTCTCACATAGAGTCTCTGAGCTGTAACTGCTGTTCTCCCCTTTCTTCTCTGTACTACCCACAGATACATAAGGATTTTATCATTTTGAAGGGTTATAGGGAAGAGAAGACAGCAGTTAAACAAGTAAAACTTATGTAAGGGGATTTGTTTAACCACTTGCCGACCGCCGCACGACTATTTACAACATGGCACGGGCAGACAGATTGGCGTACAGGTACATCCTTTTAAATCTGCCGCCCAGCGGGTGCGCATGCCTGTGTGCCTTGCGAGTGCGGCCGTAGGTGCCGGGAAATCTTTATTCCCGGGAGTCCTGCGATTGCGGTCGGCAAAGGCAGAACAGGGGAATTCCTTTGTAAACAAGGCATTTCCCTATTCTGCCTAGTGACATGGTCACTCATCAGTGATGTGTTACGTGTGGCCACGCCCCCTAACAGGAAGAATCACTTCCTAGAGAACACTTAACCCCTTCAGCGCTCCCTACAGGTTACCCCTTCACTGCCAGTGTCATTTTTACAGTAAAAAGTGCATTTTTATAGCACTGATCGCTATAAAAAATTACAATGGTCCCAAAATGGTATCAAAAGCATCCAATGTGTCCACCATAATGTCGCAGTCACAATAAAAATTGTTGATCACTGTCATTACTAGTAAAAAAAAAATATTAATAAAAATGCC
Organism: Rana temporaria; assembly: GCF_905171775.1. Taxonomy (NCBI): domain Eukaryota; kingdom Metazoa; phylum Chordata; class Amphibia; order Anura; family Ranidae; genus Rana; species Rana temporaria. Next base: position 375,518,518 of record NC_053493.1, on the reverse strand, counting down.
ATAAAACTGTCCCCTATTTTGTAGGAGCTATAACTTTTGCACAAAAAAATCAAACTCTTATTGCGATTTTTTTATATACTAAAAATATGTAGAAGAATATGTTTTTTTTATATATTTTTTGGGGATATTATAAACGGTCCGCCTGTGTTAAATGGGCCCAACCGGTTTTTAATTTAGCATTATCCATGTGAGTTTACGCTTCATTAAAGAGGAAGTAAACCCTGATGGATTTTACTTCCTCTTTTGCTCACTGCAAACCTTGAAAATTAAAAGCATAATGGGCTAGCCTAGTATGCAACGCATACTAGCCCATTATGTGACACTTACCTGCAAACTAATCCAGCACTGTCCCCTGTGCAGGCTGCGTCCATCTTCTCACCCCTCTTCCTTCCGGGGGCGCGGACTCTGGCTCTGTGATTGGCCGGAGCCGCGCGACGTCACTCCCACACATGCGCGGGAGCAGCCGATGACGTCACAGTCTAACTGAAGCAACGGCACGACGTGACATTGCTTTAGTGCACATGTGCCGATGACTTCGGCACATGCAGATAGAGGGGGGTGTCTCCTAAACCGTGCAGGTTTGGGAGATATCCAGGGGTAGCTACAGGAAAGTCTTATTATAGGCTTACCTGTAGCAAAAAGTGGTATCTAAGGGTTTACAATCACTTTAAGGCTAGGTCTACAACTGGGCTTTTCCAAGCAGTAAAACTCTAGTAATTTCAAAAACAAAATATCGACTCACTTAAGAGACCAAGGAGAGAAAATATTCCTAAATACAATCAAAGCTTTTTTTAAAGAATCTCAGCAATAGTGAAACAGTACAAAAGAAAGAATGTGCATTGGTAAGAAAAAGAAAAAAGAAAAAGCAAGGTAAAAAATGTAAACGGGTACAGTACTGGAAAAAAAACGAGGTCTAGGCAGAAGCAAAAACAAGGCCAAGATCAAGTAGGATCTATGGTATTAGAGTGTGTCGGGAAAATATGCAGACCAGGGAGGCGAGAGGACCCTTATCTATCATTCACATCTATGTATATATTCAGGAATGATTATAATGTTAGGAAAAAAAAAAAAGAAGAATGATAACTATTCAAATCCAGACTGCCTTCAAAAAGACACGACAACTTTCCATTCTTTTTAACACTAAATGAAAGAGATGGTTGAGAAAAGACTTTAAGTCTATGGCAAGCAGGATAATACTTCACAGATTCCTCAATTCATGCTAAAAGACACACACAAGTGATGTCATTCTGAAAATGTTCCCCAACAATAGTCAAGCTGTACTTCCACCTTTAATAAGATAACATGCTTCTTAGGAGGCATCTGCTGGGAGCTTTTATGTTCCAGGAAGAAATTACATTAAAGCAACATCAACATTAAAAGCAGGTGGTAGAACTGAGGCTTTGGGTGCCACATTCAATTTAATTGTGTAATCTGTAGCAGGACCAAAACGAATCCTAAAGGGCACCAAGGCCAGGCATATGAGGGTTAGCCTAAAGCAGTGGTTCTCAACCTGGGGGTCGGGACCCCCTTGGGGGTCAAATGATGATTTGCCAGGGGTCACCGAATCCTGGGCTGTTTCTGAAGCCTAGGCTGCTCTTCCAGCCTTTTCTCGGCTTCCCAGCTGGGCTGTTCCTGGAGCCCCTGGCTGCCCAGCTGGGCTGTTCCTGGAGCCTGTGGTCACCCACTCAGCCTCTTCGCAGCCACTCATTTAGTTCATGGGGTGGCTGGAGAGCAGAGACTAGAGGTCAGCTGACTGGTGAGGAATGTGAAGAAGGAGGGGCTGGAGGAGACCCTATCTCCTGATTTTGGCATAGGTGTCACTGCTATGCCGGAGACACAGTGAGTAACACTACCCGTGATTATAGTTGCCATTTAAAGTCCCCACTCCACTACAGTTCTCAGATCAGCAGATGATCTTGATCAAGTTGGCTGATCAGAACTCCAGCACTGCCACTGAACCGTCCCCCCCCCCCCCCCCCCACCAAAAAAAAAAATTGGCATAGAGAGAAACAAAAGGGAAAGAAAGAAGAACATAGAGAGTGGTACATCCTAAAATAATAAGGGGTTTTAATACTGTACGAGTGGAAGGGACTCGGGGAGCGCTAAATGTCCATGGGTTAGGGGCGCAAATTACTTGTCTTGCCTTGGGTGCCGACAACCCACGCTGCAAAAATAATTTTACTTTTAGGGGTCCCCACAACTCGAAAGGTTGAGAACCACTGGCCTAAAAAGCCTTCCTTCACTAAGGCTGGTCATAGATTATGCAATTTTTCTTTTAACCACAAGTCAATGATAATGGGGAATTCCCTCCCTCTGTACTCAGAGGTTTCTCCAACTTCAGAATAAATTGCTGAACTGCCCAAATACTGATCCATCTATGGCCAGCTTAACAGATGTACCTGCTAGGCACCTTGAATACACTTTATTAGCTATATACAGTATACTGTGCTGTGGGAACAAAGGTCAGGGTAAGCGCTGCTCAGCCATTCACAGGAAGCTTTGTATTCTATAAATGAACACAAAAGCTTCCTACGATTGGCTAAGGCAGGGATTGTGATGTAAATCCACCTGCCTCAGCCAATCAGAGGAAGCTTTTTATTCATTCAAAGAAGACAAAGCATCCTGTGAAGGGCTGAGCAGCTCTCTGCCCGACTCTTGTTCCCATCCTCCAGCCAGAACACAGCGCTGTATACTCTATTAGCTGATGCTACTTACAGTTTATAAAGCACTCACACCAGGAACATCTGTTCGTAAAGGAAATAGTCCATTTGGGCCAATATACAGATACATCTTCAAAGATGGATGATGGGGATTTGAAGCATGCATATAGCAGTGCACATGACTGCAACTAACATGCACTGCTTGTTCCTAACAAAACTGAAGTGAGGGGGGGGGGGGGAAGTGGTTCAGGAGCTCATGGGAAGACGTTACAAGAAAGCATGCAAATACAGTAAAGCCCTGTACACACAATCGGATATCTGATGGAATCTAATCCGATGGATTTTTCCGTCGGATATCCGATGAAGCGGACTTTCATCAGTCTTGCCTACACACCATCAGTCAAAAATCCGACCGTGCCAAAACACGGTGACGCAAAACACTACGATGTGCTGAAAAAAATGAAGTTCAATGCTTCCGAGCATGCGTCGACTTGATTCTGAGCATGCGTGGATTTTTGAACGATGGACTTCCACACAGACGATCCTTTTTCTATCGTTTTTTTATCAATAGGAAAAATTTAAAACACGTTCTATTTTTGTTCACAGATGGAAAACAAACCGATGGGGCCCACACACGATCGGTTTGTCCGCTGAAAACGGTCCATCGGTCTGTTTTTTCGGACAACCCGATCGTGTGTACAGGGCTTTGGAAATGATTTAATGAAAAACACATTACAGGGTCATTAAAGCGGTGGTTCCCCCTTAAAAACAACTTTTTTTTATTCCACTGCCCCCCCACATTCCATCACGATTAAGGCTCTTATTTTTTTTTTCCTGCTGTACATACCTTAGTACAGCATCTTCACCCGTGCATCCGGGTTGCGAGTCCCGCGGGAGTGGGCGTTCCTCACATGATGTTGATTGACGTTTTGCCCAAAAACGAGCTCCCCCCGTCGCATAAGCCGCGTCACGATTGGCGAAAGGAGCCGAACGGCGATGCGCATGCGCAGTATAGCGCCGACTCGCCGTTCGGCTCGTTTCGCCAACCGTGACGCGGCTTACCCGGATGCACGGGTGAAGATGCTGTACTAAGGTATGTACAGCAGGAAAAAAAAAATAATAGCCTTAATCGTGATGGAATGTGGGGGGGCAGTGGAATAAAAAAAAGTTGTTTTTAAGGGGGAACCACCGCTTTAAGTAGTGGCTGTGTATGGATTTGTTTTCGGAAATGAATGATATCTTTTAGTGTAATTTGAATCTCTACCCGCTGGCCATACACATATATGCAGCCTCTCGGTGGGCGGACTTGAACATCGATAGGCCACATATATGAGTCCTATGTAAATCCTTCTCTGTGCTTAGAGCGCACACTCGGTGTGCTTCAGGCCAAAAATTTAGAACTTGCTTTAAAATTCAACCGATGGACGCCTAACTGATAGGTCAAAACCGATTGTTAGTACACAAAAGCATTGGTTCCAAACCCGCGCATGCTCAGAATCAAGTCGGCGCATGCTTGGAAGCATTAAACTTAATTTTTCTCTGCACGTCGTCGTGTTTTACGTCACCGCGTTGGACTAGATCGGTTTTTGAACTGATGGTGTGTAGGCACATCAGACCATCAGTCTGCTTCATCGGTTAACCAATGAAAACGGTCCTTCGGACTGTTCTCATCGGATGGACCGACCGTGTGTACGCTGCCTCAGGAGATTTTCTTTTCCTGGTTAACACAAAGTGTGATGTCTGGGTAAACAGCCAAGACAGCCAACATTGCTGATTGGAGGAAAGGCACACCCCCCCCTCATCATAGGCATATACTCTCAGAGGTGTTTTGTAACAGGGCCAGCTCCCTGCTAATCTATTTATAGCAACCTCCCCAGACAGAAATTTCAGGCTGCTTTCTATCAGATGTGTCCAAGAATTTGTCAGGAGTTATCAGGCTGATAACAGAGGAACGGGTCAGGAGAGAGCTATGGGACTTATCTCTTTAAAGAGAGCTAACAAAAAACTGCAGATATATGTGCCCAGCTCAAATGTCATGAATTGAGTTTACATCCACCTTAAGGTTTTAAAACCACTTTAACAGTTTATGCTGTACACAAGATGCAATTTTTTTATCTAAGTGGAGTTCCACCCAAAAATTGAACTTCTGCTTTTTGGAATCCTTCCCAACTCTGGTGTCACATTTGGCACCTTTCGGGGGGGATGAGGGAGCAGATACCTGTCTAATACTGGTTTTTGCTCCCACTTCCAGGCATAGACCACCTCAGTGATCTACGCCACTTCCGGCGCCTACTCTGTCGTCCTCCGCTGTCTTCTGAGAGACACACAGGTCCCAGAAGACAGCGGGGATCAGTGAGGACTCGCACATGCGCAGTCAGGAACCAGGAAGTGAAGCCGCAAGGCTTCACTTCCTGATTCCCTTATCGAGGATGGCGGCCGCAGCAGCCGAGAGCCGACTGACAGATCGGCTTCGGCTGCCGACATCACAGGCGCCCTAGACAGGTAAGTGTCCACATATTAAAAGTCAGCAGCTGCAGTATTTGTAGCTGCTGGCTTTTAATATTTTTTTTTAGGCGGACCTCCACTTTAAGTTACTGGAATCACCATTCGGGGGCATCATATTGATAATTGTGAAGTTATCCATTAAAATAAAACAAAAATATGAGCGGGTCAATCCATAGACATCTATCCAAATAGAGACATCTTTTATTGAACAACACTGAGGGATTTATGCTACCAATAGAGACGCCAGGCTGGGATATCAACCATATGCGCATATTGATCTCCTATAATTAGAGATCACGTCCATCTGGTAAGCGGCAGTGTTATTGTTTGGTGGAGGCACTATCCTGTCAGCACCGTTTTTTGGATTCGTTGAACACTGGGGATTTTTAGTTTATATGGACACTCTGCATTAATATTTTTTATTATATTTACATTTTTTTACCTTTGACGCTTTGTTATTCCTAAGGGTTTTTATATTTAAATTTTGCTCACACGTACTGGTATTTATTCACTTGATAATTTTCAGGTTTCTACCTAACTTAGGAATTAACCCCTTCTTGTTATCTTATTGAGGTCTCACAGACCTATTTACAGATATCATTTTTTTCACTCAGTCGGTGTTTCATAATTTCATTTGATATTTATCCATCACTTCATTGTCACTAGTGTCACATTTTAGCCTACAACAGCGCAGCTCTTCCTTTGACCATCTATCCAAATGTCTGTCTAAGGCTGCATTCACACCTGAGCGTTTTGTCGCCTGAAGCGCGACGCTCCAAAACGCTAGAGGGGAAAAAATACATTATTCTCAATGGAGATGGTCCACATCTCCACTCCAAAACGCCTGACGCCGAACGCCTGAAGCTCAAACAAGTTCCGGACCCTTTTTTGTTGTGCGAATCGGGCAGTTTGGGCGTTTTTGAGCGTTCGTATTTCCCATAGAAAGTAATGGAAACGCTTGATTCAAGCGACTAGCGCGACAACGAGCGTTTGCTACGGGCGTTTTGTCGCTTTAATCAATTGAACATTTCACCCAGGCAGAAGATAAATAAAATCTACCAACATAGCAACAAGTGATGAAAAGATGATAATTTATCCTATTGGCTAAAATAAAAAACGTCGAAGTACAAAAGCGTCAGACGACGCTGTATGCAAACGCGCAAATACGCATGAATACGCGTGAAAAAACTACCAAACAAGCTACGCTCAGGTGTGATTGCAGCCTTACAACAGGCCTAAAAAGCAGCAGAACTTGAGTGTGAACTTGAGAACAATATAGACCAGGCCTGTAACACGCAGAAGGCTGAGCGTTTAACGACACGTAGCCCCAGTACTGCTGACACAGCAGAAAGGTAAAGAGGGGGCCAGTATGTGCAATCAGCAGCAAGCTTTAAACGTATAAATCAAAACCTTCAGCTGTTTCCCAAAACTAAAATGCCAAACAACCTTATTTCTTTGGTATTGCAAGAGAATTAAGAAAAAGTACCTTCGCTGCCAAAGTTCACAGCTTTGAAAGATAAATGAGCTTTTACTATTGGAACTCTGTTTAATATTGTTTAAAGGTACCAAATAAGAGTGCGGTGCCAAAGTGGGTCGGATTTCCTGCAGGTTAGGTGACCATTTCCTGGAATATGTTTTTCTTGGAAAGGCTGCAGCCCACAGGAGACCTAATTATCAACAGAACGCAATCCTGTTGAGACCAAGCAAAGGGGTACCCGAGAGCGCGAGAAAGAGAGCGAGAGAGAGAGACGGAACACAAAACAAGTGTTCCTGAGCGCCTGCATAGACGGCCCACTGAGTGATGACAGTTCTGCAAGCCAATACAAAGTTGATTTCCCTGCCAAGGAGGTCTTTTGCAGATTTTTCACAGCAAGCAAATTACAATTAAGCTCACCACGATCACTAAAAACCACATTAGCAGCAAGGGGTTTAATTATCGCTGTGTGCATGGGAGGTTTTTTTTTTTTTTCCTGAAGGTCTCTATAACTGGAATTTGCAGCAACGCCGTGTGCGATATAAGCTCTGGCACACATTTAACCGTTAATAAAAACAATAATTCGAAGACAAACACAATTTGGGGGTTTGTTGGTTTAAATATCTTCACAGAACAAATAAAATAATTAGAACTTAAATAAATCACGAGCTTGGCGTCTGCCAAAGACTGGCGATTCTGAGTTATTTCTTAAAGTTTTGGGAATTTGGCAGCAAGTTTTATACAGAAAGAACGCGATTAAACTGAAAGATTGCCAGGCGTATATCTGGTTACTAATTAAAGTTACAGGAAAAATCAAAAACTGACCTTTCCAAATGTGTTTAAAAGCCCGGCATTACAAGGCCATGGGTTCCGTATTTTAGATCGCATTCTCAGGCCATTGGCTGACCAAATCGCCTTCATCAAGGCCACTCATATAGCGTGCATCCAAAGAAGTCCATCCCTGCCCTTTTAAAGGTTAAGTTCACCCTTCATAGCGTGTTACACCCATATTCCAGGTGTAACATATTAGGAAAGGACCGGCCACCGCTCCTCTGCTTTGACAGCTAGCACCATCACATAAAAATAAAGAGACCATGTGGGGCTCCGCTGCATTCACACCTGAGCGTTTTGATTACTGTGAAAATGACAATTGCAGTTTAGGAGTTTAACACTAGGGGGCGCTGTAGGGGTTAAGTGTGACCTCATACGTGTTTCTAACTGTAGGGGGGCGGGGCAGGGCTGGATGTGTGACATCATTGATCGTCTTTCCCTATATCAGGGAACAGACGATCAATGACAGTGCCACTGTGAAGAACGGGGAAGGTGTGTTTACACTCACCTCTCCCCGTTCTACAGCTCCTGTGACCGATCGCAGGACACCGGCGGCGATCGGATCCCGCGGCCACGGAGCTTCGGGGCGCGCGACACCCACGGCTGGGCTCTTAAAGGCGACGTACCTGTACCCAGCCATTCTGCCAACGTATATGTGCAGGAGGCGGTCCTTAAGTGGTTAAAATTGTAAGTGTATTTGCTACAAGGGGGGTTTCATATATTTAAATACATTTTTCAAACGGGATCATGCTATGGAGCTCTGTATTTTTCCTCTTTCCATATGAATGAGTCTATCTAGCCATTGTCCCGACCCACCTGCTAGCAACTAACCGTGAGAGTGTGTGTCCCCGAGGAGAAGAGTTCTATCATCACTACATGCTGAATATCCAGCGCGGTCTGGTAAGGAGCCAATCTATAGGGGGATTCTCTCCAATCCTGATTTACACATCGGAGCCAGTAGTGGCTATAATCTGCTGTCTTGTGAATAGTGATCTTCTCTGGTTTGAACAAAGAACAGGGACAACATACAATATTGCATATTTGGAAAGAACTTTGCCACAATTTAAATTTATGAATAAGACTTTCAGACCAGCATAAAAAAAAACATGAACCTCGAATTCAGCCATGGGAAATGATTGCTGGTATATGTAGCGCTGCCTGCACATGATCTAGGTGGTGGGTGCGTTTCCATATCTCTTTTTGCTTGCTTCCAGCAAGTATTTATGGCAGCAGCTCAACTGTGATTTCCTTAAATTGGTCATATATATTTTAATATGCATTTCATCTGTTATTAATTTTGACTTCCTTCAGGAGCGTTCATTTATTGTAGTCAGTGGTTTTAGGCTGCATTCACACCTGAGCGTTTTGTCGCCTGAAGCGCGACGCTCAAATACGCTAGAGGGGAAAAAATACATTATTCCCTATGGAGATGGTTCACATCTGCACGCCGATACGCCTGACGCCGAACGACTGAAGCTCAAACAAGTTCCGGACCCTTTTTTGTCGCGCGTATCGGGCGGTTTGGGCGTATTTGAGCGTTTCCATTTCCCATAGAAAGTAATGGAAACGCTCGATTCAAGCGACTAGCGCGACAACTAGCATTTGCTACGGGCGTTTTGTCGCTTTAATCAATAGAACTTTTCACCCAGGCAGAAGATTAAACAAATCTACCAACATAGCAACAAGTGATGAAAAGATGATAATTTTTCCTATTGGCTAAAATAAAAAACGTCGAAGTACAAAAACGTCGGACGACGCTGTATGCAAACGCGCAAATAAGCATGAATACGCACGACAAAACGCCGGAAAAAAAAACGACCGAACGACCGACGCTCAGGTGTAGGTTTCTACAATTATTTCACCAACTACAACATACAAAGCCATTCACAACCCTGCCCAGATCTACATCACCAATCTTTTCTCCAAATATCACCCAAACCATCCTCACCGCGCCATTCAAGACCTCCTACTTTCAAGCTCCCTTGTTTCCTCCACTCATACTCAACTCCAGGACTCCTCCAGAGCCTTTCCCATCCTTTGGAACTCTCTACCTCAATCTGTCCAGCTATCTCATACTCTGGCTGCCTTCAGGCGATCCCTGAAAATGAATCTCTTCAGGGAAGCCTATCACACTTCCAACTAATCTCCTACCACTTCCATCAGCTCATTCCCCACAGTTACAACCTTGTGTACAACCTGCCCCACCCTATTAGATTGTAAGCTCTTCTGAGCAGGACCCTCTTGTATTTTATTGTATTGCAACTGTATTGTCTATCTTTTATTTTGTAAAGCGCTGCATAAACTGTTGGCACTATATATTTTTGTATTACTCCCAAAACCACATTCTCTTCTCTTACCAGGCACTCTCTCTCACTACTCCTATTCTAGCAAGTTCACTACCCCCAAACAATTTTCCCCACACTTTACGTTTTAAAGTACCGTATTTATCGGGGTATACCGCGCGCCGGCGTATAACACGCAGCCCAAGCTTAGAAAGGTAGTTTAAGGAAAAAAAAAGAAAAAAACTTACATTTTTGCCCTGCGGCCATCGGCTTCCTTGCGCGGGGTCCGTCCAGCCTTGTGGGTGTCCGTCTGCGGCTTTGGAGGTGTCCGTCTGCGGCCTCCATCCAGGTGTCCGTCTCCGTCCAGCGTGTCCATCCGCACCTCGCTCGGGGTTGCAGCGGTGTTTGTTTTTGGATTTGGCGCCGAGAGGAGCCAGGTTTCCTGTGCGTTCGGCTCCTCTCGCGTGGCTGCGGGCCGAGCGCGCAGTACGCTCGGCTCTAGGCTGCGGCGGGTGTGGCCGAGCGATCGGCTCTAGACAGCGGGGATCGGCGTATATCGCGCACCCACGATTTTCCCGATTTTAAGGGGAAAAAAGTGTGCGGTATACGTCGATAAATACTGTAGTTGTAAACGCTGAAGCGGAAAGTTTTACCGTCTGCCCTTACTAGCAAGAATGAAATGCACTCATATTTATATTTAAAACAGGAACGTGCATCAAAAGGTGCCTGTAATTGCAGCGGTAAGCACGAAGATCATAATGAGTGAATCATGCAGAGTAAAGCGGTTCGACGTGTTCATGTAAAATATAGCTGAATACATTGCACTAGTTCAGGTCCTCCAATATCCATATAGGTGAGAGAGCATGCATTAGGGGTTGACCGATATCATTTTTTCAGGGCCGATACAATACAGATTTTTTTGGACACCTTTCAGGCAGATGTCGAAATTTTGTACATTTAAAAACATTTTTTGTTACACTGTCCTTTTAAACTTTTTAGTTTTTTATCACTTTTATTGCTGTCACAAGGAATGCAACATCTTTGTGACAGTAATAGGCAGTGACAGATCCTCTTTATGGAGGGATATGGAGTCTATAAGACCCCAAACCCCTCCTCTGCACATGAAAGTATTCAAAACAACTTCTTGAAGCAATAGTGGTACGTTTATGGTCGATACTTTAACCCCTTCCCGACCGCCGCATGTATATGTACGTCCACAGAATGGCAGGTACAGGCAAATGGGCGTACAGGTACGTCCTTGCCTTCTAGCGGGTGGGGGGTCCGATCGGGACCCCCCCCGTTACATGCGGCAGTCGGGTTCCCTCGGGGAGCGATCCGGGACGACGGCGCGGCTATTCGTTTATAGCCGCTCCGTCGCGATCGCTCCCCGGAGCTGAAGCACGGGGAGAGCCGTATGTAAACACGGCTTCCCCGTGCTTCACTATGGCGCTGCATCGATTGAGTGATCCCTTATATAAGGGAGACTCGATCGATGACGTCATTCCTACAGCCACACCCCCCTACAGTTGTAAACACACACTAGGTGAACACTAAATCCTACAGCGCCCCCTGTGTTTAACTCCCAAACTGCAACTGTCATTTTCACAATAAACAATGCAATTTAAATGCATTTTTTGCTGTGAAAATGACAATTGTCCCAAAAATGTGTCAAAATTGTCCGAAGTGTCCACCATAATGTCGCAGTCACGAAAAAAAACGCTGATCGCTGCCATTAGTAGTAAAAAAATAATAATTAATAAAAATGCAATAAAACTATCCCCTATTTTGTAAACGCTATAAATTTTGCGCAAACCAATCGATAAACGCTTATTGGGATTTTTTTTACCAAAAAATAGGTAGAAGAATACGTATCGGCCTAAACTGAGGAAAAAAAATTTTTTTATATATGTTTTTGGGGGATATTTATTATAGCAAAAAGTAAAAAATATTGAATTTTTTTCAAAATTGTCGCTCTATTTTTGTTTATAGCGCAAAAAATAAAAACCGCAGAGGTGATCAAATACCACCAAAAGAAAGCTTTGTGGGGAAAAAAGGACACCAATTTTGTTTGGGAGCCACGTCGCACGACCGCGCAATTGTCTCTTAAAGCGACGCAGTGCCGAATCGCAAAACCTGGCCTGGGCATTTAGCTGCCTAAAGGTCCGGGGCTTAAGTGGTTAAAAAACGTGAATATCGGCGACCCAATAACCGGTTGACCCCCTAGGACGCATGCCTCACCTTCATGAGCGCACAGTACTACAATCCTGGGTGTCCACTTGAAATATATCCCCTCATTTCCTATACTGGTAACATCCAGGGTGCTGATGAAAGCTGAACTTCCAGACTCCTCTCTCGAGTTTAATCTGCATTTATTTCTTTGGTGAAATTATTATGTGTTAGTAACAGTGTCAATGGTCCTCCAGTTGATGAAGACTTACTCAAGAGATGGGAAACAGGAAGTCCAATCCGCAGCCATAGCCTTGGGTGTGACCAGGGCAGGAAGAAAAGAAAAATCTCCCCAATGGGGACACAGGCAGCAACAGAAATATGACAAATAATCCCCTCTCCAATCTATACAAAATGTAATATGTTGGCTGGAGTTCCTCTAAGTGGAAGATGAATTTGCGAATACATGGGTTGTCTGTATAAAAAAAACGTAGACAAAAGGCGGCAGGTTTCCATGATAGTAAAAAAAAAAAAAAAAAAAATGTACATTTCATCATTTTTTGCCAGCAGATGGAAAGATCCGCAGCCACAGAAAGTAATGAGAAACACAGTTTTTATTACAGAATGTAAAGCCCTGAGCCGCTCACAAGCACATATAAACTTCTCCCGACACCAATTGGAATGATAGGGTCTCGCTGGGGATATTACCGGGGAACAGGTGTGAGTAACGCCAGCCCCTCGCTCAACTGAAATTGATGTGTATAATAAACTTACTATCGTCTCCGAGTTTGGAAGCGTGCTCGTTTAGCAACTCTTCACCGACTTCAATGATGTGTTCACCGTTCCTGTAGTTCTCCTCCCGCCAAGTCTTCATTTTGTCACGCATTTCTGGAAAAGGTAATGTCAGATGTTGAGCATATTATATGGCAGCCTGGTCAAAAAAGTACAAAAAAATTATATATAGTGCGATTTATAGATGTGCAGAGTTTTGTAAAATGTATCCTTAGATTACAGAATTGTAAGTAGTCTCATGATCACACAAACACATATGTCTAGGATAATTACACCCGAGACTGACACACATTACAATGGATCTATTACCTTTATATTGCAGTCTTTTAGGGTAAATCTGCGTCTATAAAGCCGAGACGCCAGGCATAATACACAGATGGAATACATACAGTATATAGGAGCTGCTTTACCTGTGACAAGATTTGTATTTCCATCCAGTCTGGGGCTTACACAGCTCTGCCACGGAGCACAGCCCTGTCTGGCACATGAATGCAAAAATCATATCGGCAACACCTAGGACATGCAGTTCCGGGCATGTGGTTTTCATTTTTTTACTTTATGCAGTGTCAGTTTTCAATGCGATTGTCAAAGGTAGTTGCTCAGCCGTTCAGGTGCGATTCCGATACGACACCTCCGTGCAAACCTCCCTTCCAGACCCTTCCGTGCAAACCTCCCTTCCAGACACCTCCGTGCACACCTCCCTTCCAGACACCTCCGTGCACACCTCCCTTCCAGACACCTCCGTGCACACCTCCCTTCCAGACACCTCCGTGCACACCTCCCTTCCAGACACCTCCGTGCACACCTCCCTTCCAGACACCTCCGTGCACACCTCCCTTCCAGACACCTCCGTGCAAACCTCCCTTCCAGACACCTCCGTGCAAACCTCCCTTCCAGACACCTCCGTGCAAACCTCCCTTCCAGACACCTCCGTGCAAACCTCCCTTCCAGACACCTCCGTGCAAACCTCCCTTCCAGACACCTCCGTGCAAACCTCCCTTCCAGACACCACCGTGCAAACCTCCCTTCCAGACACCACCGTGCAAACCTCCCTTCCAGACACCCCTGTGCAAACCTCCCTCCCAGACACCTCCGTGCACACCTCCCTTCCAGACACCCCTGTGCAAACCTCCCTCCCAGACACCCCCGTGCAAACCTCCCTCCCGGATTCCCTGTGCAAACCTCCCTCCCAGACACCTCCGTGCAAACCTCCCTTCCAGACACCTCCGTGCAAACCTCCCTCCCAGATACCCCTGTGCAAACCTCCCTTCCAGACACCTCCATGCAAACCTCCCTTCCAGACACCTCCGTGCAAACCTCCCTTCCAGACACCTCCGTGCAAACCTCCCTTCCAGACACCCCAGGGCAAACCTCCCTTCCAGACACCTCTGTGCAAACCTCCCTTCCAGACACCTCCGTGCAAGCCTCCCTTCCAGACACTTCCGTGCAAGCCTCCCTTCCAGACACCTCAGGGCAAACCTCCCTTCCAGACACCCCAGGGCAAACCTCCCTTCCAGACACCCCAGGGCAAACCTCCCTTCCAGACACGCCTGTGCAAACCTCCCTCCCAGACACCTCTGTGCAAACCTCCCTCCCAGACACCTCTGTGCAAACCTCCCTTCCACACACCCCAGTGCAAACCTCCCTCCCAGACACCCTAGGGCAAACCTCCCTCCCAGACACCCCTAGTGCAAACCTGCATTCACCCCGGTCCACATCGGTGCGGTTTGACATGTCAAAACGCATGCTAAATCGCAGCTTATTGCTAGCAATGGCACTGTCCCAATTGGTGCCACGCCGACTTTGCGGCACACACTGATTTCCAAATCATTGTTCCTGCACTACTTTTGTCGACTTCGGTGGCGACCGTCGGAAGCCTGTCGGAAGACTGTCAATCAAAATAGGAACGCCCAGTCCCGAAGACCATACCCGGAAGCGGCAGAGAAGATCGCTCTCTAAAAAGGTAAGTACAGCTTCGACTTTAAAAACAACTAGCCGATTCCCCTAGACAAAATGAGCATCAATCTAAGGTTAAAAATTTTTTTTAGGGTGAACTCCCTCTTTAAAGTGCCTGTTAACCCACCAATGTAAAATTATAGAATTACCTTTTTATGTATGCAATGTGCTCCTGTGTCTGTGCCTTATAAAAATAATGCAGTATATACCAGTTTACAAAGCGCCAATCGGCACTCACTTGACATGTCGGCTTTCTCCTCTCTCGGCTGCTCGACCTCAGTCAGGAGGAGAAGGAGGGGAGGAAAAAGCCGTGGGTCACATGAACACCGATTGGCGCTCTGTAAATGGGTATATACTGCATTATTTTTATAAGGCACAGACACAGGAGCACATTACATACATAAACAGAGAGGATACTGTAACAAAATAACAGTAATTTGAGCAGCAGGAGGGGAGGGGGCAGGCACGGACACAGAGCTGACTAACCATGGCAATCAATCTCGCCTTCACTGAGATCCCTTCATTGGTTGCCAGTAAAAGACAGAATCACTTTCAAGGCACTCTGTCTGATGCATAAGTGTGTCCAAGGAAATGCCCCCCAATATCCATGCGAAAAACTAAAAGCTCATAATCCCAATCGCATTCTGCGATCCACCAATCAAAATCTACTCCAGATACCCAAAGCCAGATACAAGTCCAAAGGAGAACGTAGATTTGCAGTCCAAGGACCTAGACTATGGAACGCTCTACCAACCAGCATCCGCTCGGAGGTGAATTACCTGGCCTTCAGAAAAAAAATCAAAACCCATCTTTTCTGAGGGCAAGTTCAGTCAGGGAAAGGATACTAAGCGCCCAGAGGCGATTCAGTTCGCAGGCGTTGCGCTATATAAGTTTCTCACTCACTCAGGGAGGCAAGGTGGAGAGGTCGGAGGAGAGGATGGAGGACAGGAGATGACAGAGGCACGTAGACTGACCGCGATGTCAGGGCTCAGCAGCAATGATACCTTACCCTCTGTAAACTGACCACGGTGTATCATGGCTCCTGAGCCCTGACATTGTGGTCAGTTTACAGAGGGGATGGTATAGCAAGGCAGGATCAGCCAGGTGTTTCAGGTGATACAGGGGGCCAAATTATACAGCACAAGCACTGTGCTGTAAAACATGCTTTAAAGAAACAGGATCTGTGCTTTAAGGCTTCATACAGAATCCCCTGAAAGATGGAACCTCGTTGACAAAGCCAGTAAGAAAAGCATCCACATGCATTGTGTCAATGAACAGCGAGAGATGGAGCCAGCCCCTCCCACCCCCAATACAGCCCAGCACTCCAGTGAGCACTGGAGGGGAGAGCTACTAACAGTTCCGACTCTCTGCTTAGAGCGGAAGGGAGAACTAAAGTATCAGATATGTTTGATCGCCTTTTTCTCACTTCAGAAACGGCGGGGGATCGATGCTTTATCCAACTAGGCAAGTATAAATATATTTATATTTTTCATATCCCGAACTTCTCTTTTAATATATAGCAGCTTACCAGTCCGTAGATGTAGTGGCTGTATAAATCTCATTTTTTTTTAGCCTAAGAACATTTTCAGCAAGTTCAGAAAATACCTGTTGATCTTGCCAGAAATGGAGCCTGCCTTGTCCCTTCCTGGGAAGGGAAAAAAAAAAGCACAAGCATCCTTATCTTTATTGTGTAAACTACTAATTCCCATAAATCCACTATGTAATGGAGATTAACAAAAGGCAGGCAGGTTTGAAGTCCAAACTGTGTGACAATCAAGGCTGTCCCCATAAATACAGTGGAGGGTAAAGCGTAGACATGAACAGACAGGAAGTGTGTTATTTTTATAATTACCAGGGGAAAATAGGGCCGCTTCCATACTGAAAGCGCCAGCCGTAGAGCAGCGCTTTTGTGCAGCTCTTTCACCCAGAGAAGGGGTTAAAAACACCTGTGTTGTGGCGCTTCCAAAGCGCTGACCATTCAATGCAATGGGCAGGGTGTTTTGGGAGCGCTGTATACAGTACTCCCAAACCACCCCAAAGATGCTGCTTGCAGGACTTTTTCCAACATCCCACAAGCGCACCGCCCAGGTGTGAAAGCACCCATTGCAATGAATGGGAGGCAGTTTACAGGCGCTATTTCTAGCACTAAAACCGGTTGTTGTAATATGTTGGCCGATTTATGTGGGATGTTATATATATATATATATATATATCTCCAAAATTGACCAGGCCAGATTTCAGCAACCTGTAATTACATGTTACACATCAAAAGAGGCTTGTCGATTGTCAATAGGCAAAGAGACAGGGTGAATTTATTACTCAGGCCACATGTAATCTAATTACTTATTAGAGGGAGCTTATTGGTATGCAAGGATGTATACTAATTAGCTCCCTAATACTAATTAGTGACTCCGGCTGGGGTCATTACCTGCCACTCTGAAAGACAGGATGTAGATCAAAGACGGCCAATCAAATTGCTCAGTTATTCAGTGGATAGAGAATATAAACTTGGAGGTGAGCCTTGTCACTCAGAGAATATATACTCCCTATGTATTCTCTGTATGAATATATGTTGGTCTGGAGGTGATCAGAATCTATATTCTCTATGTATTCTCTGAGAAATATGGCACAGGTCTAAGATGAGACTTTGAATTACTCTGTTGGATTTTGTATCATCTGTGGAATTTGGACTTTGTTCGTTATTGGAAGTTAATTAAAATGCGTTCTCTGGAGAGCCTGTGTGTTGCTGCGGAACAACAAATTTATAGTCATCATACTAACATCTAAATATCAATTATCTAATCGGACTGGACACTATACACATTTATATCACTATATCGGTCTAAAGAGATTAAAAAAACGCAACCACTACACCCAAGGACTGGTGAGCTACAGTACCGTATTTTCCGGCGTATAAGACGACTTTCTGGATGCAAAAACATGCATCCAAAGTTGGGGGTCGTCTTATACGCCGGGTACGGTCTCCGTGCTCACTTTTTTTTCCAGCGGTGACAGTCTCCGTGCTGCGAGCGTGAATGATTTAAAAGACGCTCCTTCTCCTCAGAGTGTTCTGTGATAGGAGGAACACAAATCTTCCCAGCAGCGCCTCTGTTCTGTGTTCCTCCTATCACAGATGCCTTCTCATCCTCGGACGAGATGAGAAGACGTCCGTGATAGGCGGAAAACAGAACAGAGGCGCTGCTGGGAACATTTGTGTTCTGCCTATCACAGAACACTCTGAAGAGAAGGCGCGGCTTTCAAATCATTGATGCTCGCGCTCGGAGCACGGAGACTGTCACCGCCTGCAAAAAAGTGAGTGTTTGCAGTGATTGCACTGGGGGGCAACAAGTGATGGCACAGTGAGGGGCAAGTGATGGCACAGTGAGGGGCAAGTGATGGCACAGTGAGGGGCAAGTGATGGCACAGTGAGGGGCAAGTGATGGCACAGTGAGGGGCAAGTGATGGCACAGTGAGGGGCAAGTGATGGCACAGTGAGGGGCAAGTGATGGCACAGTGAGGGGCAAGTGATGGCACAGTGAGGGGCAAGTGATGGCACAGTGAGGGGCAAGTGATGGCACAGTGAGGGGCAAGTGATGGCATAGTGAGATTTGAAAAAGCCTGTTTCTGTCAGCGGTTCTGGCTACCCCTCAGCTTCCAGAAAGACTAGTAAGAAGGGGGTAGTCTTATACAGTGAGTATATGCCAAAACCAAATTTTTTTCTGGAAAATTAGGGGGTCGTCTTATACGCCCAGTCGTCTTATACGCCGGAAAATACGGTATATTAAATGTTTTTGTTTTGAGGAATATAGCATGTCGGACCGCAAGAGAACTTGTATGTGAGAGCCATGGTACAAATCCGCTATGCTCCGACAGCTCAGGGACTGTGAACCTTTGCCGGAGCAGCAAAGTAAAAACCAGGCACGTTTATTAATCTATATGAAGCTGGACTACATTTCAG
Organism: Rana temporaria; assembly: GCF_905171775.1. Lineage (NCBI taxonomy): Eukaryota > Metazoa > Chordata > Amphibia > Anura > Ranidae > Rana > Rana temporaria. Next base: position 375,499,894 of record NC_053493.1, on the reverse strand, counting down.
TAATAAATTAGAAGAGTTCATTTGAGTCTTAGGGCCCTTTGCTTCCTTGCTGAACAGAAAGCTGAGATGAACGCACAAACCCGATTTCTTCCATGGAATCAATGGAAACATCTTGTGAAAAAGCCACAAAAGGATAAAATGAATTCATTGCACGTTGCAGAGCACGATGAAAGGCGAGATTAGCGAGACACCGAGAATCCATCTAAAATATGAGCGAGTAGAGAGAAAATGATTTTCCATGTGTACACAGAACAACCCCGACAAGGGCTTGACTTGCCAGGAGCAATCTCATATCTCTCATAAAGCTGTCAGTGTTTTTACATGGAGGAGTTTTTAAACCTGACCAAAAACCACTCTTGGGTAGTATTTCTTACAAAGCCGGCTAAGAACAAGCACTTCTTCACATACAGACCCCTGGAAATTATAACCGAGAAGTCTAAGTATCAGTGAGCGTCAATACATCTGAAAACCTGGCAAGGGTCAAAGGCATAGAAAACACGACTAGCCGCCAACTTTCCCTACCTACCGATAACTTGGCGCTCGCCGACATCCCCACACCAGTGTAAACTATGGCAGGAGGAGGATATGCCATCACGTGGCTAGCTTCACTTCTAACATTTGTCACCCAAATGTGGAATTAGCCATTCTGCTAATTCCGGAAAACAGACTTTTATAAGTATTATTTCTCCCAGGAATAGCTAGAAAAAAAAAAAGATGTTCTAACACATCGCTCTCCGACACGTTATACTAGTCAGTGGACTTTACATGGGGTGTTTGTCTTATGAAACATCTGCACTGGACAAGTTAAGAAGAGGTGTTAGCTGAAAGTTTTACATCATAGAGTAGAACGAGTCGGTGCAAAGATACCTTTTTCTTCTTTTTAAAAAAATACACTTGGCACACTTCTGGAAAAAGGCAGAATTCCATCAAAACAAAGTAGCTTAGCTTAACCACTTGCTTACTGGGCACATATACCCCCCTCCTGCCCAGGTGAAATTTCAGCTTTCGGCACTGCGTCGCTTTAACCAACAATTGCGCGGTCGTGCAACATGGCTCCCAAACAAAATTGACGTCCTTTTTTCCCCACAAGTAGAGCTTTCTTTTGGTGGTATTTGATCGCCTGTGCGGTTTTTATTTTTTCCACTTTAAACAAAAAAGTGCGACAATTTTGAAAAAAATACAATATGTTTTACTTGTTGCTATAATAAATATCCCAATAAAAAAAAAAAAAAATTCTCAGATTAGGCCGATACTTATTATTCTACATATTTTTGGTAAAAAAAAAAATCGCAATAAGCGACTGGTTTGCGCAAAAGTTATAGCGCCTACAAAATAGGGGACAGAATTATTATTTTTTATTATTATTTTTTTTTACTAGAAATGGCGGCGATCTGCGATTTTTATTGGGACTGCGACGTTATGGCCGACACATCGGACACATTTGACACATTTTTGGCGCCATTCACATTTATACTGCGATCAGTGCTATAAATATGCACTAATTACAGTATAAATGTGACTGGCATTGAAGGGGTTAACACTAGGGGGTGAGGAAGGGGTTAAATGTATTCCCTGCATTGTGTTCTAACTGTAGGTGGAGGGGGGGTGACTGGGGGGGTGACCGATCTGTGTCTCTATGTACAAGGGACACAGATCGGTCTCCTCTTCAGAGACAGGACGCTGTCTCTGTGTAAAACGGCAATGAGAGATGATCTCATATGTTTACATATGAGATCATCTCTCATTGGCCGAACAGATCGCATCGCAAACGGCCACTCTGATTGGCCGTTCACGGCGAACTGTAATTGGCTGTGTCCAAGGGACACGGCCAACACAGAGTTTCCCCGCTGTGCGCGCGGGGAACGCCCTAAGGGGCGGACATCAATTGACATCCAGTTGGATTTTCAGGTCTGCGCTGTAGCCGTCATTCGGCTATAGCGCGGGTCTGAAGAAGTTAAAGAAGAGTTCTTCAGCATGTTTCACACGGGCTTCATCTTCTATAAGAGCAGCGGGTACAGCAAGCTTTTGTAGAGCTTTCAGCAAGCTTTGTTGAAGCTTTTAAAGCACCCTTCAGCTCCAGTTTGTAAATGTTGAACAGATCTTAATGGGAGTGCCGATTGTCACTTTAAACAAGCTGCTAGCAGGCTTCAGCTTTACTTAAAGGGGTTGAAAAAAAAAATCCCCCTAAATAGCTTCCTTTACCTTAGTGCAGTCCTCCTTCACTTACCTCATCCTTCCATTTTGCTTTTAAATGTCCTTATTTCTTCTGAGAAATCCTCACTTCCTGTTCTTCTGTCTGTAACTCCACACAGTAATGTGAGGCTTTCTACCTGGTGTGGAGTGTCGTGCTTGCCCCCCCCCTTGGGCTACAGGAGAGTCAAGACACTCTCTACATTGCAGATAGAGAAAGGAGCTGTGCGTTAGTGGGCATCCTGACTCTCATGTAGTCCAAGGGAGGGGGTGAGCAAGACACTCCACACCAGGAAGAAAGCCTTGCATTACTGTGTGGAGATACAGACAGAAGAACAGGAAGTGATTTCTCAGAAGAAATAAGAACATTTAAAAGCAAAATGGAAGGATGAGGTAGGTGAAGGAGGACTGCACTAAAGTAAAGGAAACAATTTAGGGGAAAAAATGTTTTACCTTTACAACCCCTTTAACCTCTTGGTGCCCCTAGGCCATCATATGACGTCCTTCAATTTGTGGGGGTATATCCGAATGATGCCTGTGGCCGTCATCAAGCTTCGGTCCCCGGTGCTGGTGTTCTGTAGAAATAGCCAACTCGTCAAAATATCCATCTACGTCACTTCCGGTGATTCTCCAGCAGCAGATTTCAATGAGTTGGTCCTATGGGCCATGCACACGCATGCACCAAACAGAATAACAGAAATCCCCAGCAGCTGATGGAGAACGAGTTTTCAAAAAAGGTTAGCGACGTACCTTGTGCATGCGCACTGCAGTGATTGGTAAACCCGAGGAAAACTCATTAAGTTCTTCAGCAGCTGCCGGGGTTTTTTATAATTCTATCGGGTGCAGGCAAGCGCATTGCTAGTACAGCCAACTCATCGAAATCTGCTGGCGAGTCACCGAAAGTGACATAGTTGAAGATTTTGACAAGTTGGCTATTTCAACAGAACACCAACATGTCATCTGTGGGCAGCTGGCAGTGACCGCTTGCGGCTTCACAGCCGGCTGCTCACTGCGAATGCGGAAAGCCGCTCTATCCGATTGGTCCTGCATCTTTCTGGGACCTGTGATATGTCCAAATAGGCCTAGGCGATCTGACCGGAAGTGGGAGAGCAGGTACCTGTCAAAAATACTAACTTACAAAGCAATCCACAATTGAGCTCCCCACCCTGCTAAATCACTAACCTGGTCTCAAAATACAAACCAAATGATTCTCTTTTTTTTCTCCCAAGACCTCCTGCTCTGTAGCTCCCTTGTCACCTCCTCCCATGCTCGCCTCCAGGACTTCTGTCCGACTATCTCCTACTACACCTATCCTGCCCCCACCTAACTGTACAACCTCAGATTGCGATTAACGTGGTTTACAAACGTTTCGCAGTACGACTTTTATTTCAGGACTGCAGGATTCGTGCCTCTGGGGTGTGCAGTACTGCATTTGGCCAGAGGTGAGGGTCGGACAGTCGGAGACACACGGTTGCTAACATCTCTGAGCGCCTCCCCCCACCTCTGGCCACATGCAGTACTGCATACACGCTAGCAGTGACACTGGAACAAATCATCTGAGTTTCCATTGATTCCTATGTGGAAACTCGCTTTGATATATAAATGCTTTGGATTACAAGCATTCTTCTGGAACTATTGTACTTTTATTTTCGCCATCAGCCCATCCCTCTTAGCTATCACCTTTTGCATCATTTCCCCCTCCCTCTTAGATTGTAAGCTTTAACAAGCAGGGCCCTCCGATTTTAACGAGCAGGGCCCTCCGATTCCTCCTGGAGCATTGGACTTGGTTTCCTCACTGACTACACACTGTTTGCTTTCACAAGCGGCTCTTCTGGTGCACGGCTTCCATCCAGTGTGGCATGGCTACAGAAAAGCTCTATGGGCCAGATTCACGAACAATTACGGCGGCGTAACGTATCCCCTTTACGTTACTCCGCCGCAAGTTTTCGTTGTAAGTGCTTGATTCACAAAGCACTTGCGTGTAAACTTGCGGCGGCGTAGCGTAAAGCCGTCCGGCGCAAGCCCGTCTAATTCAAATGGGGCGTGTACCATTTAAATTAGGCGCGTTCCCGTGCCGAACGTTCTGCGCATGCGCCGTTAGGAAATTTCCCGCCGTGCTTTGCGCGAAATTACGGCGCCCCGACGTATTTTTTGAACGGCGACATGCGTTACGTCGTTTCGTATTCCCGGACGTCTTACACTAAAGAGGACTCGTAACTTTACGACGGGAAAAGCCGACTAGCGGCGACGTAAGCGAATGCGCGTACCTTTGTGGATCGCCGTAAACATCTAATTTGCATACCCGACGCAGGAAAATGACGCAAACTCTACCCAGCGGGCGCCAGAGAATTACACCTACGATCCGAATGCGTACGCCTGTCGGATCGAAGCCTAAAGCCGTCGTAACTTGTTTTGAGGATTCAAAACAACGCTACGACGCGGCAAATTTGAAAATACGCCGGCGTATCAGTAGATACGCCGGCGTATTTCAACTGTGAATCTGGCTCTATGATTTTATTTTTCTGTGAGGTTTGCATTTGGCTTTTTAATCGTAATAAGCCCATTGATGCTGCACTTGGCTGGTGCCCGCTTGTGTTCTTTCTTTGGAATTTCTGAGCTTTGTTCCGGTCTCAGGTGGAAATGTCTACTGAAGTACATCACCCTTCCTATGGGATTTTTATGAACTTCTCATGAACATTTTATGAACTAGATCTGCTACACACAAGCGTATCCTTACATTTACCCAGGGGTGGTAAAGGCTAACTCAAGTGGATGGTGCATTAGGATTTGTTTCAATTGTGGTTAATAGCACCAATGTAGAGTCCAAAACACAGGCACAATGGGGGCACAAATTACGAAAGGAAGGGGATGGGTGAGGTCTGAGTCAGGTTGACCCCTATCCTATGCAAAACAAACAAACCCTACAACCCATGTCCTTTCTGCATGCACCGACCTGTCCCTTTTACACCATCAGGAGAATCTGAGGATTAAAAATGGTAAAGAATTAAAAAATCTTTGTAGAAGGCCCCTTTCACACAGGTGGACTGATCAGGTCCACCTGCCAGTTTTTTTAGGCGAACCCAATCATACCATCCATTGCACTCTATGGACATGTGTCAGACTGTCCGTTGGCACCTGCCGACATCGGGTCTGATCTTATCTGCTAAAAACAGATGGATGGGGACCCGTTGCCCATCCGTGTAGCAGAACAGCTCGGCTGGCCGTTGGGTGTAAACAGACAAGTGGTCCATTTACATCCGACCACCAATAGAGGACAGCAGTCTGTCTCCACTCTGCATAAGAAGAGCAGGCATGGGCAAGCCATCCTCCTGTTTGGTAGGGATCAGCAGATTCCCCACTGAGCACACCCCTTGTGAAAGGGGCCTCATGCCGCGTACACACGATCATTTTTCGTCATGGGAAAAAAAACAACGTTTTTCGGCATGTAGACAAAACAAAGTTTTTCCAACTTCATCATTAAAACGACGTTGCCCACACACCAGTTTTTTTTAAAAATGCTCTAGCAAATTTATTTATAAAATTTATTTATAAAAATGCTTATTGGGAGCGCAGTCATTACCCAAAAGGCCTCGATGCGCTCATAGAACCGACATATACAAATACAAACAGTCTCCCATTACTGTACGATAATTATATAAAAACACATACTAACCATTTAAAAACTGAAGTACTAATATCTTACCCTAATTCGGACCATACACTTGAGAAAATAAAAAAGTTTTTAAAAACTTCCTAAATTTTAATAAATCCGTCTCACATCTTATGTATAGAGGTAGAGAATTCCAGAATATAGATCCCTGCACATCCAGTGTCCTCCCTCCACATGTAGTCTTTCTAAACCTAGGGACAGTTAAATTGACCTGATTAGCAGATCTCAACGCTCTGTTGGGAACATAACAGGTAAATTTTTCTTGTAGGTACCCTACAAAGAAAGCGTAGTGACGTACGACGGCACTATAAAGGGGAAGTTCCATGCGGATGACGCCACCCTTGGGGCTGCTTTAGCCGATTCCGTGTTAGTAAAAGACGATTCACGCTTTTCTGTCTGTTACAGCGTGATGAATGTGCTTACTCCATTACAAATGGTAGTTTTACCAGAATGAGCGCTCCCGTCTCATAACTTGCTTCTGAGCATGTGCGGGTTTTTAACGTTGTTTTAGCCCACACACAATCATTTTTTACAAACCCGCAAAAAATTCTTTAAACGTTGTTAAAAAATGAAGCATGTTCTGAAAAACGACAAAAAATGATGTGAAGCCCACACACCATCATTTTAAATGACATTTTTTAAAAACGTCGTTTTTTTCATGCCGAACAATGATCGTGTGTACGTGGCATTACAGATACATATTTATAGTTTTAACCAAATAAACTATTTGCAAGTTTTCATAAAATGGAACATTTTATCTAGTTACAACAATTAGATTTAATCCGGACGCCGTCCCGTCCCCCAGCACAATGTTATAAGGCTATTCGAAGTCAGCGATGAGTTGTATAGTCAAATAAGCAATAGATATTCAGATTGAAGACGTTTTAACCAATTACAGAATTTAAAGTCACTAACTTCTATACTTTTCAGTTCTTTTAGTAGGATTTACAAGTATGCACGTTTAGAGGTAGACCGATATGGGTTTTTCTCTGGCCGATGCCGATATTTAGAAATCTGGCCGATTTTTGTGGCCGATATTTTAGGCCGATTTTTATTTTTTATTGGTGGCACTGGCTCGTGGCACTGGATGGCACTAATTGTCACTGGAAGGAAGATGGCACTAGCAGAAGGCACTTATTGGCACTGGCAGGTTGCACTGGATGGCACTGAAAGATGGTACTAGCAGGTGGCACTGATTGGCAGATGGCACTGGTTGATGGCACTGGGTGGCAATAGTTAGCACTGGTTGGCATTGGCAGGTGGCACTTATTGCTTTAGTTGGCACTGGTAGGTGGCACTGGATCGCACTGGCAGGTGGCACTGGATGGAAGGTGGCACTTACTGGCACTGGATGGTGCCACTGGTATTGGCACTGGAAGGTGGCATTGGCGGATGGCACTGGATGGATGGTGGCACTGGATGGTGGCACTGGCAGGTGGCATTGGCGGATGGCACTGATGGAAGGTGGCACTAATTGGCACTGGTATTGGCACTGGCAGGTGGCATTGGCACTGATGGAAGGTGGCACTAATTGGCACTGGATGATGGCACTGGTATTGGCACTGGCGGATGGCACTGGATGGTGGCGCTGGTATTGTTACTGGCAGATGGCAAGTGGCACTGGTGCAAAAAATGGTGTCACCCCCCCTCAGTACAGACCCCCTCTCCCTCCAGTATAGACACCCCCTCCCTGCCCCCCGTAGTACAGACACCAGAGTGGTGTGTGTCCCACGAGCGCGGGCCCCACCTCCTCTGTGGGCGTTAACAGAGGAGGGACGCCGCGCTGGGTGTACCAAGATGGCCGCGGCTCCGGAGCTAGGCCGAAGCCGCGGTCTTTCCTGATGCTGTGACCGCGGCGGCAATCCGCGAATCGCCGCCACGGTCACAGCATCAGGAAAGGCCGCGGCTCCGGCCTAGCTCCGGAGCCGTGGCATCGCTAGCGGGAATTGTAAAATATCGGCCCGATTTGGATAAAAATCGGCCCATGCCGATTTCTCCAAAACGGCCAAATATCGGCCTGCCGATATATCGGTCGACCTCTATGCACGTTGGAACAATAACGAGTAGCTGGGAAACTCTTGCTGTGCCTTTAGCAATTCTGCGTTAACGTCCCCCCACCCCAGCTGCACGGTCACCTTTCCTTTGGTCCCCTAACAATCTGCCTCTGTGAAAGTTTGGAGTCTTTTGATCTCAATAAAACAAGGAGACACAGAGACCAGCACACCTAAAGTTATAATGCACATTAGAGGAAGGGAAGTCTATGCAATAACCCACCTAAGTCGTCATTTGACCACAAAGCTCCAACAATGGTGTCTGCCTGTACAAGGCTGGCCATGGCGCAGAATGCTTAGAGCAGCGAGGTCACCCCACCATGCGATGCATAGTAGCCCATTATGCTTTACCTTTGCAGGGATATAAAGAGGAAGTAAAACCCATCAGGGTATTTTTAGTTTATTAAAAGTCAGCAGCTACAAAAAGTGTAGCTGCTGACTTTTAATAAACAGTCACTCACCTGTCCCACGGTCCAGCGAAGCGGCCGCACAAAGACCCGCTCCTCTCCTCGGCGCCTCCATTGAAACTGTGGGCACCCGGCCGCGACAGCTTGCGTGTGTCGTGCTGCGCTCTTGGAGTGGATAGGCGTTCTGGGACCTGTCATGTGCCCCAGGAGATCGCCTAGAGGGAGAGACCACCTAGGGGGATAGGAGTCGCCGCCTAGGCAGCCCTCTAGGGGGAAGGAGGAAGTGGGACAGGAAGTCCCCTTAAAAACAAAAAACCCACCTCCCCCCCAAAAAATGGTATTCAATTTGGCATGTAAGGGGGCGAGGAGTACTTAAAGCGGTTGTATACCCTCATGTCATACTTGCACCTACAGATAAGCCTACATTAAGGCTTATCTGTAGGTGCTTGCAATATCTCCTTAACCTACATGGTAAAGGAGATATTTGCAGAAAAGCGGGCATCGAAGTCTATGGCGCATGCTCACTGTAGACAACGGCGCAGGCGCACTGAGCGCGGCGGCTCTTGAATGGGAGCCTGCCGGAAAGTGCCGGAAATTTGCACATGTGCGGGGATCGTGACGTCCTGCACAGGAGTGACGTCATAGCTGCTCCGGCCAGTCACTCCGGGTATCATGGCGGCGATGGAGGACGTGTCCGAGGACCGCTGCGGGGCTTTTAATCTAAGGTAAGTAATTGATAATGAGCTAGTATGCTAGTCATATTTTGGGGTATACAACCGCTTTAAAGCGGAAGTTCCCCTTTTGGGTGGAACTCCGCTTTAAGGCATTCAGAAGAGAGCAGGGGGCAGAGTCGAGCCAAGCTCTGTGTGTCAATGGACACAGAAATCTGGCCCAATAGCGAGCATGCACGAACAATCAGAAAAGGCGGCTCTAGAAGAGGATCGGCGCTGCTCTGGGCAAAATCATTGCACAGAGCAGGCAGGTATAACATGTTAGCTATTTAAAGCGGGAGTTCACCCAATTATGTTTTTTTTTATGTTTTCCCCTTAGATGGATGCTCGTTTTGTCTAGGGGAATCGGCTAGTTGTTTTAAAATCCGAGCAGTACTTACCGTTTTCGAGATGCATCTCCTCCGTCGCTTCCGGGTATGGGTCTTCGGGAGTGGGCGTTCCTTCTTGATTGACAGTCTTCCGAGAGGCTTCCGACGGTCGCATCCATCGCGTCACTCGTAGCCGAAAGAAGCCGAACGTCGGTGCGGCTCTATACTGCGCCTGCGCACCGACGTTCGGCTTCTTTCGGAAAATCGTGACGCGATGGAAGCGACCGTCGGAAGCCTCTCGGAAGACTGTCAATCAAAATAGGAACGCCCAGTCCCGCAGCCCATACCCGGAAGCGGCGGAGAAGATGCATCTCGTAAACGGTAAGTACAGCTCATATTTTAAAACAACTAGCCGATTCCCCTAGACAAAAAGAGCATCCATCTAGGGGGAAATAGTGTCATGTGCGGGTGAACCTCCGCTTTAAAAGAAAAAAAAAAATGCCTTTAGAATCCCTTTAATGCTACAATTTATTTAAAACCGCCGGAAGACCAGCAGCAATCGGTCTGCAGATCATCAGTGGGCCATGGAATGGTATGTGATCAACTGATTTAGCCACGATTTTTATATATAAAAGCATTGTGCTTTCTACTTGTTACCTGATGTGACCTAAGCAACCAAATGCAATGGGTAAAGTGGTGTGTAGGAGTAGATTATGGGCTCACTACACTACTTTATGTCTCATAGCAAAACAAACAGACCGTACGGCAAACTGTGGTTATCAATTCCCTTCCATTTTATTTTAAGAGTAGATGAGTTTCTCAAATCAACTGTAAAACGGCACTTAAGTCAAGAAAAACACGTCTAATTGCAGCCAGCACTTAAGACGGCATTAAAAGCTTCACTAAAACTGTATTTTCTTTCAATCGGAAATACCGAAGGAAAAAAAAGAAATATATGATGTTCCACATAGAAAATTTAGTGCTCCCAGACTTCCTTTTGGATGCTGCCGTTTCAGATCACTTATTTAACCTGGCTCTCTTCTTGTTTTATCTGGTCGGGAATATTCCATCTCTTTTGTGGAAAATATATCATTTTTTCTTTTCTGTGGGCCTTTCAGATATAGATACAGAACCAGAGGTTTTTTTTCTTTATTAAAGAAGGCTTTATTAGTTGTGATGTTTACAGCAAATTCTAATATAGATCACCTGTTACTGGACTGCAAGCTGACACTCTGCCATATTCCAAACAAGCAGATGTTACAAAGAAAGCAAAGTTCACCATACAGAATTCTAAACTACCGTATTTTCCGGCGTATAAGACGACCCCCTAATTTTCCAGCCAAAATGTTGGTTTTGGGATATACTCACCGTATAAGACTACCCCCTTTCCTACTAGTCATGCCTCGCCTCACGGTGCCCCCATTACATGCCAGACTATGCCACTACATGCCAGACTGTGCCCCATTACATGACCAGACTGTGCCCCATTACATGACCAGACTGTGCCCCATTACATGCCAGACTGTGCCCCATTACATGCCAGACTGTGCCCCATTACATGACCAGACTGTGCCCCATTACATGACCAGACCTGCCCCATTACATGACCAGACCGTGCCCCATTACATGACCAGACCGTGCCCCATTACATGACCAGACCGTGCCCCATTACATGACCAGACCGTGCCCCATTACATGACCAGACCGTGCCCCATTACATGACCAGACCGTGCCCCATTACATGACCAGACCGTGCCCCATTACATGACCAGACCGTGCCCCATTACATGACCAGACCGTGCCCCATTACATGCCAGACCGTGCCCCATTACATGCCAGACCGTGCCCCATTACATGACCAGACCGTGCCCCATTACATGACCAGACCTGCCTCATTACATGACCAGACCGTGCCCCATTACATGACCAGACCGTGCCCCATTACATGACCAGACCGTGCCCCATTACATGACCAGACCGTGCCCCATTACATGACCAGACCGTGCCCCATTACATGACCAGACCGTGCCCCATTACATGACCAGACCGTGCCCCATTACATGACCAGACCGTGCCCCATTACATGACCAGACCGTGCCCCATTACATGACCAGACCGTGCCCCATTACATGACCAGACCGTGCCCCATTACATGACCAGACCGTGCCCCATTACATGACCAGACCGTGCCCCATTACATGACCAGACCGTGCCCCATTACATGACCAGACCGTGCCCCATTACATGACCAGACCGTGCCCCATTACATGACCAGACCGTGCCCCATTACATGACCAGACCGTGCCCCATTACATGACCAGACCGTGCCCCATTACATGACCAGACCGTGCCCCATTACATGACCAGACCGTGCCCCATTACATGACCAGACCTGCCCCATTACATGACCAGACCGTGCCCCATTACATGACCAGACTGTGCCCCATTACATGACCAGACCGTGCCCCATTACATGACCAGACCTGCCCCATTACATGACCAGACCGTGCCCTTACCTTATCCCATGCGAATCGCGGCCGTGTAACCCAACATCTTACCTTACCAGAATCGCGGCCGTACGATTTTTCAAAAGCCGCGCCTCCGACGTCTTCTGTTCCGTGATAGGCGGGAACATTCAGCTTCCCAGGAGGCAATGTGTTCAGTGTTCGCCTATCACGGAGGGCCTCCGTGATAGGCGGACACTAAACACAGGACGAGAGGCCCTCCGTGATAGGCGGACACTGAACACAGTGCCTCCTGGGAAGCTGATTGTTTCCGCCTATCACGGAACAGAAGACGTCGGAGGCACGGCTTTTGAAAAATCGTACGGCCGCAATTCTGGTAAGGTAAGATGTTAGGTTACTGGCGTATAAGACAACCCCCGACTTTTAAGAAGATTTTAAGGGGTTAGAAAGTCGTCTTATATGCCGGAAAATACGGTACATGCAGTGCAGAAACCCTCATTTTGTGCACAGAAGCAACATGTGGACTTAACTGCGGTGGTCATTTTACTGCTTGCCATCCTTTCCCTCCATTCAGGATGGTAATGGCAAGCCCCTATACCACCCCAGTCCTGGCTCAATTCAAAAGCACCAGAAATGACCTGAAACTAAGGATTTAGAGCAGCGGTCTCAAACTAGCGACCTTCCAGCTGTTTGCGAAACTACAAGTCCCATCATGCCTCTGCCTGTTGAAGTCATGATTGTATCTGTCAGCCTTGCAATGCCTCATGGGACTTGTAGTTTCGCAACAGCTGGAGGGCCGCCAGATTGAGACCCCCCTGCTTTAGAGGCATGCGCCTACTGGGCGGCAAGCCTTGGGACTCCACGTGAATCTAGATGCCCTGGAACATACCCTGTCAAAGCCCCCTTCAAAGAGGCAGGAGGACAAGGCTTACCAGACAGTTCTACAGGAGTCAACCCCCAACTACCACCTGGTGATCAAGAGCCTGGAAAGAAAAAAAAATCCCTCTGATCTAGGCGGAAGGCCAAGGTATGACAAAACAGGTGGACCTGAATCAAGAGTGAGACCACTGACCCAAAGGCCATTAAGGCAGCACAATGGTTAAGTGGTTAGCATTTCCACCTAGCAACACAATGGGCTAGATTCAGATAGCCCTGCTTAATGTTGTGCGGGCGTAACGTATCTCCGATACGTTACGCCGCCGTAAATTAGGGCGAAAGTTCCGTATTCAGAAAGAACTTGCGCCCTAAGTTACGGCGGGGTAGCGTATGTGCTCCGGCGTAAGCCCGCCTAATGCAAATTTGGATGATGTGGGCGTGTTTTATACAAATTTAGTGTGACCCCACGTATTTGAAGTTTTTTTATGAACGGCGCATGTGCCGTTCGTAAAAGAATCCCAGTGCGCATGCTCGAAATTCCACCGCAAATCGTCAATGCTTTAGACGTGAACGTAACTTACGTACAGCCCTTAAAAACGTAAAAACTTCAAAATTCAACGCAGGAACGACGTCCATACTTAACATTGCGTACGCCTCATACAGCAGGGGTAACTTTACGCCGGAAAAAGCCTAACGCAAACGACGTAAAAAAATGCGCCGGCCGTACGTACGTTTGTGAATCGGCGTATCTACCTAATTAGCATATTCCTTGCGTAAATCGACGGAAGCGCCACCTAGCGGCCAGCGTAAAATTGCAACTAAGATACGACGGCGTAAGAGACTTACGCCCGTCAGATCTTAATCAAATCTATGCGTAACTGATTCTAAGAATCAGGCGCATAGATACGACGGCGTATCAGGAGTTACGCTGTCGTATCTCGTACCTGAATCTAGCCCCAGGATTCTTTGGTTGGAATCCCAACCCCAACACTACCTGCATGGAGTTTGCATGTTCCCCCTGTGCCTGGGTGGGTTCCGCCCACTCTTTTTCTTCCACACGTCAAAGACATGCTGGGAGGTTAATTGGCTCCTGTCAAAATTGGCCGCAGTATGTGTATGAATATGAGTTAAAGGGGTTGTATGGCTTCATTTTTTTTTTTTTAAATAACAAACATGTTATACTTCCCTCCACTGTGCAGTTCGTTTTGCACAGAGTGGCCCCGATCCTCGTCTTCTGGTGTCCCTTCGGCAGCCGTCTCAGCTCCTCCCCGCAAGATCTAACCCCCTTCATGGGAAGCTCTCTCCCAAGGGGGTTAGCTTGCGGGCGCGCTCCCTGTCATACAAGTTGTGTCCATAGACACTGTGTTCACTGTGGCGCCGTCATTGATCGTGTGTTCCCTGATATAGGGAAGCACGATCAATGACGTCACACGTCCAGCCCCGCCCCCCCTACAGTTAGAAACACATATGAGGTCACACTTAACCTAGTGGTTAACGCCCAAACTGCAATTGTCATTTTCACAGTAAACAATGCATTTTTATAGCATTTTTTGCTGTGAAAATGACAATGGTCCCAAAAATGTGTCAAAATTGTGTCCGCCATAATGTCGCAGTCACGAAGAAAAAAAAAATCGCTGATCGTCGCCATTAGTAGTAAAAAAAAATATTAATAAAAATGCAATAAAACTATGCCCTATTTTGTAAACACTATAAATTTTGCGCAAACCAATCGATAAATGCTTATTGTGATTTTTTTTACCAAAAATAGGTAGAAGAATACGTATCGGCCTAAACTGAGGAAAAAAAAAATATTTTTATTTTTGGGGGATATTTATTATAGAAAAAAGTAAAAAATATTGCATTTTTTTCAAAATTGTCGCTCTATTTTTGTTTATAGTGCAAAAAACAAAAACCGCAGAGGTGATCAAATACCACCAAAAGAAAGCGCTATTTGTGGGGAAAAAAAGGACGCCAATTTTGTTTGGGAGCCATGTCGCACAACCGCGCAATTGTCAGTTAAAGCGACACAGTGCCGAATCGCAAAAAAGGGGCCAGGTCCTTAACCACTTCAGCCCCGGACCATATTGCTGGTCAATGACAAGGCCACTTTTTGCGATTCGGCACTGCGTCGCTTTAACTGACAATTGCGTGGTCGTGCGACGTGGCTCCCAAACAAAATTGGCGTCTTTTTTTTCCCACAAATAGAGCTTTCTTTTGGTGGTATCCGATCACCTCTGCGTTTTTTTTTTTTTGCGCTATAAACAAAAATAGAGCGACAATTTTGAAAAAAAAATGAATATTTTTTTACTTTTTGCCATAATAAATATCCCCAAAAATATATAAAAAAAAGTTTTTTCCCCAGTTTAGGCCGATACGTATTCTACATATTTTTCGTAAAAAAAAAAAAAAAAAAAAATCGCAATAAGCGTTTATTGATTGGTTTGCGCAAAAGTTATAGCGTCTACAAAATAGGGCATCGTTTTATGGCATTTTTCTTAATATTTTTTTTTTACTAGTAATGGCGGCGATCAGCGATTTTTATCGGTACTGCGACCTTATGGCGGACACTTCGGACACTTTTGACACATTTTTGGGACCATTGGCATTTTTATAGCGATCAGTGCTATAAAAATGCATTGATTACTATAAAAATGCCACTGGCAGGGAAGGGGTTAACACTAGGGGGCAAGGAAGGGGTTAAGTATGTTCCCTGTGTGTGTTCTAACTGAAGGGGGGGTGGGACTGACATGGGGAAATGACAGATCGCTGTTCATACATTGTATGAACAGACGAACAGTCATTTCTCTCCCTGACAGGACCGGGAGTTTACACACACAGCTCCCGGTTCTCGCTCTGTAACGAGCGATCGCGGGTGCCCGGCGGTGATCGTGCCCACCAGGCACGCGCGTTGGGACGAGGGGCTTGCGCCCTATTGGCGGATTCACGAGATGACGTAGATCTACGTGATCTCGCGCAGGGGAGCCGACCTGCCGGAGGCTGATTGGCAAGTAGTTAACCTGCATATTGGTTCGGGTCTTAACCGGTTAAATTAGAAATGTGAGTGTAAAGGTTGAAGTTTTCTGTGTTTTAATAAATTGGTTGGAACGTTATCACACTATTGGCGCACTTCTTTCATTATCATTCACATGTGGAGAGTAGGGATGAGCTCCGGTATGTTCGCACACTCCACGTGCAGAGCCCACCAGAAAGTCTGCATGGCGCTGCGCTAATCACAGGCAGGGAGACATTGTCCCGATGCTCAGCTGCAGAGATCAGGAAAGGTCTCCCTGCCTGTGGTAAGCGCAGCGCGGTGCAGACTTCCTGGCGGGCTCTGCACATGGACAGTGCGAACACGCCGGAGCTCATCCCTAGTGGAGAGATCCTGTTTAAAGCACAGTTCGATATTGGATGGTCGTTTTTAACCCTTTGTGTGGTTTAAAAACCCGAAAGTGGGAGGCTTTGTAAGCTGGTGAGTGCGGTTTTAAAGGGAGAGGAGTCACTTGCACGTTGTGTGGTGGAAGAGATAAGAAGATTTAGCATTGGAACACAATCAAAAAAATGTTTTTTGCATATGATTTTATGGACTATTATTAATTTGTCACATGTCACTGGGTGATAATTATAATATTCACGGTATTTATAATCATTGATTCAGTGTTGTCACTAACATTTAATGCAATTTATAAGCTATTGAGCGCCACTATTTTTCCTGTTCATTCAATTATTTGTTTAACCACTTGCCTACTGTGCACATGCACCCCCTTCCTGCCCTGACTAAATTTCAGCTTCCGGCACTGCGTCACTTTAACTGACAATTGCGCGGTCGTGCGACGTGGCTCCCAAACAAAATTGACATCTTTTATTTCCCACAAATAGAGCTTTCTTTTGGTGTTATTTGATCGCCTCTGAGGTTTTTAGTTTTTGCGATATAAACAAAAAAAGAGCGACAATTTTGAAAAAAAACACAATATTTTTTACTTTTTGCTATAATAAATATCCCTTAAAAAATAATAAAAAATTATCTCCGTTTAGGCCGATACGTATTCTTCTACATATTTTTGGCAAAAAAATAAATAAAAAAAAAAACCAATAACCGTATAGTGACTGGTTTGTTATATTGCCTACAAAATAGAAAGACATAATTATGCCGCCGGGCACGCTTGCTGTGTTCCCAGTAACGCGTCGTGTGCGCGCGCGCGCCTCCTAGCAGCTTCTAATGACAGGACGTCATATGACGTCCTGTCAGAACAACAGGGGATTCCGCCCGCCGTCATTTGACGGTGTGCGGTTGTAAGGAGGTTAAAAAGTGAAATCACATACACATGAAAATAATTTTCTAAGTGGCACCTTTTTGTTTTATTTTATATATTTTTTCCATTTCTGAGTTTTCACAGGCGCAGTGGTGGTATTTGGTATCAGGGGCGGTCATATATCATTTACCAACAGTTTTATTACTACAATATAAAATGCCAAAATTTCCATGCAAAACATTGTACTGCTTTCAGCATCAAAAATCTGACATAATCATATCGCCAGGGAGGTTAAAGGGGTTGTAAACCCTCATGGTTTTTCACCTTAATGCAGTCTATGCATTAAAAGGGGTTGTAAAGGTTTGTTTTTTATTTTCTAAATAGGTTCCTTTAAGCTAGTGCATTGTTGGTTCACTTACCTTTTCCTTCGATTTCCCTTCTAAATGTTTTTTTTCCTTTGTCTGAATTTCTCACTTTCTGTTTCTCCTCAGTAAGCTGTTCTGGGTGACTAACCCCCAGCCAAAACAGCTCGAATGATGAGGGCAAGCTTACTGAGGAGAAACAGGAAGTGAGAAATTCAGACAAAGAAAAAAAAAACATTTAGAAGGAAAAGGTAAGTGAACCAACAATGCACTAGCTTAAAGGAACCTATTTAGAAAATAGAAAACAAAACTTTACAACCCCTTTAAGGTGAAAAAACTTCTGGGGTGCTGCAGCTGCTCCCCAGTTTTACTTACCTGAATGCTGTCATTCTGCGGCCGGGAAAGAGCACACCAGCTCTATCTGGTGTCTCATGTCCTGATTGGATAGATTGATAGCAGCACAGCCATTGGCTCCCGCTGCTGTCAATCAAATAAAATGATGCAGCGCCGAGTCCTGCATTCTGTGTGAATGAACAAAGATGCAGGACTCGAGATCACGCCCGCATGGGTTTCCACCAAGGAGAGCGCTTCTCCGATTATTTAAAGAGGAGCTCCGTCGTACAAAGAATATTAAAAGCCAGCAGCTAAAAATACTGCAGCTGCTGACTTTTAATATTAGGACACTTACCTGTCCTGGAGTCCAGCGACGTTGGCAGCAGAAGACGAGCGATCCCTCGTCACTCTGCTGCTCCCACCGCCATCCTCGGTGAGGGAACCAGGAAGTAAAACATTGCGGCTTCACTGCCCGGTTCCCCATGGCGCATGCGCGAGTCGCACTGCGCCATGCTCACTGGTCCCCGCTGTGTTCTGGGAGCCGTGTGTATCCCAGAACACAACGGGGGAGGTGGGGGGTGACACACTACCCACAGGTCCCCGCAGAGTGGACTCCCGGAAGTGGGTGCCAAATGTGACACCGGAGGGGGGTGAGGGTTCCGATGAGCGGATGTTCCACTTTAGGGTGGAGCTCAACTTTAAAAAATAAAATAAACAAAGCTTTACAATCGCTTCAATTTGTGAATTTATCTAACCCATATCCATATAAACAGGCTGGACAGGTGTTGTTGACGAACACCCAAAACTATACGAAGGTAGAAACAGTTTACTGCAATACACCAAGATAAGGAATAAGAATTTACCTTCCCAGGTCACGTCAAACATGTCCGAAACCTTTGCCATTTTCTAGTCTGCAAAATACAAAAATCACTAATCATTCTGTCACTACAATTTTCATCAAATCACATTTATCAGAGCAGCCAATCAGAACGTCCGGATCTCCAAATAGATTGTGAGGCCAAGTCTGCATTACCAAACAAAATATATATATATATTTTTCTTTTTTTTTTCTTTTTGTGTCTGTCTTTTAACTTTTTTTTGGCAAAAAATATAAAACCCAGTAGTGATTAACCACTTGACCTCTGGAAGATTTTTATCCCCTTCATGACGAGACTATTTTTTGCTTTTCAGCACTGCTCTACTTTACCTGGAGATTGAGCAACGCTGTACCCAAATGAAGTTTATATCACACAAATAGAGCCCAACTATGTGTAAAGTACGCTGCTTTTAACTAACCCTGCTTTGCGGGTATGAAAAACTGACAGATCCTCCCTCTGCGCACAGCCGATCAGCAGATCCTGGGCGTTAATTATTGGCTCAGACTTGCTAACAGGCTCCCACCATGTACAATCACGGCTGGGCGGAGGCCGCACATGTGTGCGCCCTAAACCAATGTCCGCGTACGGTGCTTTGACTACAGTGGCCGCTCATCTGCAGTACATTGTGGCTGAACAGTCTGCAAGTCATTAAATAACACCAAAAAAAAAGCTCTATTTGTGGGGGGGGGGATTCTAAAAATTTGCTTTGGGTACAGCGTTGCATGACTGCGCAATTGCCATTCAGCGTTGGAAGCTGAAAATTGTCCTGGGAAGCAAGGGGGTGATGCATGCTACTGAAGTGCTTAATTGAGCAACCTGACATTGGAAGCCGATTGGCTACCACACACAGCTGCACCAGATTATGAGTGCTCCAGTTTTAGTAAATCGCCCCCTTATCCTTCGGTCACACCGAACGCGGCTTTAAAAACATGCGACTTCACTTGAAGCCGCACAATTTCTAAGCCACAAGTCAGTGCGACTTCAGGCGCTACTTGGAAGACATCTGTGCTACTTCATGCACAGATGTCAATGCAAATCGCACCTAAACATGACAAAAAGTAGCATAAGAACTACTTTCAAAATCTGCGCGACTCCACTGGAGTCAGAGTCACACCGATTTGACTGCTTCCATTGCGAAGAACAGGGTGCGACTTGAAACAATCACCGGTGTGTGCCCCAGGGGCTAAGTGCTGTTACCCTAGGACAGGAAGTGTATTACTGGCAGGATCACCAGATAAAAATAAAGAGGAAAAAAAGCCTTAAAGCAGAGTTCCAATCAAAAATGGAACTTCCGCTTTAAGTGATGGTGACCCCCCGACATGCCACATTTGGTATGTCAGTTTTTGGAGAGGGGGCAGATACCCTCTTTTTAGAGGGATCCAGCTCCCAATTCCTCTTGGGGCACAGCAGCACCGGAAAGGAACTTCACCTCTCCCTCTCGGCAATCATCTGGGACACGTCACAGATGATTGCCCGGCCAGTCACGGTGCGTGGTTTGCACAATGCGTGCCTGGCTGTGAAGCCACAGCCAGGCGCCCACAGTGACAATGGCGGCACCAAAGAGAGGAGGTGGAGAGGAGCGAAGGCTTCGCACGCCCGATATCGCTGGATCCTGGGACAGGTGAGTGTCCAATTATTAAAAGCCAGCAGCTACACTTTTTGTGTATATATATATATATATATATATATACACACACACATACATTGCGGTTTGCAAGTGGATTACTGGGGTTATGGGTGAGTTTTTATTTAAATTTTTTTTACTTGTAAACAAAAAAAAGAGTCTGAACAGGCCTGGGCCCCTTTTATACAGGGGCGGTCCAATCAGGTCCTGTCAGTTTTTTAGGCGAACCTGATTGGACTCTCCATTCACCTCTATGGAGCTGTGGATGTCCACTGTCACTAGGGTTGTCCCAATACCACTTTTTTAAGACCGAGTACAAGTACAGATACTCTTTTTTTTTTTCAAGTACTTGCCGATACCGAATACTTTTTAATTTAATCATGTTTAAGTAGCAAATGTGTCAGTATTTTTTTTTTTTTTTTTATTAAATATTTGTTTACATTTTTTTTTTTTACAATGCTTTCTTCTTTTTTTTTTGGGGGGGGGGGGGGGGGGGTGGACAGTGTCAGTGTGTTTTTTTTTATCATTATTATTTATGCAATTTTTTATTTATTTTTTATCAGCCCTGTTGGGGGGGCTATGGTGAGATATCAGGGGTCTTAACAGACCTCTGACATCTCCCCTTTGAGACAGAGAAAGGGACTAGGGACACAGATTCCCCAGTCCCTTTCTCAGCAGCGTCCGCTGCACTGAAAATGAAAGGGGTGAAGACAGCGGCTTCTCTTCATTCAACTGAGACATCATAATCACAGGAGGTTACAATGTTTCAGTTATGTGAATGGACAGAGTCAGTGAAAACGGAACTGGGACAAGGAGCAGCATGGAAGGGGACAGATGCACGGAGGGGGATACTGAGCAGCATGGAGGGGGACAGATGCACGGACTGGGACATGGAGCAGCATGAAGGGGGACACACAGAGCAGCATGGAGGGGGACACGGAGCAGCATGGAGGGGGACACGGAGCAGCATGGAGGGGGACACGGAGCAAAGAGGGGGACACGGAGCAAAAAGGGGGACAGATGCACGGACTGGGACACGGAGCAGCATGGAGGGGGACAGATGCACGGAGGGGGATACTGAGCAGCATGGAGGGGGACAGATGCACGGACTGGGACATGGAGCAGCATGAAGGGGGACACGGAGCAGCATGGAGGGGGACACGGAGGAGAGAGGGGGACAGATGCACGGACTGGGACACGGAGCAGCATGGAGGGGGACAGATGCACGGAGGGGGACACGGAGCAGCATGGAGGGGGACAGATGCACGGACTGGGACATGGAGCAGCATGGAGGGGGACAGATGCATGGAGAGGGACAGATGCACGGAGAGGGACACGGAGCAGCATGGAGAGGGACAGATGCACGGAGAGGGACACGGAGCAGCATGGAGGGGGACAGATGCACAGAGGGGGACAGATGCATGGAGGGGGACAGGGAGCAGCATGGAGGGGGACAGATGCACAGAGGGGGACAGATGCACAGAGGGGGACACGGAGCAGCATGGAGGGGGACAGATGCATGGAGGGGGACACGGAGCAGCATGGAGGGGGACAGATGCATGGAGGGGGACACGGAGCAGCATGGAGGGGGACAGATGCATGGAGGGGGACACGGAGCAGCATGGAGGGGGACAGATGCACGGAGAGGGACACGGAGCAGCATGGAGGGGGACAGATGCATGGAGAGGGACAGATGCACGGAGAGGGACACGGAGCAGCATGGAGGGGGACAGATGCATGGAGAGGGACAGATGCACGGAGAGGGACACGGAGCAGCATGGAGGGGGACAGATGCACAGAGGGGGACAGATACACAGAGGGGGACAGATACACAGAGGGGGACAGATACACAGAGGGGGACAGATGCACGGACTGGGACATGGAGCAGCATGGAGGGGGACAGATGCACAGAGGGGGACACGGAGCAGCATTGAGGGGGACAGATGCACAGAGGGGGACACGGAGGAGAGAGGGGGAACAGATGCATGGAGGGAGACACGGAGCAGCATGGAGAAGGACGGGTGGGGACTGGAGGATAGGGGACAGTCAGCGGTGATCATGTGTGGGAGAGAAGCACCGATCACCGCTGAAAGCAGGGGGTTTAAGAGAGAGGACCGGCTTTGGCTGTCAGACTTTTAAGTATACAGGGTGATCAGTGCTTGTAACTCCTCCACAGCACTGATCACCCTGACAGCCCAGGTATCGGGTGAAGTATCGAAGCATTCCCCCCCCCCCCCCCCCCCCGAGTACAAGTACTCGGGCAAAATGCTTGGTATCGGGACAACCCTAGCTGTCACCTGATCCGATCCTGTCTGCCAAATACCAAACCCAGACAGACGGTGACCCCATTGTCCATCCATCTGGGGGGATCGGATGAAAATGCACATGCGGTCAGTAAGGATGAGCTCTGGCGTGTTTGCATAGTACACGTGCAGAGCCCGCCAGGAAGTGTGCACAGCGCTGTGCTAATCACAGCCAGGGAGACATTTCACGATCCCTGCAGCCGAGCATCGGGACAATGTCTCCCTGACTGCGATTAGCGCAGCGCCGTGCACACTTCCTGGCGGGCATTGCACGTGTACTATGCGAACACGCCGGAGCTCATCCTTAGCGGTCAGTTTTCATCTGATCTCCCCATAGAGGAGAGCAGAGATCTTACAGGTCATCCACCTGCTCAGTGGAGATCAGCGGATCCATCCCCCACTGAGAAAAGCGGAGTCTGTCCAATCAGATCCGCCCGTGTGATGGGGGGCCTTAGACTTCAAGTGGATAATTGGTGACATAAGCTGAGCCATACACAGCTGATTATCATTATTATTCAGGATGTATACAGTGTCAGGGGTTTACAGTATAAAGGGAGGACAGTGAAGTAGAACTGAAGATAGGAGGGCCCTGATCCTAGGCGCTGACAATCTAATACACTCAGTGACACCGGATGTCCCTATGGCCTCATCAGACAGGAGACACAATGATAGGAGAGGCACTCTGGGATAGACTCTGTATAACACGGACAGGGGAATACAGAGCACTGTGTACAGATGTGTCAGTTCCCCCTCCGCTGTTTCATAACACCCCCCTCCCGGTACCGGCCCCTCTCCTCACCTTCTCCCTCACCCCCGATTCACCGATCTTACTGCAGCCCAATGAGTGGAGCTGGACCGGACGTGACGTGCGATGTCGCCTGCACGCTGACCCCACGTTCCCGACGTCCCTACGTGAGACTCGGTTGGAGATTTTGATAAGTTGGAAAAAATGACAGAACACCGGGCGGAAGCGATGTTGCGTGGTAGGTGTGTGCCCTCAGTGTATTGGTCCTCTTAGCAGCCCTATAGCCGATGCAGGAGCTGTATAGGAGATCGTATTAGGAGGGATACGGGTAGCTTCATACAGAGCCGTGTCGGTTTGCAGCACTGTATTCACACAACAACGTGTTCTCCTCTATGGGATCTCTCATGTTACCAGCTGACAAAACTTCAACAAAAATGTGACTAAAGTAAATATACCCCCCCTAAAAAAAATATAATTCCCAACCCCCACATATACGCCCGTTCAAACATAAACGCATACGTTGAGGATACCTACATATAAAACGCTAATGACCACCTATCAAAAACTCAATAACAATGTATTGAAAGTGAACATAGCACATAACCCCCCCCCCCCCCAAAAACAAAATCACAACCCCCACATATACGCACATACAAACATAAACGCATTCATCGGGGGGCACCTATGTATGAAATCGCTGATTACCACCTTACAATGAAAGCAGAGTACAAGAGGAGAAGAGAGGAGAAAAGAAATGAAGCAGAGGATAAGAAGAGGAGGAAGGGGGAGAAAAGGAGAGAGGAAGAGGAGAAGAAAAAGGAAGATAATAGTATAAAGAGGGAGGAGATGGAGGAAGAGAAGAGGAAGAAAAAAGAGAAAAAGATAGAGGAGGAGCAGAAGAATAGGGAAGAGAAAAGAATAAAGAGGGAAGAGAAAAGAATAAAGAGGGAGGAGATGGAGGAAGAGAAAAGGAAGAAAAAGATAGAGGAGGAGCAGAAGAATAGGGAAGAGAAAAAAATAAAGAGGGAGGAGATGGAGGAAGAGAAAAGGAAGAAAAAAGAGAAAAAGATAGAGGAGGAGCAGAA
Organism: Rana temporaria; assembly: GCF_905171775.1. NCBI lineage: Eukaryota > Metazoa > Chordata > Amphibia > Anura > Ranidae > Rana > Rana temporaria. The sequence continues at coordinate 375,475,616 of NC_053493.1, read as the reverse complement.
GAATAGGAAAGAGAAAATAATAAAGAGGGAGGAGATGGAGGAAGAAAAAAGAGAAAAAGATAGAGGAGGAACAGAAGAATAGGGAAGAGAAAATAATAAAGAGGGAGGAGATGGAGGAAGAGAAAAAGAATGAAAAAGATAGAGGAGGAGCAGAAGAATAGGGAAGAGAAAAGAATAAAGAGGGAGGAGATGGAGGAAGAAAAAAGAGAAAAAGATAGAGGAGGAGCAGAATAATAGGGAAGAGAAAATAATAAAGAGGGGGGAGATGGAGGAAGAGAAAAGGAAGAAAAAGATAGAGGAGGAGCAGAAGAATAGGGAAGAGAAAAGAATAAAGAGGGAGGAGATGGAGGAAGAGAAAAGGAAGAAAAAAGAGAAAAAGATAGAGGAGGAGCAGAAGAATAGGGAATAGAAAAGAATAAAGAGGGGGGAGATGGAGGAAGAGAAAAGGAAGAAAAAGATAGAGGAGGAGCAGAAGAATAGGGAAGAGAAAATAATAAAGAGGGAGGAGATGGAGGAAGAGAAAAGGAAGAAAAAAGAGAAAAAGATAGAGGAGGAGCAGAAGAATAGGGAAGAGAAAATAATAAAGAGGGAGGAGATGGAGGAAGAGAAAAGGAAGAAAAAAGAGAAAAAGATAGAGGAGGAACAGAAGAATAGGGAAGAGAAAAGAATAAAGAGGGAGGAGATGGAGGAAGAGAAAAGGAAAAAGAACCAGCTCAAGACAGAGGCCAAAATAATTGCTTTGATAAATAATGTAAAGGCGCTGAAAAAGAAGAGGGAGGTGGAAAATAAGGATAGTGAGGCAGTCGATCATAAAAAAATACAGGCCAGCAGAGCATTACAAAGCAAAATAGAGGCACTCAGAGCTGAGTGGGAGAGACAAATGGAAGAAGAGAGAAAGAGAGTAGAGGAGATAAAGAGGGACCTGGAGAAAACCAAAGAGGAGACCAGAGCAATGATAACCAAATTGCAGTCAGATGTGGAGAACAGTAGAGAGGAGGAGAGAAGAAGATTGAAGTTAGCAGAGGAAGAGGCAAGAGAAAAGTGGAGAAGATGTAAAGAGAATGTTGGCGTGATCAATGCAAATAAAGAAGAGGTAAGTACACATTTTTGTAACTAGTTGGTAGTGACGAGCTGAACATGTCTGGGCTCAGTTCAGGCGGGATTCCCGAACTATATTGAAGTTTGGGTGCTGAATCTGAACCCCACTTCATTGGAGCTCATCATAGGGAAAGGCAGCAGGACTGCAAAATGCTTCATAGGCATCTGCCACCATTGCCTCTGTCTTGGCCCAGCAGCAGAGGCTCAGAGATGGTCTTTTCTCATTGTGGTAAAATGTGAGAAATAATTTCTATTTTCATTTCTTTTACAGGAACCCCACCTCGACCATCTACAAGATACCACCAATAAAGCCAAAACATGAGGGCACATTGTGGGTCAAAGCGTAGCATAGCAAGGCATATTACATTGGGGCAAGAGACCACATTATGGAGCACAGCAGGACATATTACATGGGGGTAGGAGGGCACATTATGGAGCACAGCAGGACATATTACATGGGGGTAGGAGGGCACATTATGGAGCACAGCAGGACATATTACATGGGGGTAGGAGGGCACATTATGGAGCACAGCAGGACATATTACATGGGGGTAGGAGGGCACATTATGGAGCACAGCAGGACATATTACATGGGGGTAGGAGGGCACATTATGGAGCACAGCAGGACATATTACATGGGGGTAGGAGGGCACATTATGGAGCACAGCAGGACCATATTACATGGGGGTAGGATGGCACATTATGGAGCACAGCAGGACATATTACGGTACATGGGGGTAGAAGGGCACATTATTGGGCACACAGCAGAGCACATTATGGGTCACACAGGGCAGCTATCAGGGTTGACAGCCCATACCAATGTAGGGAGCCCAGGCATTCTGAGGGGCCAGATAGTGGCGTATCATCCATTGGTGTAACGGGCCCCAAGGGGGGTTGGGGCCCACTGTGCATCAACACACTGCACCCATGAATGGATATTATTAGTTGCAGCCACGGTTGTCACAGCCCCGCCTGGCTCCTGTCACAGCATCCTGTGTGACTGACACACACAGGGCTGCTGCCATCCAGGAGCTACGCACATCGTACAGCAGGCAGCTGTCTGTTTGCAGGTTTGGCCTCACTGGGGGGTGGGGCGATGATGTCAGCAATAACCAAGTAAACAGAGATGTTGTGTAGCTTGAAACAGACTAGGGAGGGCCCAGGCCTAAAGTTGTGTAAGAGGCCCCAACGTTTCTGATGGCTGCCCTGGGGACACACAGCAGGGCACATCTTGGGGAATAGTAGGGCACATTATTGGGCACAACAGGGCATATTATGGAGCACAGTAGGGCATATTACAGAGCATACAGCAGGGCACATTATGATGCACACAGCAGGGTGCATTTTCGGGCATACAGTACAGCATACAGCGGAGGGCAGTGCCCAGATAAAAACAGGACTAACATTTATTTACTGAAACACAATGGACAACATACAATGACTGGCATGCACTGACCTACACTAACAGAGGACGTCCAGATGTACATAAACTGACTGGTACATGCTTTAGATGCACACAGACGGACAACCAAATTAGGAGAGAGTAGATCGCACACACAGATTATAGGATGAGGCCTACTACAAACATACATCCAACATTAGAAAAAGGATGACTAGCATCCAGTAGGGTAGCTTAGTGTAGGTCCTGCCCTAGAAGAGTCTACCTTGCCGTGGTGGGCAGGCTTGGAATCTCTTGGTCAAAAGTGTGTCAGTGAATGGGCGAGAGGATCACTAGATCTCCACTTCTGGCCAATTGATTTTACCAAAGGACTCTTGGTTTATTCCGTGTATATATCGTTGGAAAATGAAAAAATGTGTATAGATCCATAATTAATATTTCATAAACACACAATAAAAATCTGTTATATTTACATTTGAATTGCTTCCTTTAATCCTTTCATGACCGGGGGTCATTACCACTTGGATGCACAGGCCACATTTGCAAGGCTGGAAGGGGCTCTATGGCTACTTCTTCCACTTCTGGTGTGTGTAGGGATGTGTAATAGGTCTTTATGTATTAACATGTATATATGTATGTACTGACAAGCCCCTTATGTGACAGTAGTGACAATGTCCTCTCAATGGAGACATCAGGGGTCTTCTAGCTTCAACCCAAGTACAGGATATATGATTAAATCCTGTAATATAACATACACCTTTACTAGGAAAAGACATCATGTTTCAGGGAATTTTATATTATTTTTTAATTAATTTTATATTCCTACACATTCCCCTCGCAAAATATATCGGGAATTCTTTGCTGTTATCCAGGGCTAGAGGATCTGCTCTATTCAGAAGAAGAGTTTTTCTGCCTCACAATCTATACTTTAGTATTAAAGGGGTTGCAAAGGTTCGTTTTTTATTTTCTAAATAGGTTACTTTAAGCTAGTGCATTGTTTGTTCACTTACCTTTTCTTTCGATTTCCCTTCTAAATGATTTTTTTTTAAATTGTTACGCAAATTTTGAAATTCTAATTGGTTCATTTTCTTTCTTCGAAATTCCTAATTTTCGAATTTCAAATTTCAGAAATTTCCGAAATTAAGCTTTCGCTTTTCGAAAATTCAAATTCCCGAAAATCTGAATTTGCTAATTCGAATTTTAGAACTTTCAAAATTTTAATTTTTTTATTTCCTAACTCCGAAGTACCTAATTTCAAATTTTAGAATTTCTGCTTTTCGAATTTGCGATGTTCCATATTTCTGAAATTTCGAAGTTCAAAATGTTTCATTTCCTTACTTCGAATTTCCTAATTTTGAATTTTCAAATTTCTGAATGAAATTTTTGAAAATTTAAATTCTGACATTTCGGAATTAACAAATTTGTAAAAATTTGTTGAAAAAACGAATTCGGAACGAAACTAATTGCACAGACTCACTAATTGAGTCTAATGCTCACAGTTTTTGACTGACAGCAGCTTAAGCCAATGGCTCCCAATGCTCTAAGCCAAGCCTGTGAGAGCGGGGAGAGGGGAGAAGAGCTGCTGCAGACGTGTATAGAGCTGGATCGAAATCGGGGGTCAGTTGAGTATTAAGGGGGAGGGGGGTGCTTACTATTAAAAGGTTTTTACCTTAATGCATTTTCATAAAAAAACTCCAATAGTACAACCAGGGCAGGACTTAGGGTGGTGGGGGCCCCTGGGCTTGAGTGTTGAAGGGGCCCCCTGGAGCCGAAAATTGGGGGGGATCGAAGTTGTTGAGCGGGGGGGGGGCGAATTGAAGTTGTTGAGCGGGGGGGGGGGGGGCGAATTGAAGTTGTTGAGCGGGGGGGGAGCGCATTAAAGTTGTTGAGCGGGGGGGAGCGCATTAAAGTTGTTGAGCGGGGGGGGATTTTGCAGTTGTTGAGCGGGGGGGGAGCGCATTAAAGTTGTTGAGCGGGGGGGGCGAATTGAAGTTGTTGAGGGGGGGGGCGAATTGAAGTTGTTGAGCGGGGGGGGATTTTGCAGTTGTTGAGGGGGGGAGTGCCTCTCACCTGTGCCAACAGCCGGGGCCACAGACTGTCATTAGCCCGGCTGTCGGCTTTCTTCCCTTCAGCAGCCACAGTCCTCCACACACCGCTCCGGTTCCTCCTGCTTCCGTGCTGCCTCCTCCTCTTGCAGTGCGGGAAAATTAACCCTTTTGCGGGACTGCGGGAAGAAGCTGTCTGTGCGGGAAAGTCCCACAGAATCCGTGCGTGTTGGGAGGTATGCGCAGGGCCGCCATCAGGAATTATGGGGCCCCTTGCACAGCTTAAGGCATGGGCCCCCTGAAGCAGAGAACCTAGGGGGGGTGGGGGTGCTGCCGCCTGAAATTGAGAAGCGTGGGGGCTGCCGCAAATTGAGAAGCGGGGGGGCCTTTACAAAAAAAAGAAGAAATAAAGAAGAAAACAAATATATATAAATATATGTAGCCATCTGGGGACCTCTGGGCCTTTTAATAAAAAGAAAAAATAAACCTCTGGGCCCTTTAATAATAAAAAAAAAAAACATTTATAAAAAATACATAAAAAAAGGGAGGTTGCCAAACCCGGGGGCCCTGGGGACCTCTGGGCCCCTGGGAACCTCTGGGCCTTTTAATAAAAAATAAAAAAAATAAACAAAAATAAAAAAATAAACATTTATAAAAAAAATAAAAAAGGGGGGTTGCCACATGGGGCCCTGGGGACCTCTGAGCCCTTTAATAAAAAAATATATATATATATATTAAAAAAAAATGTAATTTTTTTTATAAAAAAAATAAAAAAGGTGGGTTGCCATCCGGGGGCCCTGGAGACCCCTGGGCCCTTTAATAATAATAATAAAAAAAAAGAATATATATATATATATATATATACATATATATATATTATATATATAAAAATAAAAAATATATAAAAAAAACATTTTTTTACAAAAAATAAATAAAAAAAAGGGGGGTTGCCACCCGGGGCCCTGGAGACCCCTGGGCCCTTTAATAATAATAATAAAATATATATATATATAATATTATATATATAAAAATAAAAAATATATAAAAAAAACATTTTTTTACAAAAAAAAAAAAAAAAAAAGGGGGGTTGCCGTCCGGGGCCCTGGGGGCCTCCGGACCCCTAAAAAAAAAAAAAAAAAAAAAAAATTTATTTTTTTTTTTTAAAGGGGGCCCCCTATTGGGTGGGGCCCCTGGGCTTGAGCCCAGTCAAGGCCAATGGTAAGTCCGGCCCTGAGTACAACCAATAACATTTTGCTTCTCAGGTTAACAACTCTACTTTTGTCTATATCTTGTACAGCATGTCCTCGGTCTCTTTGTCATTCAACTTTTACCAGAGAGGATTACAGCCAGAAATATTTTTTCGATATTCAGTAGTGCTGTAGGAATAAAAGTAAAAAAATAGCCAGGGCTGAGCTTTTACTCCTTTCACACGGAAGCATCAGAAATATTTCTGTTGGGCTTGACTTCCCAGATCACCTTTCTTTATTAGAAGGGACTTCTCCATCCTGGCTAGCATATATGGTGTGACTCAATGGGGTTCTGAACTAAGCTTTTCCTTAAAGTGGTTCTAAAATCTTAAAATATTTTTTTTTATTTATTTAATAATAAACATCTCTATACTTACCTGCTCTGTGCAACATTATTGCACAAAGCACTGGTGAACCTCTTCTTTTTGGGTCCCTGTCGGCGCTTCGGGCCCCTCTTTTCTGTCCAGAGCCCCCAAAGGAATCCACTTCCCGTGGGGGCACTCATGCGCGCTCGCACCCGAGCCCCGCTGTTGCGTCCATTGACACAGACAGCGGGACACGGACCTGCCCCCTACTCCCTCGTCGCTGGTATGGATTGACAGCACTGCAATCCACTTTCAATCTACCAACAACGAGCCTGCCTGACTGAATGCAAATTGATTAGATAGATTAGGTAGGTCGTTATATTACATAGTTTTGGTAGCGCTAAACTTTATTGTACAGGGATTGTATGTAGGGTTGCCACTTGTCCGGGAATCACCTGGACAGTTCGGGTTTGGAATCATGTGTCTGGGTTTCAAACTGCCTGAAACCCGGACACATTATTCAGACTGGACTATGGCTTACAAGCAGGGTTGCTGGCTGCAGTTGTCTAAGCCGACCGTGTCTGTTACACTCTCTTTCACACTGCCCAAAGCCAGCACTAACAATCCCCCCCCCCCCATAAACACACAGACAGTAGAGGAGAGAGGGCTATATTTGCTCTTCTTCCTCCAGCCCCTTTCTCCTCTGTGTCTGACCAAACTCCAATCCCCAGCACTGTGCCTCAGAAAAGGAAAGTGGGTCCCGGAAATTTGAAGTCCAGCAGCCTTAGATACATCTGGATGAGAGGTGCTGACTGCCAAGTGGTGAGTGAGCTCACCATCCATCCCTGTCTGAAGTCTCCCCCCTTTTCTCTCTCCTGTCTCTGAGAGAGTACACTACGGTAAATCAGAGGTCTCAGAACACCCCTTACATTAGTGTGACCAGACATCCCCGGTTTCCAGGGACAGTCCCCAGATTGAGGACACTGTCCCCGGACCAAGTCTGTCCCCGGTTTTGTCCCCGGATTGGATTTGAACAGGGGCTGGGGCAGTTTCAAAGACAGTCTGTGCAGAATTAAAAAATTACACTCCACCGCTCCTACTAGCTTAGGGGGGTGTATTTTTTTGTATTATCTGTGCCCCTTTCTGATGATCATGTGCTGATCGGAGTGGAGGAAATATTTCTTTAGTTTCGGGTGCATGCCCATTCAGCTCCTCTCGCATGTTCTTCTGCCTTGGCTCAAGTCCCTGCCAGCCGCCTGCCTCCTTATCTCCTTGCCTTCCCTGGCAGAGTGATCTTCCCCTGCTCCCCACCCAGTAGTAGCCGGGCCCAGAGAGTAAGACTTGGTTATTGCCGCCATTACTAGTAAAAAAAAATATATGTCCCCGGATTTTATTTAAAAAATCTGGTCACCTTACCTTACATCAGAGTTCCCCTTTACACCAGAAGCCACAGTGTTCCCTTTACATCAGAGTCCTCTCCATGCATTAGAGTTTGTTTCTGTTATAACATTTTGTAAATAAGTATGTTTTCTCCTTAACTGATGGGCACTGATAAGGCGACACTGATGAGGTGGCACCAATTAGGTGGCACTGACGATGGGCACTGATGGGTTGCACTGATAAGCAGCACTGATGGGCATTGATAGGCAGCACTGATAGGCACTCATGGGTGGCACTGGTGGACACTGATAGGCGACACTGATGGGCACTGAAAGGCTGCACTGATGGGTACTTATGGGTGGCAATGCTGGGCACTGATAGGCGGCACCAATGTGCACTGATACGTGGCACTGATGGGCACAGATATGCAGCACTGGTAGATGGCACTGATAGGCATCCCTGGTGGCACTGTCAGTGGTAGGCATTGTGGGTGGGCACTGATTGGCAGTTACCTGGGCATTGATTGACAGCTGCCTGGGCACAGATTGGCATTCCCTGGTGGTCTAGGGGTGGTATACCTGGTGGTCCAGTGTGGTGGCCATCCTGGTGGTCCTGGGCGGCATCCTGGTGGTCCTGGGCGAGCATCCGAGGGCGGGCTGCACTGATAACTATCAGCACAGATCCCCCTGTCTGGAAAGCAGCCGATCGACTCTCCTCTACTTGTGTCCGTTCAACGGCTCTTCTTGGTTACATCGTGATCAGCCGTGATTGGACACAGCTGATCACATGGTAAAGAGTCTCTGTAGGAGACTCTTTACCTAGATCAAAGTTGCGGTGTGTCAGACTGACACACCGCACCACCAATTGCCGTGATGCGTGCCCCCAGGGGCATTCATCGGCTTGTTATCCTGCCGACGTCATATGACATCCGGTCAGGATAACAGAACCACTTTGCCGACGTCATTTTGCTCTATTTTGCGGGCGACAAGTGGTAAATTGCAAAATATATCGTATTTTCCGGCGTATAAGGCGACTGGGCGTATAAGACGACCCCCTAATTTTCCAGCTAAAAGGTTGGTTTTGGGATATACGCGCCATATAAGACGACCCCCTTGCGACACACCTCACTGTGCCCATTGCATACCTCACTGTGCCCATTGCATACCTCACTGTGCTCATTGCATACCTCACTGTGCCCATTGCATACCTCACTGTGCCCATTGCATACCTCACTGTGCTCATTGCATACCTCACTGTGCCCATTGCATACCTCACTGTGCCCATTGCATACCTCACTGTGCTCATTGCATACCTCACTGTGCCCATTGCCTGTCTCACTGTGCTCATTGTATACCTCACTGTGCCAAACTCCAGATCTCCAGATCTTATCCCTGTATGCAGAGCCAGTCAGACTTTGGGGGTCCATTGTTCAAAAGGCGCGCCGCCTCCTCGCCCTTTTCCGTGATAGGCGGAACACTTTCCCAGCAAAGCCTGTGTTCGGTGTTCAGCCTATCACGGAGGTCCTCTCGTCCGAAACCAAGGATGAGAGGACCTCAGTGATAGGCGGAACACTGAACAGAGGCTCTGCTGGGAAACTGAGTGTTCCGCCTATCACGGAACAGAACGAGGAGGCGGCACAGCTTTTGAATAATGGACGTCTTAGGCCGCGTACACACGATCGGTCCATCCGATGAGAATGGTCTGATGGACCGTTTTCATCGGTCCAAACCGATCGTGTGTGGGCCCCATCGGTTAGTTAACCTTCGGTCAAAAAAATAGGAACTTGCTTTAAAATTCAACCGATGGACGCCTAACCGATAGGTCAAAACCGATCGTTAGTATGCAAAAGCATCGGTTAAAAACCAGCGCATGCTCAGAATCAAGTCGACGCATGCTTGGAAATATTGAACTTCGTTTTTTTCAGCACGTCATTCGGACCGTTGTCATCAGATGGCCTGATCGTGTGTACGTGACCTGACTGACTCTGCATCCGGCATATAAGCGACTTTTGGCCGATATTTTAAAGTACAAAAGGTCTTCTTATACGCCGGAAAATACGGTATGTATAGTTTATACCATTAAAAAAATTGCTGTGCGCCGTTCGTTTTTGGGTTTGACTTGAAGAAAAGGTGGCGACCCTAATTGTATGGCCAGATTGTAAGGCGTATGGTAACCATGTGAATATTGTAGAAAACCCCTCTAAACAGGTAGGTAAAACAAGAGGAACTTGTCACAAGGAACACATTTCTGGGCCAGATTCTCTAAGATTGTGCGGCGGCGTAGCGTAAGCCATTTACACTACGCCGCCGCAACTTACTGGAGCAAGTGCCGTATTCCTCAAGCACTTGCTCCGTAGTTTGCGGCGGCGTAGTGTAAATGGCCCGGCGTATCCCCGCGTAATTCAAAGGGGGCGGCTTGTATTTAAATTAAGCGCGCCCCCGTGCCGATCGAACTGCGCATGCACCGGGCTTAAAATATCCCAGTGCGCATGCTCCAGTTCTCCACGGAAAACATCAATAACGCCGACGTGTGCGTCATTGACGTAAAGTCGTACTCAAGAACGACTTAGGAAAACGACGTACCCGACGGGAAAAGACGATGCGGACCCGACGCCATACTTAACATGGCATACGGCGGACTGGCGTAAGGTTACCCCTCATATAGCAGGGGTAACCTTACGCTTACGCAAACGACGTAAGCGACGGCTACGCGACGCAAATTCGTTCGGGAATCAGCGTATCAGGCTCATTTGCATAAACAAATGAGACCTGAACGTAAACGCCAGCTAGCGGCCGGCGGAGAATTACATTTAAGATCCGACAGTGTAAGTGACTTACACCTGTCGAATCTACGGCGTATCTATGCGAAAATGATTCTAAGAATCAGACGCATAGATACCCGGGCTCAGAAACAGAGATACGACGGTGTTTCCTGAGATACACCGTCGTAACTCTTCTGAGAATCTGGCCCTCTGTTGTATTTGCTCCGCATCCTGACCATCGGAAAAAGTTTCTAACACATCATTACGCCCCAGCCGGAGTGTAAAACGTGGTCCCAGAAACCTGCCACAGTAATGACATTACCCAGAATACGAGAGCCGTATTTGCATGTAGCCCGGCGGGAATCGCTTAGGGATCTGTTTGAGTGAGGTCACAACATCAAGACAACCTAAATATTTGAACTGGAGTAAAGAAAGCAAGCTTGTCATTGTATGGTGAGAACAATGTTTATTTTATTACAGGAGACATAAACACTTACAGTAGTTCACATATAATACACCTTTTGTATCACCAAATAGATTTTTGTGGTTTTCATCAAAACGATCGCTTTACCTGGGTCTGCAGTATGTTGTATAGAGCACATCTGACATCCAATTCCTTCTCTGCGTTCTGACGTACATGGAGTAAGCGGAATTCAGTATATATTAGATTTATTGTTGTTTACACACATATTAAACATGTTTCCTAAATACGCCTGCATTGAGAAAACCTAGTTTTTCCAGAACGCAGAATAATACGATTGGCAAACCTGTATAAAACATGTCATTTTTTTTTTTATTATTATTTACAGCGTGCTTCCTTTTTTATTATATTTATACACTTTTTTGTAGTTGGCCAACTTGTTCTTTCACTCTCTTTTTCGGCAGGGTGCATGAAAAAAAAAGATTATTTATTTCTTTCTACTGGAAAGATTTCTGAGAGATCGTATCTTGTATTTTTTATTCCGAACATATGTTGTAAAATGTAAATATTAGTCCTTTTTTGTTGAGGTTTGACAGTAGTATGTTGAAAAAAAACACGAATGCAGACAGCTACAGAAAAGTTTAAATGTACGCTCCAAAGAGAAGAGAAATTAAGACTTGAAATGTGTTCAGGAAACCCAGTCTACCTGAACTGGGACTTCACTTCTCATCCAAGTGTAGCGCTTATCCCTGAAGGAGCCGCTGTTTTTTTTTGGGGTCCCCTGTTTCCAGAGCCAATCAGTCTTTAGCTGCTTGCTGCCAGCCCACAGTATATTTACTGAAGGCTGAACGACGTACTGTTATGTCATCAGCTTGATTACGGGCTTGGGGTGCACACAGGGCTGCTGTTGGAAATCTCGGGGCCCCGTACAGCCTGCCAGGCAGGGTCCTCCCCATATATAAAAAAAATTCACAAAAAATACACTATTAGCGGGCACAAACATAACAGAGAACCTGTGTAAATGAATCAGGGAGTGGGATTGAAGCAATTACACGAACAACGCCCTGTGTCTATGTTTCTCCCTGCAGCAGCTGAAAGCTGATGGGAGGGGGAGAAAACAGCTTTCAGCTGCTGCAGAGAGCCACACGGGTCATCTTTCTGTAACTGCCCCTTTGCCCAACCACACCGATTCTACCTGCTGTTCTGGCCCCTCTGTGTCCGGGGCCCCCTACAGGAGGACTGGTGGTCCCCTCTATCAACAGCCCTGGGTGCACATGCATGGGCCCCTTGCCTACGCGTGTTGTAATTGGACACAGCATGAGCTTGTCAGCTGATTTCAGCCAATGTCTTTGGCTGAATTCGGCTCATCGGCTGTGGCCAATCACACACAGAGTTCTGTTCTTACAAAACAATAATCTGTCTCCAAAGCAAGGAGAACAAAACAGAAGCACATATTACACACATTTCACATTGTTAGGGACACAAATAACCCTTTGATTGCCCCTAGAAATTAACCCCTTCCCAGCCAGTGTCTTTAGTACAGTGTTAGTGTATAGTATTACCACTGATCACTGTATTAGTGTCACTATCGATGTCAGTGTCAGTTAGTGACCCACCCAGATAGTGTCTGTTATCGCCAGATTGCCTGCCATCCTACCAAAGATACTGTATATACCATTGTTTGTAGACGCTAGAACTTTCACACAAAGCACTTAGGGCCAGATTCACGAACAATTACGGCGGCGTAACGTATCCCCTTTACGTTACTTCGCCGCAAGTTTTCGTCGTAAGTGCTTGATTCACAAAGCACTTGCGTGTAAACTTGCGGCGGCATAGCGTAAAGCCGTCCGGCGCAAGCACGCCTAATTCAAATGGGGCGTGTACCATTTAAATTAGGTGCGTTCCCGCGCTGAAAGTTCTGCGCATGCTCCGTTAGGAAATTTCCCACCGTGCTTTGCGCGAAATTACGGTGCCCCAACGTGTTTTTTGAACGGCGACGTGCGTTACGTCCTTTCGTATTCCCGGACGTCTTACGCAAAAAAAAAAAATTTAAATTCAACGCAGGAACGACGGCCATACTTTAACATGGGCTGTCTATTGTTACACCACCTAAATAGCAGCCGTAACTTTGCGACGCGAAAAGCCGACTAGCGACGACGTAAGAGAATGCGACGAACGCGCGTACCTTCGTGGATCGCCGTAAACTGCTAATTTGCATACACGACGCAGAAAACGACGCGAACTGCACCCAGCGGTCGCCGAAGTATTGCATCCTAAGATCCGAAGGCGTACGAAGCCGTACGCCTGTCGGATCTTAGCCAAAAGCCGTCGTATCTTTGTTTGTGAATTACAAATAAAGATAAGGTGTTTTTTTTGTCTTTTAATTTTAGGTCTTTTTTAATTTATATTGCAAAAAAATAAAAACCCAGTGGTGACAAAATACCAACAAAAGAAAGCTCTATTTGTATAAAAAAAACGATATAAATTTCATTTGCATTCAGTGTTGCAATTAATTACCAGTCCTGAACAGCAAAAAAATGCTGGTGCAAAACCTTCTGGAGGTCAAGTGGTTAAGCAGCACCACCCTCCTTGACACACTTGGGCTGAAGAGGGGATATATATTGTAACGATGTACGCAATACTACAATAACCAAAGAAATGGGAACGGCAATAACTCCTAAAACAAATATGTAAAACATTAGAAAATTAGGGTATACAGTTGGTGATAAGAAAACAGACCAGAGAATGTAACCCTATACTTAAGATGGTCTAAAGTGGCATATACACTAAGAAAATCGGGCAAACGGTCGTCTGATTTTTCTTGATGTTTCACAGCAAATCGGAACCGATATAAGAAAATTTGTACAAAAATACTTACGGATATTCTCTTATGACAAAGGCTTTTTTTGTTGTTTATTGTTTATTGTTTCTGATCATGCGCAGTCTTTCTTTTCTGATTTCTCTTGTACAAAAATTGGACGAAAACGGTACACATTAAACAAAAATCATTCATTCTGTTCCCGTACGAGAAAAGTTTTGGAGCTCGTCCCTTCGGGAGTTTTTATACGAAAATTCTTTGGGCTAAAATGTTCGACTGATTTTCTTATAGTGTGTACGTGCCTTAAGAGTAATGCTAAGACACTCAGATACTACCTTGGCAGTCTTTGGCAAACCTTTCTCTACTGGTCAGTAAGTTGGGGTCCTAATCCGGCATTGGAGCAGTCAGATAAAGTTCCTCTGAACCTGGCAATAGGTGCCTGCACTGTGTTTCTAGTGGACAATACTGTTTCTCTTTAATAGGATGCCGTAGGGTTTGGGCAGAGGCCTCTCACAAACTCCAGGGGCAATGACTTATCTCCGAAAAAATAAAAAAAAAACGGCGCTATAAACCAACATGTGAAAAAAAAACGTGAAAAGTATCTTAAAAAAATGATATATATATATATATATATATATATATATATATGTAAAAATATGACTATAAATACCACATTAAGTGCATTAGTGGAAATAAACCATATAATATGTAACATAAAGAATCTAATGGCCGACAATGGAAATGGCAGCAAAAAGTCTTAATTAGTATCAGACAAAAATTGAGTCCATAATGGTGGAAACGTGAAAAAAAGCCTGTGATGACACCATTATCAAACGTGCACCTACACCATGTACAAACCTGCTTACCAGAACACAGGCTATGTAAGCCTGGAAGTCAACCACACTCTCGGCTGGTATTGGTCGTACGACAGGGAGATGAACACTGGTAATCCGAGCGGATGCCAACCGGTCACATCGATCTCCGCAGCTGGAAGGTGGATGAAAGTAATCCGGGTGAATAGAAGCAATCACTTCGATCTCGACAGATGTCTCGTACAGTACCGAGGGAGGAAAAACTCACATAGCATAATATTGTATGCACAGTGTTTAATGTAAAAAGGAGTCAGATATACTTACAAAAGCATCTGAATAAAATCACAGTTAAAAACAAAGAGCCGGCCGGCAAGAGGACACCCGTCTACCTCCCGACGATCGTTTCGTCTCACAAAGACGTCGTCATAGTGACTTATCTCCACCTGCTGTCTTTTGGCAGCTCAACAATGGCAGTGGCGTCCTCCCCAGCTTGCAATTACACCAGTCAACACTAGTGGTGTTCACCCCAACGATCAGGCAGTGACACCAGTCAGCAACAGTGGCTTTCTCACATACCAGAAGAGATGTCCGCTACTCTGCCTCTCTGTGCCACGATTCAGTGATAAAATGTTCCACTAGCAGCCTGCTACACAGTCTGTCCCCACAATGTCCTTACCGTATCTGCCCTGAGCCTGGAAACAGACCTTACTTGGTACAGAGACCAGTGATCCTGGGATATGTAGTCACAGGCTCAGTCTGTCTGGAAACGACATGCCCTACAAGTCTCAGTACTTCCCAACAAGCTCCTGTCTCTCCCAGAATGCACAGTACCCACATTCTCTTCCTCTGTGTTCCCTGGATTGTGGGCGGGGCTTAAATGGGTTGCACAGCCCTATAACAACCGTGTCCCTTTCTCCTCTTTCCCATAGCCACTCCTGTCCTGTGCTTGACACCTTAAGAGGAGGGGAGGAAGTGTAGGGTAGGAGCAGTGATAATAGCCTAGTCCTTACTGCCAGATAGAGCAGCACTGTGGACCAGGGGCTACAAAAGCAATGCTATCGTGTGCCAGTCCTCTACACTTCTTTTTTCAGTTATCTGATCTTATGAAAATCCTTTTCTCTTATCTGGTTGTAATGCTGGATAGGTAACACTCTCTCTGGCTTCGCTACTGTCTCTTGCAGGAGCCCTGATATATCAAAGTGACAGTGCTATGGCCACCAGGCATAGACAAATAAGCCTTGGAGGTTTAGATCTCTTTATTAGTGATAAAGCAAATTGAGAGAGAGGAAGTTGCACAGAATAGGCTTCAGGTAGGAGGTCTACCTATTCCACATATGAGGAGCTAGTTGAAATATGGCTGCAATAAGTTACAGATAACGAAGGCCCCATGTACACTGCTGCTGCTAAACGGACGTTCAGAGGCAGTGGGACACTTTTTTCAACTGCCCCTGAACTAATTCAATTTTATCTTATGTTTACATGTACACAGGTTTGTTTACTGTTTTACTTGTTTTTAGGCAGTTGCGTTTATAGGCCTTTTCAGATGCCAAAGTTTCAGATGGCAAACATTGCTAAACGCGGTAACCCGCATTTAGCAGCGTTTCGTTTATAGGTGTTTTTCGTTTTTTGTTCATTTAAAAAAATAAGTATTTCTTTTTTAAATGCTTCTTAACGCAAAACGCCACTAATCGCGGCATCTGCCAAGTTAAATCGTTCAGGAGAGGTTGTAAAAACGTCCTGTGTACATGCCTAAGAGTGAGGTAAATTGAAGGTAAATTGACTACATTTTAGCAAAATATCCATGTTTGTTGGATGGCTTTAGTAGTTCACTGGCTGGTTTGCCTTATAAAGCAGAATTGCTCCTTAACTAATTTAGTTTAACTCTTTTTTTTATCATTTCCTGCTTATCTACATTTTTCCAGAGTAGCAACTCTGTTCATTATGTATATTATACATTTTAGATTAAAAAGTTAAAGGGTTATTATGTCAAAAACTGGTGTTTTTTAAGTAGAATTCCAGGCTAAACCCAGCTAGTCATAAAAATGCTCTCTCCTCCCTCCTAACATCTATGCTAACTAACCTGTTCAATATGTCTACTTACCCGTTTTTAGCCTGCTCCGATCCGGTTACATTATTTAGCTCCACTGTGTCAGCCAGAGGCACCTGCAGGGTAGAGGAGGGAGTGCTCAACAACGGATGGGCCATACAAGCCTATGGGTGGTGTCACTGCTCCTGGATTTCCCACCCATTGAGTTTTCCCACCCATTAGTTTTAGTAAATCTCCCCCTGGGACATGCATCTACAAGAAGGTAATTATCCATTGACAGGATAGACGGTTAGAAATTGCACCAATTCGGACAGTGCCAATATCCGCCGATTTGACACGTGAAATGGCATGCCAAATGTGAACGTGGGCGACTTCTCATTCAGGATAATCATTGACACCTAAAAGGAAAATGTGACACTTGTAAGACAATTGGAATGTAGACATCTGCTGTGTTTTAAAGCCAACATGTTACTGCTCCAAACCTCTTGTATCCACACTTTTTCTCACAGAAAGAAGTATAAAAAAAAGATACAGAAAATACTAGAGATTTCTCATATCAAATGACTGCACAACAAAGAATTGTAGACCTGAAATAAATTAAATTAAGACTTTGATGATAGCAAACATCATAATACATCTTTGTTTGGCAAAGCCTGTGTAATAAAAAAATGATGATCTTCTCACAGATATCACATGTCCAGTTGATGCTCTGATTAAAGTAGACAGATATAGGGATTAGGTATACTAGTGCTGCACAGTCTACTGGAAAAGTGAAGAAATTCTGAGCCAGTATTATGAAATCAGATTGAATTAAAATTAACTCTTTAATAGCAATAACCTCCAAACATTTGCAGCTTGAGCTGTTTACATATACTACTTTGTTAGCTTCACCTTAAAAGTTACCCTCTGCAGTGGGGCTGTGCCCACACTGGAAGGGTAAATTGCTTGTTTAGGCATACTAGTACATTATGACAGACTTATCTGAAAATTAAGCCCTCCAGTGGCTCATTGTCACAGTTGAAGGCACTTCCATCTTCACCCGATCTTCTTTCCAGGTACGCGGACTTGAATGGCCGGCGATGACTTCGCTGCATGCGTGCGGGTGTCACTATTTACGGTATGGCACAGGTATGCCATTCCTTTAGAGCATATGCGCTGGTGACGTCACCGGCTGCATCTAAGGTAGATATCTCCTAAATGGTGGACACTTAGGAGATATTTACTGTACCTATAGGTACAGTGCCTTGCAAAAGTATTCACCCCCTTGGCATTTTTCATGTTTTGTTGCCTCACAACCTGAAATTAACATGAATTGTTTGAGGATTTGCATCATTTAATTTACAGAACATGCCCACAACTTTGAAGATGTTTTTTTTTTTGTGAAGCAAACAACAAATAGGACAAAATCAATGTGCATAACTATCCACCCCCCTAAAGTCAATACTTTGTAGAGCCACCTTTTGCGGCTATCACAGCTCCAAGAAGCTTTGGATAAGTCTCTATGAGCTTTGCAAAACTGCTCCAGCTCCTTCAAGTTGGATGGTTTGCGCTTGTGAACAGCAATCTTTAAGTCTAACCACAGATTTTCTATTGGATTGAGGTCTGGGCTTTGACTGGGCCATTCCAACACATTTACATGTTTCCCCTTAAACCACTCCTGCTAGAAGGTGAACCTCCATCCTAACCTCAAATCACACACAGAATGGTATAGGTTTTTCTCAAAAATATCCCTGTATTTAGCACCATCCATCTTTCCCTCAACTTCAACCAGTTTCCCAGTCCCGAATGCTGAAGAACATTCCCAAAGCATGATGCTGCCACCACCATGTTTCACTGTGGGGATGGTATTCTTTGGGTGATGTGATATGTTAGGTTTGCGCCAGACATAACGTTTTCTTTGATGGCCAAAAATACTTTTGCAAGGCACTGTAAGCCTTATTATAGGATTACCAATAGGTAAAATTCATACAAGGGAGTTTACTCCCACTTTAAATTAGATCTCAAGGTTTTTGTGCAGTTTAAATAGTTTGTTTAGACCAAGATGGTCCAAAAAGAATATTTACTTCACTAACAAATGCAACAGCTACATACAGTATACAGCAGTGTTATGGGAGCTTCCTGTCCAGTTCCAGGAACAAAATCGAGTCGAGCGCAGTTCAGCCATTCACAGGAAGCTCTGTATTCTGTTCAAGTGTCAGAAATCAGCAGCAGGGTTTCTCAGAGACTGAGAGCAGACTGTGTATGCTTTAAGTTAGATTTATATCCAAACACTAGCAAACAGAAAACACGGCAAACGTAAAGATAAAAGTGAAAATTCAGCAAACGTAAACATAAAAGTGAACTATTTCCCAATTAAAAAAATCAAAATAGTGTAGCACTACCCCTGTAGGGCTACAAATGACAGGGTTCCCCATTACTGCACAGCCAGGCACATATCATCTTCAACTTGCATCCAGACACAGAAAACAGTCATTGAGCTTTTTTTTTTTATATTAGGGAATAACTTGAATGGGGATTACGGGATGCCAAATTTGACGGTAATAAAAAGAAAAAACAGGGACAACGTCCTTCCTATTTCCAGCATTCACTCAATCCTCCTGCACAGCTTCACTTGATTTATTCCTTTTTTTTTAGCAACTAATAGTTTTTTGTTAGCTTAGCAACAGCCCCTTACATGCTAGGAACTCTCAGTCATGTGTTTGTGAGCTGTATCCTGGAGCATCTCCACTCCCTTGAAGACACTGATCCCAGCTCTACCACTGCTAGCCCACCTGGCTGCTTCTTCTCCCAATCTACCCAAATGACACTCTAATTATCTCCTAGGGCAAGGCTGAAGATGTAAGCACCCTGCTGTCTTCAAGAGGGACCTGCTACATGTGGTAGTCTCTTCCCTTGTCTGTGCCTGCACCGTGCTGATGTACTCACGCTGTCTTTCCTTGCTGCCCCTGTTTTCCAGGAAAGCCTCATTCCAACTTCTTCTCTGGTAGGATCCTTCCGGGTCAGCCTCCCAAGCCCCAGCCCAATGTAAAACCCTTCCCTAGCAGGGGTCCCTCAAGGTCCACTAACAGTCTCCCTCAGCACTTCATCTCCCTCTTCCACCTGACTAGACTCCTCTTGCTGGCCTGAATCATGTCTATGTAAGGGCTCACTTAATCCCCTGTCAGGCCCCCTTAATATGCAGGACAACCGTCCTAGCTTATGTCTCTAAGTTCTAGAACATTCTTCAACATTTTAGAAACAGTGGGAGGCACCAGAGAGCTGCCCAGATGAGTCATCCAGCCCTAAACTCTAATGAACCCTGACCCAGATTTCATGGTTAAGCCTTAGCCCTGAGCCAACTATCTTGTACCTGCACTACCATTAGTAGCACACTAGAGGGTACTACAATAGCAACCTAATAGAGTAACAGAAAGCCTAACTACCAAACTGACTATATACAATATATGTACAATATACAGAAAATGAGGAACACAGTACAACTGGGTAAACTGGAGATGAAGGGAACAGATCGGAAGGAGGAACCAGGACTGGGATCAGGAACAAGAGGAGCACATAAGGCAGAAGGGCACAGGATACAAGGTAGGAGTAAGATCAGGGTCAGGATCAGAATAAATGGCACACGATCTCTGGCAGCAGAGCAAAACACTAGAGCAAGAGGCACTAGTTGCAGGGAATTAAATACCTTCCCAGCAGCCACCATCAGATGGAAACTGATTACTGGGATCTGCTCACTGCTGGGTGACACCTGCTGGTGGACATGGGACCTACATTAAAAAAAAAAATTGGGGTGGTGCCACTGCCAACTAACACATATACTTCCTGTAAGGCACCATCCCTCTTTAATACAATGTGCACAACTATCTATTTCCTGCCAGCCCCAGCAACAGGAGCAAAGAAAGATTTTTTTAATGTGCCTTACAGGGAATGCCAAGAAATAAAAGTAATCAAACTTCATTACGAACAGAACTACAACCTTCTGCTTATTTGACACCAGAACTACAACCTTTCACTCTTGGAAGCACAGTGTCAACAGCAGGTGATCCAGGTCCTGACAACTAACACATATACTTCCTGTAAAGGCACCATCCCTCTAATAAAATGTGCACAACTATCTATTTCCTGCCAGCCCCAGCAACAGGGGCAAATAAAGACTTTTATAATGAGATTTTCAATGTGCCTTACAGGAAATGCGAAGAAATAAAAGTAATCAAACTTCATTACGAACAGAACTACAACCTTCTGCTTATTTGACACCAGAACTACAACCTTCCACTCTTGGAAGCACAGTGCCAACAGCAGGTGATCCAGGTCCTGACAACAAGGCTTTCTCTGATTGGCTGAAGCAGAGATCATAACATCATCCACTCGCTTCTCCACTTCTGCCAATCAGAGCAAGCTTTGTAATCATTCAGAAAATACAAAGCTCCCTGTGAATGTTTAAGCAGCACTCAGTCCAACTTGATTTTTTTCCGGGAGCACGACAGGAAGTTCCCTTTCTGCTGTTGAAACACACCACTCTATATTGTATGTAGCTGAGGCTACATACAGTTTTTACAGTGTACACAGCTGCTGCATCTGTTAGTGTAGTAGATGTCCTTGGTCCCAACAAACTATTTAAACTTCACTAAGACCTGGATATCTTCTTTAAAGAAGATTTGCTCACTTGATCCTCTGCTCCTCTAACCTGTTAAACTGGTCCCTGCATCGTTTTATCCCTTACTCTATAGCATTCTAAAATCCTGGCATCATCAGGACCAGTGCAGGGTTCAAAACCCTGCACTGGAGATGAGGATGCAGAGAGATAGCCCTCCGCTCGAACAAGGGGGAGCGCCATCTGCTGGGGTAGCAGATGTTGAGGGATGTAAAAGTGCTCCTCTTGTCCCCTAGAACAAATGAGCATGTAAAATGGTTGTAAAGGCTCAAGTTTTTTTTCCCCTTAATGCATACTAAGCATAAAGGTAAAAAACCTTTTGTGTGCAGCAGCCCCCTCTAAAACTTACCTGAGCCTCATCTCAATCCAGTGATGTGCATGAGAGCATCGGCTCTCTCGAGTCTCTTCCACCTCACTGGCTGGGCCTGCAGCAGGAGCCATTGGCTCCCACTACTGTCAATCACAGCCAATGAGGCAATGAGGCGAGAGTGGGGGTGGGGCCAAGCCACGCTCTGTGTGTGAATGGACACACAGAGCAGCAACTTGGGAGAAAACACCTGCTCACGTGCCCCCATAGCAAGCTGCTTGCTTTGGGGGCACTCAGCAGGAGGAAGGTGCCAGAAGCACCAGCAGGGGACCCAAGAAATGGAGGATTGGGGCTGCTCTGTGCAAAACCATTGCACAGAGCAAGTAAGTATAGCATGTTTGTTATTTAAAAAAAATTCTGCCTGTAATGTCACTTTAAGTCTTGCAGTGCAAGAGATCATGTTTAAATTTCCCAGAATTTAGATTTTGTGATTCGCTATCTCCGTTATCGGTGTCCCTTGTTGCTGCCCCTTTGTGAAGTGGGGATCCAGTAGACCATTGAATCCTCCTTATGTCATCTGAAATCTTCTGAATGCTAAGAGTACCCTGACAGTGGACAGACAATAGGAAGTGTTCACGTCACCTGGGTATTGATCCCCTGAGGAAGTCACGTGACGGTGGCGTAACATGTGGGGCGGAGGCACATGAGACTACCAGAAGTGGTGTAACCGGAAGTATATGTTCGATACTCATGGTTCAATGCTTAATATTACACTATGGGAGGCTCTTTCTGTGTGTTTCTATACCTTGGGAAAGGTTAATCCTGGAACACACACAGAGGAACATCTTATGGGAGAACCTACCCACCAATTAGATCTGAACGGAGGGAAATTTTACCACATGGGTACCTAGTGGATAAAGATAAAGACCACAAAGAAGGTGAGAGACCTGAGTACAGTGGTGATCGAGCAACACCTATAAGGGACATAGAAGCCTATTTTGAGCACAAAAAGTGACGGGCAAAGAAAGGACATTAGAGACTGATTTTACACATTGTTTATTATATATTTTTGAAGATATATAGATCACGGTCTAATACGCACAGAATAATGTACTTTTGTTCACTTATCGTAAGAATTGGTTTTATTTTAGTTTGCATATGTTGAATTAATACACTATTGATGATCTCCATACTGCATCATTATTTGTATTATTTTTTATATATATATATATATATATATATATATATATATATATATATATATATATATATATATATATATATATATATCATATATTTATTGTACAGTACTATTAGCAGTGCAGCACCATTCACTTTCATATTTTATATACTTTACTTGTGTGGGAACACTTGCAGGTGTGTGCAGAAGTTATGTCAGGTCACCTGAGTCCAGGTGACAGATGCACATCGTTGGGTCAGGAGTGCACCGCTATGATAGTGAACCCTACGCCTGACTGCTCTGGTTGGAACCCTGGGTAGTGCAGAAAGGCAGGTGCACTGGGGGCGCCAACACGGATCCCACAGGGGGCAAGAACGTAAGATTGCCTAGGGAGCGGAATCTAAGAGCTAGCGGTGTTCACCAGAGCCTCTAGTGGTGAGGATGGACTTTGCTGCAGCTGACTCCAGGTCGCGGCCCCCAGGGTCTCCCAGCTCACGCTCATGGTAGGTTATAGGAGGATAAGCTAACAAGGATAAATGGTAAACAAGTCAAGGGTCAAGGATCACAAGCAGACAAGGATAGTCGAGAATGCGCCAAAGGTCAGGGTCACAAGCAAGCGGGGATGGTCGGGAACACGCTAAGATCGGTAACTGAGACAAACGTAGAGCATACAGCAAGCAGGAAACAGGAAACCAAACACACAATATTGCATGGCAAGGTAGGCTTAAAGAACACAGTATTAAATAGTGGTTCTTGTTGAGGCCAGGGTGGAGCCACACTGAGGGAAGATTACTTAACCATGTAGGTGTGAGAGAGCAAGCCCTAAGGCTGATACACAGACAAGGTAAGAGACAGACAGGTCATGAAAGTATTACTGCAAGTTCATGGCAAGTTTCTTATTAATTTAATCAGAGAATGACCTTCTTCCTACTCAAAGAATATACTGTAGAAGACTTAGAACTGTATTATTCTTTATTCTAGCATTATGTGCATTCTAGGTGCATACGTAGAGGTCCTTTAAATCTTTCTATTTTTTTTATTTTATATTGTTTTCTTTTTTAAACTTGACTATCACGAGTGTACCAACAATAAGGAGATGTCATTACCTAATAGAGAGCACATCTCTTTCTACAGTAGTAAATTATATAATTGCACATCAAATATTACATCAAATGGCTTAGCTCACCAAGCTTCTTAATAAGATTAATTATTTTCTTTTGTCTAAAGAATAACTGAACATCACCATGCTTCCTGAATGTCATTTGAGCTAATGCAATTATACTGTAAAAACAAACACAGATGCTGCTCTGCACAATCTGAGCCTTTATCTGCAACGCTTCTCTTCCAGGATGACGTTGGCACTCCGTACAGTGCGCTTTCCACTTCTCCTTGGAAACAGATAAACTTAAGGCTGAGCGAAATAACGCAGAACCAGATTTACACTTGGAGAATAAAACCGCTTGTGTATGTCCTCTTTGAATGTATGCTTCAGTTAGCAGCAAGCTTTAAATCCTAAAAGCTGAAAACTGCCAGTAAATACGGGGTCAGATGTTCTCCCGTAGCCAAAACAGCGGCTTCACCGCGGAAAAATAATCAAAACTCCTATGACTAGCTATGAAAACCCCCCCGAAAGGGCAGAATACAATGAAGGGTCTAATACCGAGACCCATGAAGATCTCCTCAATCTGCACCACTGACGTCTGCAAAGAGTTCTCGTAATAAAGCCCATTGTATGAGTTCATCTAAGAAGAATATAGCTTGGAGGAAACAGCACTGATCGTTTTTTTAAAGAGACCCTGGTATCCAAATAATAGAAATATCTGATGCACACTATTAAAAAAAAACATAAAAATATTAGCTTGGGACCTGAATGCAGTGCTGTCTCCTGACAAGGATAGGTTTGGAATGGCGGCTGTGAGTGGGTCCCCTTTGGAGGCATGTGTGAAACAGTATGATTTGGAGGAAGCTTGTAGATGGAAACACCCGGATACCAAGGTGTACTCCTGCTTCTCTTCCACATTTAATACACTCTCTAGGTTGGACATGTGTTTTGTGTCCATCGCTCTTCTCCCAAGGGTGGTAGGAGTTCAATATCTGCCCAGGGCTATTTTTGACCACTCCCCCCTGCTTATCAGTATTGACATGGAGAAACCCAGAGGGTATGCTTTGTGTTGACTGAGCCCATTATAGCTCAAGGAGGAATGTTTTGAGAAACCCACTGCCAGGTCCATTAATAATTACTGGCTGGAAAATAAAGGGGAGGTGCCAGCGGGAGTTACCTGGGATGCATTTAAGGCCACACTTAGGGGAGTTGTCAAGGATGAGATTAAGCAGGTCCAATCTGATAGAGAATGGAAGGTTAGAGAATCGGAACAGCTGGCTACAGATGCGGAGGTGGATTACATTAGAAACCCTAACCCTGACACCCGTAGGATATGGAGGGAGAGCATATGCCAATTAGATCTGGTTCTTGTTGAAAAAAACGCAGAAAAAATTGCTTTACCAAGCATTAGGTTACCAGAACAGTAGGCTTATCTGGCCCACTCGCACCAGGCGCCAACCTCTATCCCACGTATATATGATGCCCAGATGCAACTTTGTACATCACAAACGGATATAGCTAAAGCTTTTTTTTGGACTTTTACTCTGATTTATATGCTTCAAGAATTGACTATGGAAGGGAGGCGGTCCAGGAATACCTGACTCCAATACCCCTCCTGGAAATCTCGGGAGAGGTGGCAGAGGAGTTGGACCTCCCCCTTACAGTGGAAGAGATTGTGTCAGCCGTAAGGTCCCTAAGCCCGAACAAGACCCCGGGAATGGATGGGTCCCTGGCAGAATGGTACACCACATATGCGGAAAGCCTGGCTCCCCAGTTGCTTAAAATGTATATGGATGCCTATCGGGGGGGGGGTGCTCCCTGAGTCTTTGAGGGAGGCACTTATAGTTCTGATCCCTAAGCTGCACAAGGACCATGATTTCTGCGAATCTTATAGACCAATTTCCCTGATTAATGTGGATGCAAAAATCCTAGCTAAATTATTGGCCAAACGTTTAAATAGGATAATTGCCTCAGTTATCCATCCAGATCAGACAGGTTTTATACCTGAAAGATCGACGGCCATGAACCTGCGCCGACTCTATCCTACAATCTGAGGGACTCACACCATATACTCGGGTGATCCTTTCCCTAGATACGCTTAAAGCGTTTTATTCTATTGAATGGCCTTATCTCGTGGCGGTCCTTGGGCAGCTGGGGTTTGGTCCTAGATTTATAAGATGGGTCCAGATACTGTACGCTGAGCCTCGAGCTAGGCTTGGGGTCAACAACACCATTACGGACTCATTCCACATAGCTAGGGGCACGCGGCAGGGGTGCCCATTGTCGCCCCTGCTGTTTGCCCTGGCCATAGAGCCGCGGCCGAGGCGGATAGCTGAAGTTACATTTTGTAGAGCTCAGTGAAGAAAGTTCTGAGAGCTGATTGGAGGGAAGGGACACATACCCCTTCACACGGGACACAGGAACAAAGCTGAAGCTGTCAATCACAGGCTGTGTACTGGAGCTCCCTCCACTGTCACTTTTTTCTTTTTTGTCTTTTTGCATAAACATTTTATTAAATGTTGTTGAAAGCTGTACAACAAACACAAAATAAAAATGCCACACACATTGCACAGTCATGTAAATGGAAAATGATAAACCAAATAAGGTAAAAGAAATTAAGAATATCCATCGTAAAGTTAGAATAGGGGGCCAGATTCTCAGTGGAGATACGACGGCGTATCTCCAGATACGCCGTCGTATCTAGGAGTTGCTCCGTCGTATCTATGCGCCTGATTCAAAGAATCAGTTACGCATAGATTTCCCTTAGATCCGACAGGCGTAAGTCTCTTACGCCGTCGGATCGTAACTGCATATTTACGCTGGCCGCTAGGGGCGTGTACGCTAATTTTACGCGTCGAAATATGTAAATCAGCTAGATACGCGAATTCACGAACGTACGCCCAGCCGACGCAGTACAGTTACGCCGTTTACGTTAGGCTTTTCCCGGCGTATAGTTACCCATGCTATATGGTGGCCTAAGTGCGGCATACCAATGTTAAGTATGGCCGTCATTCCCGCATCGAAATTTGAAAAAGTTACGTTGTTTGCGTAAGTTGTCCGTGAATGGGGCTGGACGTCATTTACGTTCACGTCGAAACCAATGACGTCCTTGCGGCGTATTAGGAGCAATGCACACTGGGAAATTCCACGGACGGTGCATGCACCGTACGGGAAAAACGTCAATCGCGTCAATCACGTTGGCCGATTTACGCTACGCCGCCGCAACTTACGGAGCAAGTGCTTTGAGAATACAGCACTTGCCCGTCTAAGTTGCATAAATCGGATACGTTACGCTGCCGCAAAGATACGAGGATCTACGTGAATCTACCCCAGGGTCTTTTATCAAAAAGACCCCACAGTAAGAATAAACAAACGTATACAAAACTAATGAAACGTTGAACCGTATTGTTGAGAACAATACCTGATATAGTTAATACTAGGGTTGCACCGATACTAGTATCAGTATTCGTATCGGTGCTGATACAGAGTATTTGCACAAGTATTGGTACTCGTGTAAATGCACCAATACCTAAAACCGATACTTTCAGGCTGTCAGTGGGTCTCCCCTGTTGACAGCTGAAATGTTAAAGAATTCCGTTAATTGGAGCTGTAAAAAAAAAAGCAGCTGGCAATATTTATTAACAACATCAGCCGCTGAAACACTAAAATAAAAAGAAACCTTGTTTATTTTTGTATCTTTCTGTTTTCTTCATCTGCAGATCAAATGGGGTGATCAAATGTTCCTCTGACTGTTTATCCCCTTATTAACCTTTAATTTTCTCTAATTAGCCTAAATTAACTCCCTATTCTCTTCCACTTAATTATTATTTTCCTGCTTTTTTTTTTGTTCACGTCTACATCTTACAAATGATAAACAATTAAAACTTTTTTTTGTTTGCTTTGTTAGTGAATATTTTTACACATTTTTACACATATATTGACATGTATTTACACATTTCACATTAAAAAACGCAAAATAAAAAAAAATATATATTTTTTTCAATTGTAAATAACTTTTCAATGTTTTGTACCATTGCTGACAGCTGATTTGAAAACAAAACAGTTGCGATAGGTATCGGTAATTTGTATCGGCGAGTACTAAAGAAAAAGTATCGGTACTCGTACTAGTTGTAAAAA
Organism: Rana temporaria; assembly: GCF_905171775.1. Classification (NCBI taxonomy): domain Eukaryota; kingdom Metazoa; phylum Chordata; class Amphibia; order Anura; family Ranidae; genus Rana; species Rana temporaria. Next base: position 375,447,906 of record NC_053493.1, on the reverse strand, counting down.
AAATGGTATCGGTGCATCCCTAGTTAATACCAATGTATAAATGTAAAGAACCCGGCTAAAATGAGTAGGTACCTCTCAATTCTGCTACTTGCCACAGCTGAGCTGTCAGAGGGGCATGGGGAGAAAAAACGGAAGAAGGAAGAGGGAAACATAGAATGAGGGTAAATAATGGAGAGGGGGTGGGGTCACCACCAACTGCCCTCTGCATCCATCTTCACCGAGTGTACGTAGGGATAAAATGTCATGAACAACATAAAATTGAGCCCATCACAAATCTCTATTGTGTTGGTGTGATCAGATATCATTTGATACCTTGTTGTATTTCTTGATATTACCGTGAACCTCGATAGGTTATCCAAGGCACCCAAGTATCGAGACCATTTTTCTCTTGGTGTCAGGAAAACTTGTCAGAAGGGATTCATGCTGATAGCAGGTTAATGAATCAGCAGACGGAAATGACACTCAGGCAGACCCGATCTGACCCTCCAGCCTCCTCTGTGGACATCCAACCCAATCCGATGGGGATCCATTCCCCATCCATCTGGTGCATTGGATCAGATGGCAGTCGGGTTTAAACGGATAGGTGGTCCATTTACATTTAACCACCCATAGAGAAGAGTGGGCTGTGTCTGTGTCTACTCTGCATAAATGGATCAGAAGACAGATTCACCGACTGAGCAGGCAGACTCCAACAGACTGAGCCCACCCCGTGTGTAAGGGGTCTGGATTGAGACACACTATTGAGGGAATGGGGCCAAGCCACAAACATCATGCAACCCGCATGCAGTGCAGTGTGGGTCAATATATTTTGGGGATAAAATCAGGTGGTGAGAAGGCGACATATCGCCTCACACCACCACAGATCTCTTTTTAGATGGACAGTAGTATTAGCCACACATGTGAACATGCTACCTAAGGCTGGATTCACACCTATGCAGTTTAAGTGCTTTTTGCACTTTACAGATTTGCACTACAGAACATGTTCCATAGGAAACCATGGTAAATGGACTATAGTGCAAATCTGTAAAATGCAAAAAGCACTTTACACACGATCGGTCAATCCGATGAGAACGGTCTGATGGATTTTTCCATCAGTTAACCAATGAAGCTGACTGATAGTCAGTCGTGCCTACACACCATCAGTTAAAAAAACGATTGTGTCAGAACGCGTTCACGTAAACCACGTACGACGGCACTATAAAGGGGAAGTTCAAATCCAATGGCGCCACCCTTGGGGCTACTTTAGCTAATTTTGTGTTAGTAAAAGATGATTTGCGCTTTTCTGTCTGTTACAGCGTGATGAATGTGCTATCTCCATAACGAACGCTAGTTTTACCAGAAAGAGCGCTCCCGTCCCCTAATTTAGTCTGAGCATGCGTGGATTATTAACCGATGAACGTGCCTACAAACGATCGTTTTTTTCTATCGGTTAGGTATCCATCGGTTAATTTTAAAACAAGTTTCAAATTTTTTAACCGATGGATAAATAACCGATGGGACCTACACACGATCGGTTTGGTCTGATGAAAACGGTCCATCAGACCGTTCTCATCGGATTGACCAATCGTGTGTATGCGGCATTACACTGCATAGGTGTGAATCCAGCCTAAAGCAGAACTTTACTTCCCTTCGCTCCAATGCTGTGGTGTCCCGAAGCTCCCTGCTGGCCGCTAACATCTTGGGCTGGTCTTTTTCCAGGTACTGATCTTTGGCTGTTTTCTGTGGCCGGGCCGAGAAGATGTCACACCCATGCATGCAATCCTGTACACTCAGCGACGTGTGTACAGTAGGACAGGCGAGTAAGAAAAACAAATGTAGAAGAGACTGTATGTCTTTTCTGCATTAAAATGTTGCCTGATCACCATTTTTCCCAAAGTTTCACTTTAACACATGAAACCATAATGTACAATAGTGCATTACCATTTATTGTGGTGCGCTGCAACACAGTTGGGTTCCTTTATTCACGTCAGCTTCGAAAGATTTTACCCCCTTCGTGACCAGGCAATTTTTTGCTATTTAGCATTACGCTACTTTGACTGGTAACTGGACTGTCATGCAATGTAAAAAGACTAAAATGATGTGCCTACTAAAAACCACTTTCTAGTGAGTGCAACATTTTACGATTAAAGTTTGCTGTTTATATTACTACACTCAGATTGGTGCTGCTTTTTTGTGTTTTTATGTTCCCACCACCAGAGTGACTTCTGCTCTACAGCTTTCCAGTGTGGATTCCCAGATTGTCACTATCCCTGAGGTTTTTACCCAGGACAAATGGACTTTATCTGGACTATTTACAACTTTTAACCCTTTGTCATGGTTTAAACTATTTTAATAAATTCTTGATGCTTAAACCAGGAATATAGGGCCAGATTCACAAAAGAGATACGACGGCGTATATCCTGATACGCCGTCGTATCTCTGAGATACGATTGTCGTATCTATGCGCCTGATTCATAGAATCAGGTTACGCATAGATAGCCCTAAGATCCGACAGGTGTAACTGTGTTACACCGTCGGATCTTAGGCTGCAATTCTAGGCCGGCCGCTAGGTGGCGATTCCATTGCGGTCGGCGTAGAATATGCAAATGACTAGTTACGCCGATTCACGAACGTCCGCTTTGCCCGTCGATCTAAATTTACGTTGTTTCCGTAGAGATGCGTCGCGTAAAACTAAGCATGCCCTCTAGGTGGTGTAACCAATGTTAAGTATGGCCGTCGTTCCAGCGTCGAAATTTTTAATTTCACGTCGTTTGCGTAAGTCGTCCGTGAATGACGCTGGACGCCATTTACGTTAACGTCGAAACCAATGACGTCCTTGTGATTTCATTTAGCGCAATGCACGTCGGGTAATTTTATGGACGGAGTATGCGCAGTACGTTGGGCACGGGAACGCGCCTAATTTAAATGGTCCCCGCCCCATTTGAATTAGGCGGGCTTGCGCCGAGCGGATTTACGCTACGCCGCCGCAAGTTTACAGGTAAGTGCTTTGTGAATCAGGCACTTACGCTGTAAACTTGCGGCGGTGTAACGTAAATGGGATACGTTACGCCGCCGCAGCGTAACAGCTTTCTACATGAATCTGCCCCATACTGTCCCCTTACCATCTTATTTTCTGTATACAATCCTTATTTTATATGGTCTAAGGATTGACTTACCCCCACCACTATCACCGCCTATACTTGGGAGTGCCTTGGCGCGACAAATATTGTTGTCTTAGGCTGCATTCACACCTCGGCGTACTAAATCGCGGCGTTTTGTCACGCGAATTGCGGCGACAAATAGCGGCGTTTTGTACCGCGATTCGCGGCGACAAAACGCCGCGATTGTGAATGCAGCCTTCACCCCCTCTTTGGAGATGGTTCCCATCTCCTATGCCGAACGCCGAAAGACGCCTGAAAAAAAGGTCCGGGACTTTTTTTCAGGTGACAGGCGGCAGGCGTACGGCGTTCGGCGTGGAGATGTGAACCATCTCCATAGAGGGCAATGTTACATCATCCCTCTGGCGTGTCAGGGCGGCAGCGGGCGTCACACTACAGGCGACAAAACGCCTAGGTGTGAATGGGCTCTTACTGTCATGCAATGGTGTACTCAAACGACATTTATATAATTTTTTTCACACAAATAGAGCTTTCTTTTGGTGGTATTTGATCACCACTGGGTTTTTATTTTTTGTGATATAAACAAAAAAAGACAGATGTTTTTTTTTAAAAAACAATATTTTTTACTTTCTGCTATAAAACATAACCAATAACTAAAAAATCTGAAAACAAATTTCTTCATACATTTTGGGCAAAATGTACAAATGTCTTTGGTAAAAAAAAATCCTACAAATAGTGCCTACAAATGGTATTTATAGTGGAATTAATTCTTACTTTTTTTTTTTACTACTAATGGCAACGATTAACGACTTATAATGGGGCTGTGATATTACAGCGATCTGACAATTTGTATTGGTCCAGCAACGCACTAACACCGTTGCAGCCATTGTGCTTAGTGTACTCCTGTACCATTAAGAAGAAGTGGGCTCCCCTTCAGTCCACCTGCCCTCACCTATCCATCAGAATGCATGTGCCTCAACTGTTCGGGGCACTTATATTTTAGCGTTAGGACCACAGATACCAAGGTGCCGTGGCGTGGTTCTGTGGCTTACGCATGCATTTGTAAATGCGTGCGGACTAAACCCCTGTTTTTAAAGCATACAGTTAGACAGGTTTAAATGGTTGTCTGTGAGCTGGTCGGTAAGTAGGCTTGGTTTTTTTTTCCTTGAATTTATCCTTGGCTTTGTTAATACCTTTTTCCGCCTTCCAATCCTGCTTACTGCGATAGCTGGATATAGATGGGGGCAGTGGCAAATTTGTTTTTTGTATTTTATACTACTAATGGCAGCGATCAGCGACTTATAATGGGGCTGCGATATTGCAGCAGGCAATCTGACAATAACTGATTTTAATTGAAGCCCTGATGAAGTTCCTTCTGGCCCTGAAACATGTTTTTTTTTTGTGTAAATTAATTATTTTTTCATTTGGTTTGACACGCCTTTTATTGGTGTGTGCTCTCTTCTGGTAACCATGAAGGGGTAGCCCTATCTGTTGTGAGCAGCCTAACCTGAAGTTTCTGAGTGTTTTTGTCCTCTCACTACATGATATCCCAGCAAAGTCCCAGCGCCTTGTTGATTCTTTTTTTTTTTAATTCAAGCTTTTTCAACAGTGGCGGCCTCCATGTTTCCCTTAGTTCAGGTTTCCATTAATATATGTTATGAAGTTGTTACATTTGCCTGGAATGCTTTAAGACTGAACACAATTGCCACTTTAATTAACATTTCTAAACCAAGAAAAATGAATTCAGATGAAATGTGCTACAGACAGAATTAATTTCTTTCTTCATAGTGGATTTTCAGAGAAATAACATATGGGAAAAGTGCATATAGGATCTGGACATTGTATCCCCTTAATCTGAAACAGCCATCTCTTACATAAATTGAGCTTTATCCAATGTTCTCAGCCCCATAAGAAATCTATTATGTCTTGAAATAAATTACAAGATATCAACAGATAGTTTGACTTGCCAATCAAAAAGCCTTTTCCATCATTTTTACACTATAAAGATATTTGCACAATATGTTTATCGGGCTGGGTGTATCATTCGCACGACCTCTTATTGTTTGTAGCTGACCCCGGGAATAAATTAAAATAATTTCTGCTAGATAAGAAGATTAGTGTTCTGGTTTTATGGCGATAAGTTGAAAATCTCATCCGTCCCAAAAATTACTGAAATACAGTGCATCTGGAAAGTATTCACAGCACTTCACTTTTTCCACATTTTGTTATGTTACAACCTTATTCCAAAATGGATTAAATTCATTATTTCTGTACAAACAATACCCCATAATGACAACATGAAAAATGTTTGAAATCTTTGCAAATTTATTAAAAATAAAAAATGAAAAAAATCAATTGTACATAAGTATTCACAGCCTTTGCTCAATACTTTGTTGAAGAACCTTTGGCACCAATTACAGCCTCAAGTCTTTTTGAGTGTAGCACTACCCCCGAAGGAGCTGCTGGTTATGTTTGGGCCTATACTCTGGCTATCAACCTCTGAGGCCTCGTACACACGACAGAGTTTCTCGGCAGAATTCGGCGAGAAACTCGGTCAGAGCCGGATTCTGCCGAGAAACTCTGTCGTGTGTACACTTTCGGCCCGATGGAGCCGCCGAGGAACTCGTCGAGAAAATAGAGAACATGTTCTCTATTTCCTCGTTATTCTATGGGAGCTCTCGGCCCGCCGAGCTCTCGGCCCGCCGAGCTCCTCGGCGGCTTCAGGGCTGAACTGGCCGAGGAACTCGATGTGTTTGGCACGTCGAGTTCCTCGGCCGTGTGTACGAGGCCTGAAACTGGCTCGAACCCTCTGGCCCCGTAAGAGTCAATGATAATAAATATTAACAGGTTGGATTATCACAATTAACACAGACCTGTGTAAACACACAGCAAAGGGAGTCCCTTCAGCAAGTTATATCCAGTGCAGGAGCACCTCTTCACCAAGCCTCACCTAACTTTCAGCAACACTGAGTAGATTAGTATATTAAATACTGTGGCCCAGATTCAAGAAGCACTTGCGCCCGCGCAACCATAGGTTGCGCGGCGCAAGGGCTTACTTGCTCCGGTGTAACGAGTGCTCCTGATTCAGGAACCTCGTTACACCGACTGCAGCCTAGGATGTGACAGACATAAGCCTCCTTATGCCTTCACATCCCAGGCTGCATTCTTGCGTTGGCCGCTAGGGGGCGCGGCCTTTGTGATCGGCGTATAGTATGCAAATTGCATACTACCACCGATTCACAAAAGTTGCGCGGGCCCTGCGCACGCAAGGTACGGAGTTTCCGTACGGCCACTTTAGCATAAGGCTGCTCCTGCTAATAGCAGGCGCAACCAATGCTAAAGTATAGCTGCGCTTCCCGCTCGCGACGTTCAAATTTTACGTCGTTTACGTAAGTGAACCGTGAATGGCGCTGGACGCCATTCACGTTCACTTAGAAGCAAATGACGTCCTTGCGACGTCATTTGCCGCAATGCACGTCGGGAAAGTTTTCCGACGGAGCATGCCTGTTCGCTTGGCGCGGGAGCGCGCCTAATTTAAATGATTCCCGCCCCCGGCGGGATCATTTACATTAGACGCCCTTACGCAGGGCTATTTAGCATATCGCCCGCGCAATTTACGGAGCAACTGCTCCGTGAATCGCGGGCAAAGCGCAATATTTGCGTGGGCGCAGAGAAAAATTTTTGCTCTTTGCCCACGCAAATATTGCGCGATTCTACCTGAATCTGGGCCTGTAAGTCTAAAAGTATATGTATATATATATATATATATATATATATATATATGTCACTGTTTGTCTTTACCTAACAGGCCGTCCTTAAACACGTGTCTTACTATGGTGGTTTGGTTGATCAGACCGAACCTTAAAGGAGTTGTAAAGAAATATTTTTTCTCACCTTAATGCAATCTATGCATTAAGGTGAAAAAACATTGGATGCTGCCGCCCCCCCCCCCCCCCCCAGAGTCCCCATTATACTTACCTGACCCCTTGAAAGTCCCGCACGTTCCCGAGATCCTTTTCGCCGCTCAGCCTGGACGCTGATTGGCTAGAGCGGATGGATTGAGAGCAGCACAGTCATTGGCTGGCGCTGCTGTCAATCACATCCAGTGATGTGCCGAGGGGCGGGGCCGAGTGATACAGTGAGCGGCTATGGCGGCTCGCTGTATCACGGGAGCGCGCCCGCAATTACTGACCACCATGCGAGTTCTCGCATGACTGTGGTGAGTAATTGCAGGGAGGACCAGAGACAGCCGCCGAGAGACCCCAGAAGACGTGGATCGGGGCCACTCTGTGCAAAACGAACTGCACAGTGGAGGTACCAGTAAGTATAACATGTTTGTTATTTTAAATGAAAAAAAAAATTCCTTTACTAACGCTTTAATACGATCGCTTCTCAAAAGTTAGTTGTTATCTTCGCTAGCAAGTTGGTGCACAATAAGAAATTTGTAATCTAAAGGGAAACAGATAAAGCTGGCAAAGAGCGTCTGAATGATCAAAGCGAATTAGTCACTTACACGCCAGGTCACCCGCTACACAGTCACTGCCGGGTGCTAAATATCCCGCACGTGGCATGTTGGCCTTCAAGTAGCAATGGGGAGTCTACACGATCCACCTTCCTGCAACACAGTCAATATTGTTGGGCAGGTGCCTGTCTCACCCAACCAGGCCTGGCCTCTCTGGAATGCTCCATCTGCGAAATCCCGATCCTCGGCCTTTCCGCCACCGACAGTTCCCTGTCTCCACACGGCCGTCACACACTGTCGATCAAACAGGTCACCAGTCGCTCTTGGATGCAGGCCGAACTCTCTCAACACAGGCCGCCTGCTTGCTAGGAGAGGCGGTCCCAAGAGAGCGAGCCGAAGACGTCCTCCTCCTTAAATTCCTTCACCCAGCAGGCTGTGCGGGGTGCAAAGTACTTTGGGACAGTTGCACTCTGGACATTGTAGTCTGTCAATTAACCAGGGCAATGGAGTCTTTATCGCCCTGTACTTCAATTCCCATCCTCCTTTGCTGCACCAGGGTAAAACCAAACAGGAGGTGGCTATAACAACAATTGGCCATCTGCAAACGGTAGTCTTTTATCCACATCAAAAGTGGCACCTTGCTACATTATGATGCTGCAAGCTTGGCACACCTATTTTTGGGCAGTTTCTCCCATTATTCTTTGCAGGACCTTTCAAGCTCCATCGGGTTGCATGAGGGGCGTCAGTGCACAGCCATTTACAGTTCTCTCCAGAGATGTAAAATCAGGTTCAAGTCTGGGCCTCCCAAGGACATTCACAGAGTTGTCCCATAGCTCCTTTGTTATCTTGACTGTGTGCATAGGGTAGTCGTCCTTATGGAAGATGAACCTTTGCCCCAGTCTGAGGTCCAGAGTGCTCTGGAGCAGGTTTTCATCAAGGATGTTTCTGTACATTGCTGCATTCATCTTTCCCTTGACCCTGACTAGTGTCCCAGTTCCTGCCGCTGAAAAACATCCCCACAGCATGATGCTTCCACCACCATGCTTCACTGTAGGGATGGTATTGTCCAGGTGATGAGCGATGCCTGGTTTCCTCCAGACATAACGCTTGCCATTCAGGTCAAATAGTTCAATCTTTGGTTCATCAGACCAGGGAATTTTGTTTCTCATGGTCTGAGAGTCCTTCAGGTGCCTTTTAGCAAACTCCAGGTGGGCTGTCATGTGCCTTTTACTAAGAAATGGCTTCCGCCTGGTCACTCTACCATTCAGGCCTGATTGGTGTAGTGCTGCAGAGATGGTTGTACTTCTGAAAGGTTCTCCTCTCTCCACAGAGAAATGCTGGACCATTGGGTTCTTGCTCACTTTCCTGACTAAGGCCCTTTTGCCTTGATTGCTCAGTTTGGCTGGGCGGCCTACTCTAGGAAGAGTCATCGTGGTTCCAAACTTCTTCCATTTACGCATGATGGAGGCCACTGTGCTCATTGGGACCTTCAATTCTGCAGACATTTTTCCTTACCCTTCCCCAGATCTGTACCTTCATACAATCCTGTCTCGGAGGCCTACAGACAATTCCTTGGACTTCATGGCTTGGTTTGTGCTCTGACATGCACTGTTAACTGTGGGACCTTATATAGACAAGTGTGTGCCTTTCCAAATCATGTCCAATCAACTGAATTTACCACAGGTGGACTCCAATTAAGTTGTGCAATGCGGGAACCCTGCGAATCCACTGCGAGTTTGCACATCACACCAGACTTGCACAGCAGTTCACACTGCCATATGCAAACTGCTGGGAGTGTCTTTACATTGTTAATGACACCTCCATTTCAGCTCGCATATCGCACTGCGAACTAACATTTCTGACACGAATCGAACACGAATGGAATAAGGCGGTAACATAACAAAATGTGAAAAAAAGTGAAGCGCTGTGATTACTTTCCGGATGCACTGTATTTTATAATTTGGTGTTAACAAAATGTACCTTCTTATTCTAATTTGGAGACAGAAATAAAAAGGTTCTTTGTTGCAGATTTCGATTTGGAATTGGAATTTCCAGTAATTGTTATTTTCATACACTCAACATTGGCTCACTTGGTCTTCTAGAAACTTGGAAAGAGCTTGAAGAAGGGGTTTACCACTTGCTGACCAGACCTTTTTCTGACTTGTTGTTTACAAGTTTAAGTCTGTATTTTTTGCTAGCAAAATACTTAGAACCCTCAAACATTATATATTTTGTTAGCAGAAACCCTAAAGAATAAAATGCCGTTCGTTGCAATTTTTAATGTCACAAGATTTTTGCGCAGCAGTTTTTGACCAGACCAGAGCACTTTTTGCGATTTGTCACTGTGTCGATTTTAACTGACAATTGCGCGGTCGAGCGACGTGGCTCCCAAACAAAATTGACGTCCTTTTTTTCAACACAAATAGAGATTTCTTTTGGTGGTATTTGATCACCTCTGAGTTTTTTATTATTTGCACTATAAACAAAAGCGACAATTTAAAAAAAAAAGCAATATTTTTTACTTAATAAATATCCCCAAATAAATATCCCCAAAAAATCTATAAAAAAATGTTTTTTCCTCAGTTTAGGCCGATACGTATTCTTCTACATATTTTTGGTAAAAAAATTGCAATAAGTGTTTATTGATTGGTTTGCGCAAAAGTTATAGGATCTACAAAATAGGGGATAGTTTTATGGCATTTTTATTAATAATTTTTTTTTTACTACTAATGGCGGTGATCAGTGATTTTTATCATGACTGCAACATTATGGCGGACACTTCGGACACTTTTCTTTTAAATCTGTTTATTGAGTATTTTTAATATACATAGGAACCACCCTCTTTTCCTCATCCTTCCCCCTTTTTTTTTTTCTTTTTTTTTGTCTAGGAGTCATTCCCTATCAGTCACGATAATGACAACCCCCCTTAATACACTACCGAATGTGAAAAATTGTATCAAAGTTTATTCCCTGAATGTGAAAGGCCTCAATATCCCTGAAAAGAGATCAAAACTTTTATTACTGCTAAAAAGATCTAAGGCAGATATAATATTTTTGCAAGAAACCCACTTTAAAATTGGTACCTGCCCAACTTTTTCTGACAAAAAATTCCCACATGTTATTCACGCAATGAACCCGGACTCTAAAGCCAAAGGTGTATGGATACTAATTTCTAGACACTACCCTTTTCAAATATTGGACACAATGATTGACAGTGACGGTAGATACGTATTCATTAAGGGCTCACTTTACAACAGACCATTGACTCTTGCGAACATTTACGCCCCCAATAGACTACACGCCCCTTTTTTTAGAAAAACACTTCAGGCTCTGGATTCTTTCACTAATGGCTCACTAATACTGGGTGGCAATTTTAATCTAGCCCTCAATCCCCTGCTAGACACGTCCTCTGGTTCTTCTAAATCCTCATACAAGACCCTTAGCGTGATTAAAAAATTATTACAGGACCTTTCAC